>NC_045427.1:238087421-238400456 GCF_902635505.1 Sarcophilus harrisii | reverse complement strand
CCTATCCAAGAGCATTTAATATTTTTCCAATTGGTTAGATCAGACTTAATTTGTGTGAAAAGTGGTCTGTAATTTTGCTCATAAAGTTTCTGATTTTCCTTGGCAGATAGATTCCTAAATATTTTATATTATCAGTAGTTACTTTAAATGGAATTTCTTTGTAACTCTGACTGTTGGATTTGTTAGTGATATATAAGAATGCTGATGACTTATGTGGGTTTATTTTATAACCAGCAACTTTGCTAAAGTTGTGGATTATTTCTAATAACTTTTAGTAGAATCTCTGGGGTTCTCTAAGTATACCATCATGTCATCGGCAAAGAGTGATAATTTGGTTTCCTCATTGCCTATTCTTATTCCTTTAATCTCTTTCTCAGCTCTTATTGCCAAAGCTAGTGTTTCTAATACAATATTAAATAGTAATGGTGATAGTTGGCAACCTTGTTTCACTCCAGATCTTATTGGGAATGGTTGCAGTTTGTCTCCATTACATATGATGCTTACTGATGGTTTTAAATAGATGCTGCTGATTATTTTGAGGAAAAGCTCATTTATTCCTATACTCTCAAGTGTTTTTAATAGGAATGGATGTTGGATTTTGTCAAATGCTTTTTCTACATCAATTGAGATGATCATATGGTTTTTGTAAATTTGGTTATTAACATGGCCAATTATATTGATAGTTTTCCTAATATTGAACCAGCCCTGCATTCCTGGTATAAATCCTACTTGATCATAGTGTATTATAATGGAGATAATTTTCTGTAGTCTTTTTGCTAATATCTTATTTAAGATTTTAGCATCAATATTCATTAGGGAGATTGGTCTATAATTTTCTTTCTCTGTTTTCAACAGAGGTTTAGGTATCAGTACCATGTCTGTGTCATAGAAGGAATTTGGTAGGACTACATCATTCCCTATTTTATCAAATAATTTATATAGCATTGGGGCCAATTGTTCTTTAAATGTTTGGTAGAATTCACATGTAAATCCATCTGGTCCTGGGGATTTTTTCTTAGGGAGTTGTTTAATTGCCTGTTCTATTTCTTTTTCTGAAATGGGACTATTATTACTTCCTCCTCTGTTAGTCTAGGGAAGTCTATTTTTTGGAGGTAGTCATCCGTTTCACTTTAGGTTATCAAATTTATTGGCATAAAGTTGAGCAAAATAACTCCTTTATATTCTCTAATTTCCTCTTCATTGGTGGAAAGTTCTCTCTTTTCATTTTTAAGACTACTAATTTCATTTTCCTCCCTCCTTTTCCTAATCAGATTTACCAAAGGCTTATCTATTTTATTGGCTTTTTTCATAGAACCAACTCTTAGTTTTAGTAATTAGTTCAATAGTTTTTTTTTTACTTTCAATATTTTTAATTTCTCCTTTTAATTTTAGAATTTCAAATTTAGTATTTGATTGGGGTTTTTAATTTGGTCTTTTTTTAGTTTTTTTAGTTGTAAGCCCAATTCATTAATCTTTTCTTTCTCTGTTTTATTCAAGTAAGTCTCTAAGGATATAAAATTCTTTCTTATTACCGCTTTGGCTGCATCACACAAATTTTGGTATGATGTCTCATCATTGTCATTATCTTGAGTGAAATTATTAATTGTATCTATAATTTGCTGCTTCACCCAATCATTCTTTAAGATGAGATTGTTTAGTTTCCAATTACTTTTTGGTTTATTTCCCCCTAACTTTTTGTTGAATGTAGTTTTTATTGCATCATGATCTGAAAAGAAAGCATTTACTATTTCTGGTTTCTTGCATTTAATTTTGAGGTCTTTATGTTCTAATATATGGTCAATTTTTGAATAGGTTCCATGAACTGCTGAGAAGAAAGTATATTCCTTTCTATCTCCATTCAATTTTCTCCAAAGATCTAACATACCTAATTTTTCTAATATTCTATTTACTTCTTTGATTTCTTTCTTATTTGTTTTGTGGTTGAGATCTCCCACTATTACAGTTTTGTTGTCTATTTCTTCTTGCAACTCTCTTAACTTCTCCTTTAGGAAGTTGGATACCATACCACTTGGTGCATATATGTTTAATATTGATATCGTTTCATTGTTTATGCTACCCTTTAGCTGGATGTAGTTTCCTTCCTTATGTCTTTTAATTAGATCAATTTTTGCTTTTGCTTGATCTGAGATAAGGATGGCTACCCCTGCTTTTTTGACTTCACCTGAAGCATTATAGATTTTGCTCCAGCCTTTTACCTTTACTCTATATGTATCTCCCTGTTTTAGATGTGTTTCTTGTAAACAACATATTGTAGGGTTCTGACTTTTGATCCAGTCTGCTATCTGCCTCTTCTTTATTGGGGAGTTCATCCCATTCACATTTACGGTTAGAATTACTAAATCTGTAATTCCTGCCATCCTAATAACCCCAGATTATGCTTTACTTTTTCTTGCCTCCCCCAACCCTCTTTCCCCTTTTTGAACTTATGTACCCCACTTGTATCATGATGCTTACCCTCTTTAGAATCCCTCCTCCCCTTTGAATCTTTTCCCTTCCTTCCTTATTACTCTTTTCTTTTCCTTTTCTCTCCCTTTTTAATGAGGCAAGAGAGAATTTTCTCTAAAACAAATGTCAATTATTTTTTCTTTGAGCCTAACTCTGATGAGAGTAAGATTCACAATGTTCCTCCTCTCTAAATTCCCTCAGATATGATAAGTTTCCTTTGCCTCTTTGTGGGATGTGGTTTCCTCATTTTATCCCTCCTTCCACCTTTATTCTGCCATCATCCCTTTTCCATATTTACTTCCTTTTTATGTTATATCAGTAAAATCAAATTATACATGTATTCTTTTGTATATCCACAACAGAAATACAAAATTCTCAAGAGTTATTTTTACTTTTCTGCATCTCTTGAGTTCTATGGTTGAGATCAAATTTTTGTTTTAGTTCTGGTTTTTCCTTAGAAACAAATGGAATTCATTTGTTTCATTAAATGTCCATCTTCTTCCCTGGAAGAAAATGCTCAGCTTACCTGGGTAGTTTATTCTTGGCTGCATCCCAAGTTCTTTTGCCTTTCGGAATATCAGATTCCAGGCCCTTTGGTCCTTTAATGTGGAGAATGGCTGAATAAATTGTGGTATATGAATATTATGGAATATTATTGTTCTGTAAGAAATGACCAACAGGATGATTTCAGAAAGGCCTGGAGAGACTTACACAAACTGATGCTGAGTGAAATGAGTAGGACCAGGAGATCTTATATACTTCAACAAAATACTATATGATGACCAGTTCTGATGGACCTGGCCATCCTCAGAAGTGAGATCAACCAAATCATCTCAATGGAGCAGTAATGAATTGAACTAAGCTAAGCCAGAGAAAGAAAACTATTACATTGAATTCTAATCCCTATATTTATCTTTCACCTGCATTTTTGATTTCTTCACAAGCTAATTGTACAATATTTCAGAGTCTGATTCTTTTTATACAGCAAAATAACGGTTTGGTCATGTATACTTATTGTGTATCTAATTTATATTTTAATGTATTTAACATCTACTGGTCATCCTGCCATCTAGGGGAGGGGGTGGAGGGTAAGAGGTGAAAAATTGGAACAAGAGGTTTGGCAATTGTTAACGCTGTAAAGTTATCCATGCATATAACCTATAAATAAAAGGCTATTAAATAAATAAATAAAAGAAAAAAAAAGAAAAAAAATAAATGTATTGTTTTGGTATGTGGAATATTTTGCCATTTCACTAATTTTTTTTTTTTTAGTGAATTATTTTTTTTTTCCAATTCACAGATCCTACTTTCTTGCGAGTTCTTTGTCTTTTCCAATTCACAAATCCTACTTTCTTGTGAGTTCTTTGTCTTTTTCAATTCATAAATCCTACTTTCTAGTGAATTCTTTATTTTTTCCAATTCACAAATCTTAGCTTCCTGAGATTTTTTTACTTTTTCCAATTCACAAATTTTGTTTCCCTGCACTTCCTGGGAATTTTTTTATCTTTTCCAATTCGTATTGCAGGAAGTTGTTGCTCTCTTGTAAGGCTTCTCTTTCCTTTCCCCATTTATCTTCTAACTCTCTTTTGAGACTTTTAATGGTCTCTTCTATGAGAGCATCATGTAAAAGGGGACAGGTATTGTCTGGTGTGTGTTTGCTATTAGTCTCTTCAGGTTTGCTGACCTGCTCTTTTTCTGCATAATAGCTGTCGATGGTTCTTTTCATCTTTTTATTCATGTTTTAAAACCTTTAGAGTATGTATGTCTCCTAGGCAAGGGGGCTACCAGCTTCCTCTGCAGAACAGGAGAGATGTAAACCAGTTTCTGGCTCCGAGATATGGGAGTGCTCTGAGTGAGAGTTTTCCCTTCCCCCAACAGGAGGTGGATTCAGTACTGGCCAAGCTATGGAACTGCCCAGTAGGGCTGTGTGCATTAGCAATTGCCCTAGGCTAGAGACTAAAGGGTGAAAGTGTCACTGCTCCAGGCCAGAGCCTCTTGTGGGACTGTGAGTATTAGCAGCTGACCGCACTCTGCCCTGAACTCTGCCCCAACATCTCTGCCTGATGCAAATCGGCCCTGCAAGCTCTATGGCCCCAAGCCGAGCCCCCCACTTCGCAGATTAAAGGGTAACCTGGGCTGTGCCCTCCTGCTGTGCAGGTTCGCAACTGCCCCAAGGAAAAGCCCCGAACTGCGGGTTGGGGCTGTGAGCTTGTGCTGAGATCTGTGCTTTCACTTTCGGTTTGAGCCTCTCCTCTGAACCTAATTTCTCTCCCAGTCTACACTAATCTCCCCCCTAGCCACAGAACAAACCTTTTTTGGCGAGACTGCAGATTTTCTTTGGCTGGTGAGTTGTTATACTTATCTTTACGAATTGTAGCAGTCAAGAATATTTTTGAGGCTCGATATAATATTGATAAAGAGGGTAAGAGAAGAGTTTAGATAGTCGAGTGTGCCTTCTCCGCCATCTTGGCTCCGCCCCTAAATAATTCTTATATCAAGAAAATTTAATAAAAAATAGCCCAATTGGGGGGAGGAGAGATAGAGTAAGGAAGATAAATAAACTATTGGTTAATCTGATTTTTTAAAAGAAGATAACTAAATATCTAGTATCAAAATTAACATTATATATATATATATATATATATATATATATATATATATATAATGGGACATATCTAAAAGATGGATTAAAAATAGGACTATCTGAAGAGAGAGTATTTCTTCTTATATTCAGTACTACATGAGAACTAACTGGTAAAGGTAAACTTGGGTAGGCATACAGAAAATGGAGAGAAATTGTGGAAGTACAGTCAACAAGTCTTTTCATAAAGTTATGTGATATGAGAAAATGAAAGAAAAAATTTGACTCGGAAGTATTGAATTTGGATGCTGAGAATCATAATCGAATCAATAGAATCTTGAAAATTAGCACAATGGGAAAGTTGTTTAGGAAAGATAATGAGTCAATATTGGATGGGGAGTATATTTGTTTAGGGAGTGGTGATAGGGGAAGAGGGCACATATTGCTCAGAAAGAGAATACCATGGAGGGAAATTGATATGATATAAGAAGTGTAGCAATAGGAAGTATGGTCTTGCACAAGAGAAAATTATTTAGAAGAGAGTAGAAATGGTATTCATATATTCTAGTGTCTGTATACCAATTCACAAGTAGGTAACACCAACCCAGTGAGGCAGAAATATCAACATAGGGAGGAGAATTTTACTTCAGATATTGGTGAGATTTGAAGGGATGAGATTTGGACTAAAATATGGTAGTGGTAAGAGCACACCTTGTCGAAAAAACAGAAGAAAAATATTAACAGATTGAAAGTGGTGTATTGGTATATACTGAAAAGATTGTCTTCTTGAAGTTGAGAAGGCTAAACAGGGAAGTATGTTAGAAAATATTTAAGTAAAGATCAAAAGAAAAAAAATCAAATGAATGAAACACATATTCAACATATTCAAACACATTCACATATTCAAACATACATTCAAATGAAATTATAATAGGGATATTATAGTATACCAGAGCACTTAGAGGAGTCAAATGATTGATTAATTATTTCATTAAGATCATAGGGCTAGCAAATACAAATTTGAAAAACAGACAAAAAATAAGCATGAATTGAAACTCAAGATGGGCAAGATGATGGTAAGAACATCCTATCATAAGTGAGTTCAAATCATTCAGTCAGTATGTACTACAGAGTAGAAAACTGGAAATTAAAACTAACTTTGAGGACCTGGGGTGAAGAGGAAAGGTGTCAAATTTTATATGATTACTTTCAAGAAGTTTAACTGAAAAGGAGGAAAGACTATATTTCAAATTGTAAATAGTTGAACTTAATGTACATTATTGGTAGAGAGCTAGAACAGAATACTGTATTAAAGGAGATTGTGAGCATTTAGGAAAAGAAAAACTTGACAGCAAATTGACTTATTAAGAAAAGTAATGCCAGACTAACATAATTTCTTTATCTTTTTCTTCTTTTTTAAAGGATTACTCAACTAGAATATTAGCAGGATGCTTTGTATATAACATTTGGATTGCCAGCTTTGCATTTAACAATGTCTCAAAAACTTTGAAGAAAAAGCTATATGGATTGAAGGATAGTACAGCTTAGGTTCAGAGCTGGTGGCTGAACTATAACCAAAGAAAACTAATAGGCATTAATCTAGATAGACATATCTCCAATGGATTGATCCCCAGAGATCTATCTGTTCTTGATGCAATTCCATTAGAAATTTTTATTATGTGGACAAAGTCAGACATGTATTATTATCAAATTTTAGATGAAATAAGATAGGAGTGAATGTTTATACATTGAATGATAGAATTAGGAACTTCAAACATCATGATCAGGTCAACAAGTTGATGGATGCAGCATTTAATATTAATACTGATAAAATTCTTATTTGGATTTCAATTTTTGAATTATATAATTTTGAATCACATAATTAAAGAATTATATAAATGATTTGGTTGGAGTTTAGGAATGGTATGTATAAACAAATCTATGTCAAAAATATGTAGGACCTATAGCTCCAGAGTAGAATATGAAGCTGGAATAAACAAAACAAAAAATTAAGGGCTGTGTTAATTTGCTTTCATTACGCTAATAGAAATACAGTGTCAATAACAAGGAATGGGATGGTATAGGTATATTCTTCCATTTTCTGGTGTATTCTGGTTATTATTCTGTGTTTGAAGCATTTTGTTCCATTCATCATGTTTTAGAAGAACTATTACAAATTGGAAATCTTCTACTGTACTTAAATTGGGAGTCTGAGTGCACTAGGACCCTTCCAATAATGGAAAAAGTTGGAGGATCTAGGAAAGTGTAGCCTTGAGAAAGGAGTACATAGGAAAGATATGGTAGTAATCTTTAAATATTTGAAGGATCATTATGTAGAAGAGAGATTAGAGGTATTCTGCTAAACCCCAGAGAAAAGAAGTAAGGGGAAAATGGATAAATATTATATGAAGACAAATTTCTATTTAACATTAATGAAACTATATTAATGGTTAGAAACATTCAGAAATGTAATACATTATCTATGACTTTAGTAACCTTCATCATAGAAGTTTTCCAGGAAAGGCTGTATTGACATTTATGGGCAACTGAGTAGTCAGCATTCCTGATTCAGGCTAAATGAACTCTGAGATTCTTTCTAGCTCTAAGATACAAGTATTATATGAAAATTGAGTTTTCTGTAGAGATTAAGAATACTTTTTTGGGGGTGGTAGAGTCAAGATGGTGGAGAGTACACACACTTCTTTCTGGACTGTTTTACTACCCTCACATTAATTAGGAAATTCAGTTTCTGAAATACTGCTGGGTGGCAGAATTCATGAATATTGGGAGTGCAGCAAATTACCAGCAGAAAATAATTTTGAAGATCATCAGAAAAGGTCTGTTTTGATTGGGCACAATCATGGGAAGAGGCCAGATACAGGCAAGGAAAAAGAAAACAACTCATGTAAAATGGAAAAAGTAAAGAACTCCCAGGAAAACAGAATTTGTGGAATTGGAAAAAGGAAATAACTCCTTTGAAAATTGTGAAATGGAAAAAAAAAATCCATAGAACAAAACAACTCATTTAAAAACTCAGTTGGACAATTACAAAAAGAAATTAAAAAAAATAAGTGAAGAAAATAATTCATTAAAAATCAGAACCGAACACATGGAAATGAATGACTTGATCATCAAGAATCAGTCAAGCAAAATAAAAAAAAAAAAAAAAAAAAAAAAAAAGAAAAAAAAGGAAAAATTGAAAAAATGTTAAATACCTACCTGGGAAAACAACAGACATGGAAAATAGAACTAGGAGAAATAATCTAAGGATTATTGGACTCTCTGAAAATCATAATGAAAAAAAGAGCATAGACACTATTTTTTCAGGAATTCATTAAATATAACTGCCCAGATATCATAGAATCAGAAGGTAAAATAGCCATTGAAAGAATTCTTCAAAAACCTCCTGAAAGAGACCCCAAAATTAAAACTCCAAGGAATATTGTGGCTAAATTTCAGAATTATCAGACCAAGGAAAAAAATATTACAAGCAGCCAGAAAAAAATAATTCAAATACCAATTACACAGTATTTAGCAGCTTCCACACTAAAAGATTGAAGGGCCTGGAATCTGATATTCCAAAAAGCAAAGGAACTTGGAACCCAGTCAACAATAAATGACCCAGCTAAACTGAGGATTTTCTTGCAGGGAAAAAGATGGGAATTCAATGAAACAGGTGAATTCCATTTATTTCTGATGAAAAAAAGCAGTTAAACAAAAATTTTGACCTACAAATATAGGCCTCAAGAGAAGTATAAAAAGGTTAAAAAGAACTCTTGAGAACTGTATTTCTGTTATGGGCATATATAGAGAGTGCATGTATAATTTGATTTTACTGTTATAGTATACAAAAGGAACAAGAGGTGGAAAGGTGGTTGTACCAGAAAGGAAGAAAAGTGGAGGTAAAGAGAGGGAAATTTCATTTCATGAAAAGGCAAAGGAAACCTATTATATCTGAGGGAAAAAAGGAAGGGGAATGAATATTGTGTGAATCTTACTCTCATCAGATTTGGCTCAAAGAGAAAATATTGGACATATTTGGTTTATAGAGAAACTTCTCTTACCTCACTGAAAAGTGAGAGGGGAAAAGTAAAAAGGGGAGGGAATACAGAAATAGTAGGGGAAAGGTATAAGAAATGGTGAGAGACTCTAAGGGGGAGGGATTCTAAAGGAGAAGGGCTGCTTGAGGCAATTGGTAAACTTAAATTAAATACTGGGTAGGGGGTAAAAAGGAAAGAAAAGAGAAAAAATATAATCTGGAGATAATAAGATGGCAGGGAATACAGAATTAGTGGTTTTAACTGTAAATGTGAATGGGGTGAACTCTCCCATAAAGCAGAGGTGGATAGCAGCCTGGATTAAAAGTCAGAATCCTACAATATGTACACATACATGTTATACAATTTATACACATGCACATACCTATAATAGAAAACACATTTAAAGCAGGGTGATACATACAGAGTAAAAGTAAAAGGCTGTAGTAGAATCCATTATGTTTCAGGTGAAATAAAAAAAGCAGCAGTACCCATCCTGATCTCAGATCAACTAAAAGCAAAAATTGATCTAATTAAAAGAGATAAGAAAGGAAACATCTTGCTAAAGGGTACCATCAATAATGAAGCAATATCAATACTAAACATATATGCACCAAGTAGAATAACATCTAAATTCCTAAAGGAGAAGTTAAGAGAGCTGTGAGAATAAACTGACAGCAAAACTATAATAGTGGGAGATCTCAACCTTGCTCTCTCATAACAAGATAAATCAAACCACAAAATAAATAAGAAAGAAGTTAAAAGAGGTAAATAGAATACTAGAAAAGTTAATAAAAGAGGTAAATAGAATACTAGAAAAGTTAAGTCTTTGGAGAAAACTGAATAGAAACAGAAAGCTATACACTTTCTTTTCAGCAGTTCATGGAACCTATATAAAAATATGACCATATATTAGGACATAAAGACCTCAAACTCAAATGCAGAAAGACAGCAATAGTAAATGCATTCTTTTCAGATCACAATGCAATAAAAACTACATTCAATAAAAAGCCAGGGGAACATAGACCAAAAATAATTGGAAACTAAATAATCTCATCTTAAAGCATGAATGGGTGAAACAGCAAATCATAGACACAATTGATAATTTCATCCAAGAGAATGACAATAATGAGACAACATATCAAAATTTGTGGGATGCAACCAAAGTGGTTAATAAGTAGAAATTTTATATCTCTAGAGGGTTACTTGTCTAAAATAGGGAAAGAGAAGGTTCATGAATTGGGCTTGCAACTAAAAAAGCTAGAAAAAGAGCAAATTAAAAACTCCCAATTAAATACTAAACTTGAAATTCTAAAACTAAAAGGAGAGATTAATAAAATTGAAAGTAAAAAAAAACTATTGAATTAATAAATAAAACTAAGTTGGTTTTATGAAAAATCCAACAAAACAGATAAATATTTGGTAAATTTGATTAGAAAAAGGAAAATTAAATTATTAGTCTTAAAAATGAGAAAGTAGAACTTTTCACTAATGGGGAGGAAGTTAGAGCAATAATTAAGAGTTACTTTATGCAACTTTATGCCAATAATTTTGGTAAACTAAGTGAAATATATGAATAACTACAAAAATATAGGTTGCCCAGATTAACAGAGGAAGTAAATTGCTTAATTAGTCCCATGTTAGAAAAATAAATAGAAATAGCTATTAATCAACTCCCTAATAAAATATCCCCAGAACCAGATGGATTTAAATGTGAATTCTACCAAACATTTAAAGAAGAATTAATCCCAAAACTATATAGATTATTTGAAAAAATAGCTAATGAAGGAGTCCTACCAAATTCCTTTTTATGGTACAGACATGGTACTGATACCTAAACACTAGAATGAAAACAGACACAGAAAATTATAGACCAATCTCTTTAATGAATATTGATGTAAAAATCTAAAATACAATATGAGCAAAGAGATTACAGAGCATCATCCCCAGAATAATGTACCATGACCAAGTAGTATTTATATCAGAAATGCAGGGCTGGTTAAATGTTAGGAAAACTATTAGTATAGTTGACCATATCAATAACCAAATTAACAAAAACCATATGATCATCTCAATAGATGCAGAAAAACATCTGATAAAATCCAACACCCATTCCTATTAAAAAAACACTTGAGAGAATAAAAATAAATGGACTTTTCCTTAAAATAGTCAATACCATCTATTTAAAACCATCAGTAAGCATCATATGTAATTGGGATAAACTGAAACCATTCCCAATAGGATCAGGAATGAAACAAGGCTGGCCACTATCACCATTACTATTCAATATTATATTAGAATTGCTAGCTTTGGTAATAAGAAAGGAAAAAGAGATTAAAGGAATTAGAGTAAGTAATAAGAAAACGAAATTATCGCTCTTTGCAGATGATATGATGGTATTCTTTTAAAAAAATTTTTTTTGAAAAAAAATTTCTTTACAATATATCCCTTGAACTCACTTTTGTTCTGACTTTATCCCTTGCTCCCTCTACCCCCTCCCCCAGATGGCAAGGAGTCCTATACATGTGTCACAGTATATCCTAGATACAATATATGTGTGCAGAACCAAACAGTTCTCTTGTTGCACAGGAAGAATTGGATTCAGAAGGTAAAAACAGCCTGGGAAAAAAGACAAAAATGCAAAAAGTTTACCTTCATTTCCCAGTGTTCTTTCTTTGGGTGTAGCTACTTCTGTCCATCATTGATCAATTGAAACTGAGTTAGATCTTCTCTTTGTCGAAGAAATCCACTTCTGTCAGAATACATCCTCATACAGTATTGTTGTTGAAGTATATAATGATGATCTGGTTCTGCTCATTTCACTTAGCATCAGTTCATGTAAGTCTCTTCTAGTCTCTCTGTGTTCATCCTGCTGATCATTTCTTACAGAACAATAATATTCCATAATATTCATATACCACAATTTACCCAACCATTCTCCAATTGATAGGCATCCATTCAGTTTCCAGTTTCTAGTTACTACAAACAGGGCTGCCACAAACATTTTGGCACATACAGGTCCCTTTCCCTTCTTTAGTATCTCTTTGGGGTATAAGCCCAGTAGTAGCACTGCTGGATCAAAGGGTATGCACAGTTTGATAACTTTTTGGGCGTAATTTCAGATTGCTCTCCAGAATGGTTGGATTGGTTCACAACTCCACCAACAATGCATCAGTGTCCCAGTTTTCCAGCATCCCCTCCAACATTCATCATGATTTTTTCTTGTCATCTTAGCCAATCTGACAGGTATATTGTGGTATCTCAGAGTTGTCTTAATTTGCATTTCTCTGATCAAGAGTGGTTTGGAACACTCTTTCATATGAATGGAAATAGTTTCATTTTCATCATCTGAAATTGTCTATTCATATCCTTTGACCATTTATCAGTTGGAGAATGGCTTGATTTCTTATAAATTAGACTCAATTCTCTATATATTTTGGAAATGAGGCCTTTATCAGAACCTTTAATTGTGAAAATGTTTTCCCAGTTTGTTGCTTCCCTTCTAATCTTGTTTGCATTAGTTTTGTTTGTACAAAGGCTTTTTAATTTGATATAATCAAAATTTTCTATTTTGTGATCAATAATGATCTCTAGTTCATTTTTGGTCACAAATTTCTTCTTCCTCCAGAAGTCTGAGTAGTAAACTATCCTATGTTCCTCTAATTTATTTATAATCTCATTCTTTATGCCTAAATCAGGGACTCATTTTGATCTTATCTTGGTATATGGTGTTAAGTGTGGGTCCATGCCTAATTTGTGACATGCTAATTTTCAGTTTTCCTAGCAGTTTTTGTCGAATAATGAATTCTTATCCCAAAAGTTAGGATCTTTGGGTTTGTCAAACACTAGATTGCTATAGTTTACTATTTTGTCTTGTGAACCTAACCTATTCCACTGATCAACTAATCTATTTCTTAGCCAATACCAAATAGTTTTGGTGACTGTTGCTTTATAATATAGTTTTGGATCAGGTACAGCTAGGCTGCCTTCATTTGATTTTTTTTTCATTAATTCCCTTGAGATTCTCGACCTTTTATTCTTCCATATGAATTTTGTTATTTTTTCTAGATCATTAAAATATTTTCTTGGGAGTCTGATTGGTATAGCACTAAATACATAAATTAGTTTAAGGAGTATTGTCATCTTTTTTATATTCGCTCGGCCTATCTAAGAGCACTTAATATTTTTCCAATTATTTAAATCTGACTTTATTTGTGTGGAAAGTTTTTTGTAATTTTGCTCATATAATTCCCGACTTTCTTTTGGTAAATAGATTTGTAAATATTTTATGCTATCCACAGTTATTTTGAATGGAATTTCTCTTTGTATCTCTTGCTATTGCATTTTATTGGTGATGTATAAAAATGCTCAGGATTTATGTGGATTTATTTTGTATCCTGCAACTTTGCTAAAGTAATGAATCATTTCTAATAGCTTTTTAGTAGAATCTCTGGGGTTCTCTAAGTATACCATCTATATGATGGTATTCTTAAAGTGTGAGCTCTAATGTGTGACCCCTAATATGTAAACTCTCCCAAAGGTATGAACTCCAAAGGTGAACCAAATACCTAAGCACTGTTTCTATCAACTCTAGAGACTTAACACCTTATAAGGATTCTAACATGAAGGTGTCCAAGCTGTACCAGATCTAAAACTAGATTATAAAGCGGTAGTCATCAAAACCATTTGGTACAGTCTAAGAAATAGACTAGTTTATCAGTTTAGGTTCACAGGACGAAATAATCAACAACTATAGCATTAGTATTTGACACTCAAAGACCTCAGCTTTTAGGTTAAGAATTCACTATTTGACAAAAACTGGTGGGAAAATTGGAAATTAGTAAGGCAGAAACTAGGCATGGACCCACACTTCACACCATATACCAAGATAAGGTCAAAATGAGTTAATGATCTAAACATAGAGAATGAGATTATAAATAAATTAGAAGAATATAGCATAGTTTACTTCTGAGACCTGTGGAGCAGGAAGGAATTTGTGATCAAAGAACTAGAGATCATTACTGATCATAAAATGGAAATTTTTTGATTCTATTAAGTTAAAAGTTTTTTGTACAAACAAAATTAATGCAAACAAAATGAGAAGGGAAGCAATAAACTGAGAAAATATTTTTTACATTCAAAGGTTCTGATAAAGGCCTCATTTCCAAAATATATAGAGAATTGACTCAAATTAATAAGAAACCAAGCCATTCTCCAGTTGATAAATGGTCAAAGTATATGAACAATTTTCAAATGAAGAAATTGAAACTATTTGTAGCATATGAAAAAGTGCTCCAAATCAGTATTGATCAGAGAAATGTAAGTTAAGACAACTCTGAGCTATTACTACATACCTCTCAGATTGGTAAAATGACAGAAAAAGATAATGATGAATGTTGGAGGAGATGTGGGAAAACTGCAACATTAATATATTGTTGGGGGAACTGTGAATGGATCGAACTATTCTGGAGCGCAATTTGGAACTTTGCTCAAAAAGTTATCAAATTGTGCATACTCTTGATCCAGCTGTGTTACTACTGGGTTTATATCCCAAAGAGATCTTAAAGTAGGAAAAGGGACTTACATGTGCAAAAATTTTTGTAGTAGCCCTTTTTGTAGTGACTAGAAACTGGAAATTGAATGGATGTCCATCAGTTGCAGAATGGCTGAGAAAATTGTGGTATATGAATTTTATGAAATATTATTTTTTTGTAAGAAATTACCAGCAAGAAAATTTCAGAGAGGTTTGGAGAGACTTATATGAAGTGATGCTATGTGAAATGAGCAACTAAAATAGAAACAAATCAATAAATTAAAATGGTCAACTAAAACAATATAAAAATACTCAAAATTAAAGGACCTTGTAAAACTGAAAACAAAAAAAAATTTAAAAAGTAAAATAAGCACTTTAAAAAATAAGTACACTCTTACCTAAAAAAGAAACCAAATTGTCCAGTATCACATATTTAAGAAGAATTTTGAACAAATAATTAAACAAATGATAAATTGTATTAAAAATTATGCCCAAATATATCAATAAAATAAACAATTAGATGAAACAAACACATAATTACAAATAAATGATATGAAATTAAAAGAAAAAGAAACAGAGAATTGAACCAATCCAATTTCAGGGAAAGAATCTAAACATGCCGTAAATAAAGTTCTAAGATGGGGGAAAGGGAAAACTCCAAAACCAGAATAATTCACAAAATGATAATTTCAAACAACCACATAACAAATATTTAAAACAATCACATATCATTTAAATTTAACAATTCATATAAATTGCACAAAATAACAAAAAGCAGTCTTGATAGATTCCTTCTCTGACACAGATATCATCTTGATCCATAAAACAGCAGAATTAAAATAGACAAAGAAATGTCTAGTCCACCTCTCTAAAAAACATAGATACATTTAAAAAAATAAAATAAAATGTTAGTGAAGTATATAAAACAACTAGGCTTAAGTCTTTTACATTATGGAAAGGTTGCATTTATACTAAAAATTTGGGGTTATTATAATATTAAGAAAATATAAATTTAATTAACCATTTTCATAACAAAATCACATAATTATATCAATGTATGTGGAAAAAGTCTTGACAAAATACAGCAACCACTTCAATATAAAAATACCAGTAAACAAAAGAATAAATAAACCATTCCCTAAAAATAACAAATAATATATTTAAAAACCAAAAGCAACCATTATTTCAAATGGAAATAAACTAGAATTCTTTCCAATAATAATAGGGATGAAAACATTTTTTCCCTTCTTACCACTTCTATATGATAAAGTACTAGAAATGCTAGCTCCAACAATAAGGGGAAAAAAGAGTTTCTTTTTCTTTCCTTTTTCCACTAACGGGGTGATATGGAGACATAATAGGTTTTTCACTTTTTAAAAGTTCAAATAAGGACTTATATGTGAGTGTGGGTGGGGTACTCCCAATAGAAAACATTGAAAACACTTTCACATGAAGTCATTGTATCATCATAAATTTTATTTAGCTATATAAGTTTGACATAATTTCATTTAACTCATTTACTTTGTTTTAAGACACTTCTTATTAAGTGGACATAATCTGTAAATGTAATTTAAAAACAAAACATTTCCAAAATTTAAGATGTTAAATAAAACATAAAATCAATAGAATTTTTTTTTAATTAGACTATAAAATCTATAAAGACATGGTGTTCTTTTCTTTGTCTTTTTGATCTTTTTATCTCTGGTACTTATCAAAGCATCTTTGCCCATAATAGGTGATTAATATATTTGTTGAATTGAATTGAACAATATGAAGAACTAAGCAATTCACATTTCAGTTTAAATGTAACTTATATCCACTTGACTTTCTATTGAGCACAGTACAATTATAGTTGCAAGTTATTACCTGAAATTGATTTGAGTGGTGAAATATGCATGCACTGTGGTTGTAAGCTGAGAGGTTGTTTGAGACTCTTAGTAAATTGGGCATTGAATTACATCCATTTATGGGTTTAATATTTTCCCTGAAATTAAAAGGGAACAAATTCTTTTTTTTATAAAGCTAAAAATAACCTTCCAGAATAGAGTGAATACAACCTTTGATTCATGTCCTTCATGGAATCATTTATCACAGTCAAAATGATCAAATTTATTTCTATATATTCAGTTTTTAACATTATCGATTGAATATTTATTGGTTGCTTATTATAAGCCAGGGAGTATCGGGGTAAATTCAGTTCAGGAGATCATTTATTTTTAGATATCTTTTAGTGGAAAAATAGAGTAGGGAAACAGATAGGTTTGAAAAACTTTAGGGAAAGAAAAAGTATTTATGTGGTTCCTATTATATATCAGGTATGTAGTTAAATGTTTTTCATTTAATCTTCACAAAAACCTTGAGAAATTTAATTCCAATTTTACAATTGAGGAAACTGAGGCAATCAGAGATTAAGTTAATTGTTTGAGATTTCATAGTCAGGAAGTTCCTAAGACCTAATTTGATCTACAGGCCCAGAATTTTAGAGATTTACTAGGAATATGGGATTTGTAGAGAAGAAAAAGATTAGATTTGTTCTGGTGGGTGCAGTGGGATATCTTGTAATGTGGTTCTTCCACACTGGGGAAGATAAATGAATTACTACTTAATGAGTATTTAAAAATATAGGCTGTACTAAATGACCATTTAGGTGCCTAAAATTCTAATATTTGATTCTGTGGAGAAATAGAAACAGGTGAGACCCATTAGCTTGGCTCAAGGTCACTATATCATTTCAGAAAATAACATTAGATGCTATAACTATACTCTTAGTTATCTTTTGATATGAGAATTTTTTTTTTCAATACAGGATACATAATAGGATAAGCAATTAATGTACTTTATGACAGAAATACTTTGCCTCCTAACCTTTAACTCTGAGAATTCTTCTATCAAGATTTGGTAGAAACAGAATATTAAAATTCTGTAAGGTTACCTATAAGACGGATCAAATCCCATCTTCTGCAAGTGGTCTTTTCTAATTCCAATAATTACAATTAGCTTTTATCTACAATTAGTATCGCTAGAATTATCTTCCATGCACCAATTTATTTGTTTTTTTCCTCAGTTAGAAAGTAAGTTCATTGAGGGCAGAGAGTTACATCGATTTTCAGATTTTTTTTTATTTTATTCATAGCATTTGATGATTTTTTTGCTTTACTTCTTTAAATTATTATTTAATATATAGGATGCATCACTGGGAGCAAGAAAGTATAGTGGGAGGAATGATTGATATATAAGACAGAATATAAGTACATATATAGATAGATAGACACATTTATGCGTGTATATTTGTATATGCATACACATACATGTGCTTGATTGTTCAGGTCTGCATGGAGGAGATGATCTATAAAAATGGGCAATTTTTCATGTTTTAAAAAGTGAGTATTCTTAGAACTGGGTCTCAGTTTTTCTATCACAACCTCTGTTAACAATTAATTGAGAACAATCCACCAAAAAAACAAAATCAATTAAGTCCTCTCCTTATTTTTTATGTTCCTTACCTGCTATGAGCTATAAATTTCCACTCTCCTAGTATGATCAGCTAATAAGAATTCCTCTGGTAGACATTATGGGCAAAAACAACTTGACATCAATATTTAGTTTAGATCCTTGTAGCCTTCTAAGTAAATATACATTGGCCTTTGGAGAATTCTAAATCCTAAGCCTTCAGTCCTAAAACTTATAAATTTTTGTCGCCTGTTTTTTGAGTTATATGACCCAACGTTCTCTCTTTATTCTCCCAGTTCTGATTAAGCTTAGATCAATTCCAACCCAGAACAATATCTCTCTTTTCCTACTTACAAAATCCATACTCTGTGACTTGCCCAGGATCACACAGCTAGTAAATAAGCATCTGAGAACAAATTTGAACTTGGGTCCTCCTGACTCTAGAGCCAGTACTTTTGCCACTGCACCAACTTGTTGTCTCTATATTCTGTTGTTAATAAATTCAATATCAGAATCCTTTTGTGATACCTGAAACTTTAGTCTTTCCAAAAGACATGATATGCCTTAAAAAACATTTTAAATGCAGTTTTGTTTTGTTTTTCATTCATCCTTTGAATGACAGAACCAGATAGAGGAATCAAAGCACTTCTTAGTTTTCTAATGCCACTTTCAGACTTTCCCTAAGAAATTTTAACTTGAAATTTTTCTTTTAGAAGTTCACAATAAGCAATTAAATCATCAGGACTAAATCCTGTTATCTTCATTTAAAAAATGATAATAGTGTTTTATTTTCAAAATACATGCAAAGATAATTTTCAACATTTATCCTGCAAAATCTTGTGTTCCAAATTTTTTCTCTCTCCCTTTCTCTACGCCATTCCCTAGATGGCAAGTATTCCAATAATATGTTAAACTTGTGCAGTTCTTCTATATATAGTTCCACAATTATCATGATACACAAGAAAAATCAAATAAAAAAGGAAAAGCATGAGAAAGAAAACAAAAAGCAAACAAATAACAAAGGTGAAAATGCTATGCTGAGATCCACATTCAGTCCCCAAAATCCTCTTTCTGAATGCAGATGGCTCTCTCCATTACAAATCTATTGATCCTTTTTATCTTCTGATAACCTTTAAGTCTTTCCCACTTCTTGCTTAATGAAGCCATTAGTTTACAACCTTTCTCTCCACCTTAAGCCGTAATTCTTGATAAAATTTTTGAGCCTTCTAATATTCAGTTCCTTCAAGACTCTCTTCAGATGCCCCTTATTCTGTGAAGAATTCTTGGCTAAACTTAATGTGCTATTTTTTCTCTTTTTTAAAAAAAATTCTTATTTTTAATACATATTGCTTTAGGAATCATATTGGAGGAGAAAGATTTGAGCAAAAGGGAAAAACAATAGGAAATAATAAAGCTTTTTATTTTTTAAAACATATGCACAGATAATTTTTCAACATTGACCCCTGCATAGTCTTGTGTTTCAGATTTTCTCCTTCTTCCCCCAACCCCTGCCCTAGATGGCAAGCAATCCAATATATGTTATACATGTTGAAATATTTGTTAAGTCCAATATGTGTAACCATATTTGTATAATTCTCTTGCTGCACAAGAAAAATCAGATCAAAAAGAAAGGAAATGAATAAGAAAATGAAATGCAAGTGAACAACAATAAAAAGAGTGAGAATGTTATGTTGTGACCCACATTCAGTTCCCATATTCCTCTCTCTAAATGTAGATGTCTCCCTTTGCCACAAGATCATTGGGACTGGAATCAGTCATTTCATTGTTGGAAAAAGTCATGTTCATCAGAATTGATCATAATATAATATTGATGTTGCAATGGACAATGATCTACTGATTCTGCTCATTTCATTTAGAATCAGTTTATGTAAGTATCTCAAGGCCTCTCAAAAATCACCCTCCTGATTGTTTCTTATAGAATAATAATATTCCATAACATTGATATAATATAACTTATTCAGCCATTCTCCAACTGATGGGAATCCATTCAGTTTTCAATTTCTTGCCACTACAAAAAGGGCTGGTACAAACATTTTTGCACATGTGGGTCCTTTTCCCTCCTTTAATATCTCTTTGGGATACAAGCCCAGTAGATACACTGCTGGTTCAAAGGGTATACACAGTTTAATAACTTTTTTGAGCATAGTCCCAAATTGCTCTCTAGAATGGTTGGGTCCATTAACAGTTTTACTAAGAAATTATTAGTGTCGCAGTTTTCCCACATCCCCTCCAACATTTGTCATTATCTTTTCCTGTTATCTTAGCCAGTCTGAGAAGTATGTAGTGGTATCTCAGAATTGTCTTAATTTTCATTTCTCTGATCAATACTGATTTGGAGCACTTTTTCATATGACTAGAAATTGTTTTAACTTCTTCATCTGAAAATTGTCTGTTCATATCCTTTCACCATTTATCAACTGACGAATGGATTGAATTCTTATAACTTTGAGTCAATTTTCTGTGTATATTAGAAATGAGGCCTTTATCAGAACCCTTAAACATAAAAATGTTTTCCCAATTTATTCTTTCCCTTCTAACATTTCTATATTAGTCCCTAGTTCTTCCAGGGTTAAGTGGTTTACAATTTGCCTTATGTAGCAAATCTGCCAAACCACCTGCTTGCAACCAGGACAGAGTAGCCTAAGAGGCTCACTAGAAAATTCATAGTTGCATGGAAGCTGCAATCCTCTGATTCCCCACCACAGGTCCTTACTTTGATTTCCCTGTGCTGTGGTCTGAGCTCAGCAGACTGTTCTCCTGACTATTTGAAACAGACCTGTTTTGAAGTTCTTCCAAAGTATCTTCTTCTGGAAATGTGTTGTACTTCGAATAATTGTGTGTTCTTTGATTGCAAAACCAGTTTAGAGGCTGAATCTACTGTTGGTTTGAGAGAAGGCCAGAGGAAATCACAGAAAGCCATGTCTGTTCTCTGCCAATCAGAAAGAAAAAACAACAAAAAAAGTAATTAAACATAGTATCTATTAATTAACATTCAGTCACCATAGTTCTTTTTCTGGATACAGATGTCATTCTCTGTCCAAAGTGTATCAGAATTGAAAAGAACCAAGGTTTTCATAGTTTATCATCATACATTCTCACTATTATTATATACAATTATATACAATATATTATATACTATTATTCTTAGTTCTGTTTGTTTCACTCAGCATCAGTTCATGTAAATCCAGATCTTTCTAAAATTAGCTTGTTCATTATTTTGTATAGAAAAACATTATTCCATTAACTTCATATACCATACTTTATTCAGCCCTTCCCCATTGATGGGTATCTATTCATTTTCTAATTCTTTGCTGCCACAAAAAGGACTGTTACAAACATTTTTGTAAAGTGAGTGGTTTTTCATTCCTTATGGTTTCCATGGTATTGCGATATGGGAGTCACTTGCCAATGCCTGCTAGAAGTCTAAGTCAGACCTGTAGAATGGATCTCTTCATGTGAGAGGATGATGTTTATGATGATAAAAGAAGACTGAAGGGCAGTTGCGGTCTCTGACCTCTCTCCTCTTCCCTCTTGTCTGCAATTTATTTCATTCCCAATCCACAAGGAATATCTGCATAAGTAAAGGCTGATTGCAACTCCTTCAAGAGTTATGATTCACAGCTATGTGAATAGCTCTCAGAATTCTCAAAGAATTGACCTGCCCCTTCACCTAGGCATTATTCTTAACACTTGGGATACAGATCCAGCAGTGACATTGCATTGTCAAAGGGTATGAACATTTGACAGCACTTTTGACATACTTGCAGAATGTTCTCCAGAATAGTTGGGTCATGTCACAACTCCAACAACAATGCATTAGTGTTCCAATTTTCCCATATTCCCTCCAATATTTATAATTATCTCTTTCTGTCATTCAATCTAAGAGATGTGAGGTATTTTTAATTTGTTGTTTTAATTTTCATTTCTTTAATGTAGAGTTGTTTTAATTTTCATTTCTTTAATCAATAGTAATCTAGAGCATTTTTTCATACAACTATAGAAGGCTTTAATTTCATCATCTGAAAATCATATGCTCATATGCTTTGACCATTTGTCAATTGGGGAATGCCTTGTATTCTTATAAATTTGATACAGCCTTTATATATTTTAGAAATGTGACTTTTATAAAAAATGGCTGTAAAGATTTTTTTCCAGCTTTTTATTTTCCTTTTAATCCTGTTTATGTTGGTTTTGTTTGGGCACATATTTCTTTCCCCATTGATAATATTCAGCTTCTTTGTACTCACCATGCTCACCAGTTCTCTTTATTTTCCTTTCTGATACCCTTACTGGTAATTCTTTAACTACTGTCACATTCAATTATGTAGATGTAAAGCCTCATATGAAGAAAACTATTGATAAAAAGGTAGACTTACATTACACAAAGATGCTTGAACTGTCTTTTGCTTGCTGCATATACTAGGCACTTAGTATGTGTTTCTGAAATGATATTGAGAGACTAAAGGTATTGAAAGACTAAAGGTATGAAAAGACTAAATGAATATTGGTGATTAGAATTAGGTACTTTTGGCCCTCAAATTACATTTATCCACCAGTGCAGGGCAAGTGATTTGCACAAGACTCATCAGCAAGGAAAATGATAGAGAGGTGAATAGCCAGCATCAGAGAGGTCCAGTGGTTAGCTTGACTCTATCTTTTTAGGCAGAGCAGGTTTTGCCAGGAGAATCTTGGAATAGGCAATAGAGAATATTTAGGTAGAAAGGCTACTGGCATCATATTTCTATTTTAATATTAATCATCTAAAACGCATATAGCTTATCAATGCCTTCAAATCACACTTACTGACACACCAGCATTTTTTTTTATTAAAGCTTTTTATCCACAAAGCATATGCATGGGTAATTTTTTCCAACATTGACCCCTACATAACTCCCTGCTGCAAAATTTCCCCTTCTTCCCCCACCGGGTAGGCAGTCCAATACATGCCAAATATGCTGAAATACATCCCAGATTTAATATGTGTATACATATTCACACAGCCATCTGGTTGTGCAAGAAAAATCAGATCAAGAAGGAAGAAAAAGAAAAACTGAGAAAAAAGAAACAAAATGCAAACACAATAACAGAGAAAGTGAGAATGCTATGCTGTGCTCCACCTTCTGTTATTATGGTTCTCTCTCTGGGTGTGGATGATTTTCTTCATCACTGCACAAGTGGAACTGGTCTGAATCAACTCAATGTTGAAGAAAACCACGTCCATCAGAATTGATCGTCATATAGTCTTGTTGTTGCTGTGTATAATGATCTCCTGGTTCTGCTCATTTCATTTTGTATCAGTTCATGTAGGTCTCTCCAAACCTCTCTGAAATCATCCTGCTGGTTGTTTCTTACAGAACAATAGTATTCCATAGCATTCATATACCATAATTTATTCAGCCATTCTCCAATTGATGGGCACCCGACACAGCAACATTTTAAAAAAAGTATAGCCTAAAGGATTAATGTATTATTAGGGAATAAAATGTGGTCATCTTAGCAGCTGTATTAGATGAATAATGAGTTGCTTGTTGCCTGTTTTCACATTGCATTGTGAAGTTTCTGTCTTCAAAAGCTGATGCATTAATACTTCAGAAACTCCATAATTTCATCATTATCCATATACTTGCAACCCCTCTATCCTTAGGAGACAGAATTAATGATTGTGTGTAAGGATAGAGAATCAGTGTGGCACAAAAGAATGAAGATGAGCTCTAGATTTAATTTGATCTGGATTCAAATTCTGCTTCTAGTACTATCCATGTAAACTATAGCAAACCACTATACTTGAGTCTCAGATGCTTCACCCATAACATGATAGGGTTGGATTAATTTGGGCAAGTTAATTGTCCTTTTTCAGACACACTTTCCTCATTTTTAAAATTTGATAGTTCGACTAGATGGCTTAAGAGATTCAGTCCAGTAGCTTTCTTCAACAATGAGATGATTCAGACCTGTTCCAATGATCTTGTGGTAAAGAGAGTCATCTACACTCAGAGAGAGGAGCATAGGAACTGAATGTGGTTTACAACATAGCATTCTCACTCTTTTTGTTGTTTGCTTGCATTTTATTTTCTTTCTCATTTTTCTTTGATCTGATTTTCTTGTGTAGCTAAATAATCATGTATAACTTATATGCAACACTATACTTGGAGTTTAGCATATGTTCTACCACTTAACATGATAGGTTGGATTACTTGCATCTGGGAAGTGTGGAATGTCCTTTCGAGAAACTCTCGATTACAAAGGTTTGGAAGGTTCGACTAGATGGCAAAAATTCATTCCATAGCATATTTTCAACAATAGATATTAACTGTTCAAATATTTTGAAAAGAGAGTTCAGTCCACCTCTTTGAGAGATCTCTAGAACTGAATGTGCTTTAAATAGCATCCCTTTGTGTTGTTGATTATTTTCCTTTCATTTTCTTAGATCTGATTTTCTGTCAAGCTAAGCTAATTGTTATTCATCCCATATCTATATTGATTAGCATATGTCCTAATAATATCATGGATATAGACATCTGAAGAAGAGGAGAATGTAACAAAGTGTCATTTTGAGGTTCATGGAAAACTTTCATTAAAATTAGTTTGAAAAAATAAAAGGCATAATAAAAATTTTCAACAAAAAAAATCAGTCACTTTAATTCTAACAGAGCTTGGAACTGATGATACCTTTCAATTGATATCATTTCCATAGTTTCTCATCCATGATCTTGAATCGAGCTCTAGCCAATCAATATCAGGATATAACTGAAGAGATTTCATGTCATTTAGCAACTTCACCTCAAATTAGGAAACATGAGAACAGAAAACCAAGTAAACACAGTAACAACAACTAGAGTTGAATTATTATGCTTTTATACATATCAATTCATAGTTCTCTTGGATGTGAATGTCTTTCCTAATCAAGTCATATAGATTCTTTGAATACCTTTTCTAACAGAATCAGTCATCTAGCATCATTATTGCTTTATTAGTATACAATGATTTCTTGCCAATTATTCCACTTAGCATACTAGTCATGCTAATCTTTCAGGTTTCAAAATCATCTTCATCATTTTATAGAAAAAATCCATATATCATAAATACTAGTACATTCCAACTGACTGGCATCCACTCAGTTTCCAATTTTTTGCCAGTACAAAAATGGCTGCTGTAAATATTTTTACACATGTGAATCCTTTTCCCTTTTTAATGATCTTTTTGAGATATGAACACAATAGAGACACTGCTAAATCAAAGAATATATTCAGTTTGAGAGTCCTTTGGGTATAGTTCTAAATTGCTCTCCAGAATGGTTGTATTAGTTTACAACTTATGCATGTGAAGGAGCTTACATTCTAATGGGGGATACAATATACCATAAACTATGTCCAAACAAGATATGTTAAGGACCAGTAATGAGTATCTTCAGAGAGAAGGCTGGTAAAGACTTCTTGGAGAAGGTGGGATTTTAACTTACCCATAAAGGAAGGCAGATCACAGAGATGAGAAAGACAAAAGGACATGGCAAAATACAAATATGAAACAAAATATCCTATAAATGTCCTCAGGCAGCAATTTCAGAGTGGGAAAAGTAAGTAGCAAAGTCTTTGTTCATTAATATTGTTACATGACATTGTCAAATCAAGTTATTCATTAGACAAAATACTATTTAAGTGTTTAAAGCTTTTGTCATGTGCTTGCAAGACAATATTCCATCCATTTAACTTACCTGACTTTCCTATCATTTAGTTTTCTGGAGACTTTAATTTGTTAGTGTTTGAAAGAGTTTTTAACTCTCTTCACCAAGACTTGGCAAACCTGGCTTGCAAGGTCAATGACTCATTTACTCTTCATGAGCTACTTATCTTTGCAGTCAATTGAGGTTGCCAATTAATTTATAGCACAATATGGGAACTCCTGTACTTTCATCAGTGGACCAAGCCAAAATATTCACTCCAGTCTGAATGTTGCAAGAGAAAAGAAAACAAACATCTTGTGGATTTGGCTTTATTCAAGTACTCTAAAAATATAAACATTAGTAATATTAAATTTTAATTCCAATTTAACCTGCTTTCCTAGACAGCCCTGAATGACTATTCCAAGTCATCTTGTTACTTAAAACAGAAACATTATTAATACTATTATCCAAAAGAATTCACAATTTCTAAATGTCTTTGCTATCACCATATGAAATAAGACTACATCCTATCTCAATCCCTAGCCAACATATCAGAGAAGGAAATAGTAAAATATGAAAGAAGCTAATACCTACCCTTTCTCAGCAATTTCAAGGTGTCATGGGAGTAGCCCAAACTATCATTGAAATTCCTCTCTAATGATGTGCCAAACCTAGATTAATTAGTGGATGTTCCAGAAAACACTACCCTAAAATGAATTTTCTGGATTGTTTTTGCTTTTTTCTTTGTTGTTTTAGTAGGTATGAGGAGTTGACCAGTAAGCAATCTGGTACTATATATAATAGGTCAAGGAAAGAAGTCAATGAGGAGCTTTCCATAATGTCCCGGTTTTTTGCTAACATCCATAGGATAAATAGAAAACATTTGGTTGTCATTGGCTAAGCTGTTACTAAGGAAAAGAAAAGCAGAGGAATCCTTGGGAAGTTGCTCCAATAGGCTCTCTGTCCTAGAGGCAGACTAATTCCTACTTTTCTAATGCTGCAGTTTTGATTTTCTTTTAAAATGTCACTAATGTGGAAAAACAAAAGGTCAAGAATTTCAAGGGAATTAATGAAAAAACAATCAAATGAAGGTGGCCTAGCTGTACCAGATCTAAAATTATATTATAAAGCAACAGTTACCAAAACCTTTTGGTACTGGCTAAGAAATAATCTAGTTAATCAGTGGAATAGGTTAGGTTCAAAGGACAAAACAGTCAATAACTTTAATACTCTAGTGTTTGACAAACCCAAAGACCCCAGCTTTTGGGATAAGAACTCACTGTTTGACAAAAATTTCTTGGAAAATTGGAAACTAGTATGGCAGAAACTAGGCATTGACCCACACTTAACACCGTACACCAAGATGGTCAAAATGGGTTCATGACCTTGGCATAAAGATTGAGATTATAAATGAATTAGAGAAACATAGGATAGTTTACCTCTCAGACCTGTGGAAGAGGAAGGAATTTAAGACCAAAGAAGAACTAGAGATCATTACTGGTCACAAAATAGAAAATTTTGATTATATCAAATTGAAAAGTTTTTGTACAAACAAAACTAATGCAGACAAGTTTAGAAGGGAAGAAATCAATTGGGAAAACATTTTTACAGTCAAAGGTTCTGATAAAGGCCTCATTTCCAAAATATATAGAGAATTGACTAATTTATGAGAAATCAAGCCATTCTCCAAATGATAAATGATCAAAGGATATGAACAGACAATTCTCAGATGAAGAAATGGAAACTATTTCTAGTCATATGAAAAGAAGCTCCAAGTCATTATTAATCAGAGAAAAACAAATTAAGACAACTCTGAGATACCTCTACACACCTGTGAAATTGGCTAGAATCACAGGGAAAGATAATGCGAAATGTTGGAGGGGATGTGGGAAAACAGAGACACTAATACATTGTTGGTGGAATTGTGAATACATCCAGCCATTCTTGAAAGCAATTTGGAACTATGCTCAAAAAGTTATCAAACTGTGCATACCCTTTGATCCAGCAGTGTTACTACTAGGTTTATATCCCAAAGAGATTTTAAAGAAGGGAAAGGGACCTGTATGTGCAAGAATGTTTGTAGCAGTCATCTTTGTAATGGCCAGAAACTGGAAGTTAAGTGGATGCCCACAATTGGAGAATGGCTGAATAAATTGTGGTATATGAATATTATGGGATATTATTGTTCTATAAGAAATGACTAGCAGGATGATTTCAGACAGGCCTGGGGAGACTGATGCTGAGTGAAATGAGCAGGACCAGGAGGGGTTGGGGGAAAGAGGGGAAAAAAAATGAAACAGAAGGTTTGGCAATTGTCAATGTTATCAAATTACCCATGCATATAATTTCTAAATAAAAAGCTATAATTAAAAAAAGTATATTAACAGTGGAAAAAAATAAAATAAAATGTCACTAATGTTTTAGATATCAAATTGTATTCTATTCTTTTATTTTAGATATAATTAATAATTATACTATTATTTTCTAATTATAAATTTTATAACTTTTGTAATTAGAAGATTCAGACAGATACATTGTCAGGAGAAGGATAGAAAGAGAAATGTTTTCTAAACTGTTTCATGACATCTAATTTTGGTTAAAAATAGGATAACTAAACTGGGAATCTCATTATGTACTTACTGATGAAAAGTTAAGTAAAAGAGATTGTCTCTGTTCTCAACTCATTCTTTAAAACATAAATTCTGGAGGTGAACTCATCATGATGGCAGAGAGCAGACAACAACTTTCTGTGACCTCCTCTGACCTTCTTTCAAAGCAACAACAGATTAAGCCTCTAGAGAGGGATGAGGATTGTGTGAATCTTACTCTCATCATATTTGGCTTTAAGAGAGAATATCAGACATATTTGGTTTTACAGAGATACTTGCCTCACCTTATTGGAAAGTAGTAGGAAAAGGGGGAAAGAAAAGGAAAGATTAACAGAAGTGAAAACAGAAGTATTAGAAGAAAGGTGTATAAAGGGGGAGGGGCTCTAAGGGAGTAGGACTTTTTGAAGGAGGTGGTCATCAAAACCAAAATACTGGGGAGGAAAAAGAGAGGAAAGGAAAGAGAAAAGTAAACAGGGTAAATAAGATGGCAAAAAAATATGAAATTAGTTATTCTAACTGTGAATGTGAATGGGATGGACTCTCCCATAAAATGGAAATGGATAGCAGACTGGATTATAAGGGAGAATCCTACAATATGTTGTTTACAAGAAACATATTTAAAGCAGAGTGATATATACAGAGTGAAGGTAAAGGGCTAGAGCAGAATCTATTGTGCTTCAGGTGAAGTTAAAAAAAAAAAGCAGGGGTAGCAATTCTGATCTCATATCAAGTAAAAGCAAAGATAGATGTAGTTAAAAGAGATAAGGAAGGAAACTATATCTTACTAAAGGGTAACATAGATAATGAAGAAATATCAATACAAAACATATATGCCCCAAGTGGGGTATACATAAAGGAGAAGATAAGAGAAGATAAGAGAGATGCAAGAAGAAATAGACAGCAAAATTATACTAGTGGAGGATCTCAACCTTGCTCTCTCAGAACTAGATAAATTGAACCACAAAATAAATAAGAAAGAGGTTAAGGAGGTAAACAAAATGTTAGAAAAGTTAGGTATGATAGATCTTTGGAGAAAATTAAATGGAGACAGAAAAGAGTTTACTTTTTTCTAAGTGGTTCATGGAACTCATACAATAATTGACCATGTTTAAGGGCATAAAACCCTCAAAATCAAATGCAAAAAGCCAGAAATAGTAAATGTATTTTTTCAGATCATGATGCAATAAAAATCACATGCAATATAAAGCCACAAGAAAATAAACCAAAAGTTAACGAGAAATTAAATAATCTAATCATAAAGAATGAATGGATTAAATGGCAAATCATAGGCACAATCAATAATTTCATCCAAGAGAATGTCAATAATGACACAATCCCACAAAATTTGTGGGATACATCCAAAGCAGTTACAAGGGGAAATTTTACATTATTACTTGCATAAAGAGAAAAAGATCAAAGAAAAAAAACTAGAAAAAGAACAAATTAAAAATCCTCAAATATCAAATTTGAAAAATTGAAAATAAAAGGGAGATTAATAAAATTGAAAATAGGAAATCTATTGAGTTAATAAATAAAACTAAGAGTTGGTTTTATGAAAAAAAAAACCCCAACAAAAATAGATAAGCCCTTAGTTGATTTGATTAGAAAAAGGAAAGAGGAAAATCAAATTGTTAGTGTCAAAAATGAAAAGAGAGAACTTTATGCCAACTATATGCCAATAAATTTCATAATATAAATGAAATGGAGGAATATCTACAAAAATATAGATTGTCTAAATTAACAGAAGAGGAAATAAATTACTTAAAAGATTTCCATTTTAGAAAAAGAAGTAGAACAAGTTATTAATCAACTCCCTAAGAAAAAATCCCCAAGAACAGATGGATTTACATGTGAATTCTAACAAACATTTAAAGAACAATTAACTCCAATATTATATAAACTATTTGAAAAAATAGGGAAATAAGGACCCTACCAAATTCCTTTTATGACACAGACATGGTACTGATATCTAAACCAGGTAAGGTGAAAAGAAATAAAGAAAATTATAGACTAATTTCCCTAAAGAATATTGAGGCAAAAATCTTAAATAAAACATTAGCAATGAGATTACAGAAAGTCATGCCTAGGATAATACTCAGTAGGATTTATATCATGAATCTAGGGCTGGTTCAATATTAGGAAAACTATCAGCATAATCAACATATCACTAACCAAACTAACAAAAATCATATGATTATCTCAGTAGGTTCAGAAAAAGCATTTGATAAAATCCAACACCCATTCCAATAAAAAAAACACTATAGAGTATAGGAATAAATGGCCTTTTCCTTAAAATGATCAGTAGCACCTATTTAAAACCATCATCAAGTATAATATGGAATGGGGACAAATTAGAACCATTCCCAATAAGATCAGGAGTGAAATAAGGCTGCCAACTATCACCATTACCATTAAATATTGTATTATAAATGTTAGTTTTTGCAATAAGAGAAGAAAAAGAGATTAAAGGGATTAGAAGAGGTAATGAAGAAACCAAATTATCACCCTTTGCAAATGCTATGATGGTATACTTATAGAACACTAGAGAACCAACTAAAAAACTACTAGAAACAATTCACAACTTTAACAAAATTACAAGATACAAAATCAATCCACATAAATCATTGGTATTTTCATATGTTACAAAAAATGTCCAACAGCAGGAGACACAAAGATAAATTCCATTCAAAATAACTGTTGATAGTATAAAATATTTGAGACTCTATCTGCCAAGGGAAAAATCAGGAACTATATGAGCAACACTACAAAATAATTTCCACACAAATAAAGTGAGACCTAATCAGTTGGGAAAATATCAAATGCTCATGGGTAGGCCAAATGAATATAATAAAAATGACAATACTACCTAAACTACTTATTTAGTGCCATATCAATCAAACTCTGAAGAAGTTATTTTACTGATCTATAAAAATAGTAACAAAGTTCCTTTGGAAGAAGAAAAGGTCAAAAGTTTCAAGGGAATTAATGAAAAAAAATGCTAATGAAGGTGGCCTAGTTATATTATAAAGCAGAGGTCATCAAAACCATTTGGTATTGGCTAAGAAATAGAGTAGTCAATCAGGGAATAGGTTAGGATCACAAGACAAAATAGACATAACTTTAGCAATCTAGTGTTTGACAAACCCAAAGACCCCAGCTTTGGGGATAAAAACTCACCATTTGACAAAAACTGCTGGGAAAATTGAAAACTAGTATGGAAAAAATTAGGGCTCAACCCACACCTAACACCACATACCAAGATAAGATCTAAATGGGTTCATGATTTAGATATAAAGAGTAATATTATAAGTAAATTAGATGAACATAGGATAGTTTACCTCTCAGATCTGTGAAGAATGAAGTGATTTGTTTCCAAAGAATACCTAGAACTCATAATTTAACACTAGATAGACAATTTTGATTATATTAAGTTAAAAAGTATTTGTACAAACGAAACTAATGCAGACAAGATCAGAAGTGAAGCCATAAATTGGAAAATCATTTTCACATTTAAGGTTTCTGACAAAGGCCTCATTTCTAAAATATATAAAGAATTGACTCAAATTTATAAGAATCCAAGCCAGTCTCCAAATGATAAATGGTCAAAGGACATGAACAGACGATTTTGAGATGAAATTAAAACTATTTCTAATCATATGAGAAGATGCTCTAAATCACTATTGATTAGAGAAATGCAAATTAAGACAACTCTAAGATTCCACTACACACCTCTCAGATTGACTAAAATGACAGGAAAAGACAAGGATGAATGTTGAAGGGGATGTGGGAAAACTGGGACACTAATACATTGTTGGTGTAGTTGTTTGTTAGAATCCTTACAAAATGTTAACTCACTGGAATTGATAGAAACAATGCTTAAATTTACACCTTTGAGAGTTTACACATTAGCTCATACATTGGAGTTCACAAGTCCGGGAGATTCACAAAGTTATACTTCCCACAATCCTACTCTCTCAGAGGAGGAGTCAACCTTTGGGTTCACACCTTTAAGAGATCATATATAAGAAGCTCTCAGAGCATCAGTGAAGAGTCAGTTGAAGAGACTGACAAAGCAGGAGTCAGTTGAAGAGATTGAGAGCCAGAATTCAGTCGAGAGATTCAGAGCCAGGATTCAGAGAGAGCTAGAGGCTGAAGCTTGCAGAGGCAAAAGACTAGCAACAAAAGCTCTTGGAACCAAGGAAAGCTAACTGGGCTGTTTTGGAAGAGATAATAAAGGACTGGATTTTAACTCCTGGCTGCATTTGAGGTGATTATTGATTTGAACTGAAACTAAGGCTGCCTCCAGAAGCTCCTGAGAAACCTCCTCCCAGAGAACGATCATATTTTAGAAAAGAAGAGAACACTGCTGTTGTTAATGAATTCAGGCATTCTGTAGAGCAATGTGGAACTATGTTCAAAAAGTTATCAAACTGTGCATAACATTTGACCTAGCAGTGTTTCTGTTGGGCCTATGTCCTTTCTTGAAGAAAAGGGACTCACATGTGGAAAAATGTTCATGACAGCCCTTTTCATAGTGGCAAGAAACGAAACCTGTGTTGGTGCCCATCAGTTGCAGAATGGCTGAATAAGTTATGGTATATGAATGATATGGACTATTATTGTTCTATAAGAAATGATCAGAAGGTTGATTTTAGAAAGGCCTGGTGAGACTTACTGATGCTAAGTGGAATGAGCAGAACCAGGAGATCATTGTACACAACACTATCAATATTATATGATGATCAATTCTGATAAATGTAACTCTTTCCAACAATGAGATGATTGATGCCAGTTCCAATGATCTTGTAAGGAAGAGAGCCATCTACACCCTGAGAGAGGTCTGTCAGATCACAATATAACGTTCTTACTCATTTTGTTATTGTTCACTTGCTTTTTGTTTTCCTACTCATTTACTTTCTTTTATTTATCTGATTTCTCCTGTGCAGCAAGAGAATTGTATAAATATTTAACATATTTTTAACATACATTTTGACATGTTTAACATACATATATTGATTTGCTTGCCATCTAGGGGAGGGGATGGGGGAAGGAGGTTAAAATTTGATACACAAGGCTATGCAAGGGTCTATGTTGTCAAATTATCCGTGCATGTTTTGAAAATAAAAAAGCTTAAAAAATAAATTGTTTTCAAAGGAAACAAATTTTTAAAGTGCTCTAAAAATAAATAAACAAATAAACAAACAAATAAATAAAGCAAATAAATAGAACTGATAAATTCTACTATATTCCCTAGTCCTTACAAACAGCCTATAGTACTCATCTGGGGAAGAAGTTAGTTACTTGAACAAAAATACAATTGCTGTATCCTCTTCCCCCAGAAAAAAAATTCAAAGAATCCCAAAAGTTCTCAATCCTGACTGTGGTCTAGAAAAGATGTTTCTCCTTCTAAGAAACATCTGAAAAAAATCAGCTTTCTGCTCAACACCATTAATTAAAGTAAATCCACCACTTCGTAGCAAAACAATAAAAGATTAGGCAAGACTATACTTCTCACCTACTAGATGCTTGATAAATTTTTATTGATCTCCTAAAAAGTGGTAGAGTCACCTTAATTAAAAATTATTATAGATGTGTAAATGAATTGGGAAAGGAACACACTTATTAAGCACCTACTATGTGTTAGGCATTGTATTAAATAGTTTTTACAACTATTGCCTCATTTGATGCTTACAACAACTTTTTGAAATAGGTGCTATTATTATCCCTATTTTACACTGGAGGAAATTGAGACAGAGTTAAAGTAACTTGCCCAGAGTGAAGCAATTAGTAAGTATTTGAAGCTGTATTTGAACGCTTGTCTTATTGTTAGGTGCCTCTTTCCATGGCATCACCTAGCTATCTTTAGTAGAGTGGGACCATTACCTATTTAATTCTTGATAGTGTAATTCTCTCAAAATAGTCTACGCAGAATTAGTACAATTCATCCTCTGTACAATATGAGATTGTTGTCCCCCAAATATTAAAATCCCAAAATCCCCACACATAAATTGCTTTTTGGTTATACCTCACCTATATTTTACATTATAAAATGATTTTTTTCAATGATTGATTAAAAAAGATTGTTCTTCTTTCTTCTTCATCAATGATTTCTCTTTAACTTTGTATTTTCACTGAAACTTCCCTGACTAAATTTGATTAATATAACAAGAAAAGTAAAATGATAAATATTGGAGAAGATAAAAATAATTGAGACTGATCTAATCATTTTGGAGAACTATAAAAGTTTTCATATCCTTTAATCCTGTATATAATACAATCAGATCCATTTCCCAAATATTAGTTTTAAAAAGGAAAAAGACCTATTTGTAAAGGGAAAAACAAAGGTTATATTAGCTCTTTTTGTGATGGCAAACAATTGGAAATTGAGAGGAAGCAAATCAATTGAGGGATGATTGAACAAAATATAGTATATAATTATGCTGCAAGAAATGATGAGTAGTTTGATTTCAGAAAAACCTGAAAAGAATTACATGAATTGATATAAAGTGAAGTGAGCAGAATAAGAACACTGTTCATAGTGACAGCAATAATGGATGATAATCAGCTGTATATGACTTAGTTCTCTTCAGCAATACAATGATGCAAGACAGTTCCAAAGGACTAATGATGAAAAACATTAATAACATTAAGAGAAAGAAATGGATGCAGGTTTAAGGATACTATTTTTCACTTTGCTTTTTAGTTTGGTCTGATTTCTTTCACAGTATGACTAAAATGGAAATATGTTTTGCATGATTGTGCATGTTTAATCTCTCTAGAGTTATTTATTCTCTCAAATAGGGGGAAGAAAGGGAAAGAGAATTTGGAATTCAACAAATAATTTCTTTTTCCAAAAAAAAATTCTTACATATAATTGGTAAAAAATAAAATAAATTGCTAAAAAAGAAACTTTCCTGATTAAAAAAATCTCAAGCAAAACCAAACATTCACAATAGCCATAGTTGACAGTGTATGCAACATTAGAAAATCTTTTATAAATCCACTGAGAAGAAAGGTGGTATGATTTTCTTTTTTTTTTTTTTAATTTTTTTTCTTTATTTAATAGCCTTTTATTTACAGGATATATGCATGGGTAACTTTACAGCATTAACAATTGCCAAACCTCTTGTTCCAATTTTTCACCTCCTTTTCACCCCTCCCTAGATGGCAGGATGACAGTAGATGTTAAATATATTAAAATATAAATTAGATACACAATAAGTATACATGACCAAAACGTTATTTTGCTGTACAAAAAGAATCAGACTCTGAAATATTGTACAATTAGCTTGTGAAGGAAATAAAAAATGCAGGTGTGCATAAATATAGGGATTGGGAATTCAATGTAATGATTTTTAGTCATCTCCCAGAGTTCTTTTTCTGGGCATAGCTGGTTCAGTTCATTACTGCTCCATTGGAAATGATTTGGTTGATCTCGTTGCTGAGGATGGCCTGGTCCATCAGAACTGGTCATCATATAGTATTGTTGTTGAAGTATATAATGATCTCCTGGTCCTGCTCATTTTACTCAGCATCAGTTCGTGTAAGTCTCTCCAGGCCTTTCTGAAATCATCTTGTTGGTCATTTCTTACAGAACAGTAATATTCCATAATATTCATATACCACAATTTATTCAGCCATTCTCCAACTGATGGACATCCATTCAGTTTCCAGTTTCTAGCCACTACAAAAAGGGCTGCCACAAACATTCGTGCACATACAGGTCCCTTTCCCTTCTTTATAATCTCTTTGGGATATAAGCCCAGTAGTAACACTGCTGGATCAAAGGGTATGCACAGTTTGATAACTTTTTGAGCATAGTTCCAAACTACTCTCCAAAATGGTTGGATTCGTTCACAACTAAGGTGGTATGATTTTCAACTATTCTTCAAGATTGGTCATTACAAGGCTTCATTTCCAAAATATATAGAGAATTGACTCTAATTTATAAGAAATCAAGCCATTCTCCAATTGATAAATGGTCAAAGGATATGAATAGACAATTTTTAGATGATGAAATTGAAATTATTTCCACTCATATGAAAGAGTTTTCCAAATCACTATTGATCAGAGAAATGCAAATTAAAACAACTCTGAGATACCACTACACACCTGTCAGATTGGCTAAGATGACAGGAAAAAATAATGATGAATGTTTGAAGGGATGCGTGAAAACGGACACTGATGCATTTTTGGTGGAGTTGTGAACCAATCCAACCATTCTGGAGAGAAATCTGGAATTATGCCCCAAAAGTTATCAAACTGTGTATACCCTTTGATCCAGCAGTGCTACTACTGGGCTTATACCCCAAAGAAGTACTAAAGAAGGGAAAGGGACCTATATGTGCCAAAATATCTGTGGAAGCCCTCTTTGTAATGGCTAGAAAGTGGAACCTGAATGAATGCCCATCAATTGGAGAATGGTTGGGTAAATTGTGGTATATGAATGTTATGGAATATCATTGTTCTGTAAGAAATGAACAGCAGGATGAATACAGAGAGGCTTGGAGAGACTTACATGAACTGATGCTAAGTGAAATGAGCAGAACCAGATCATCATTATATACTTCAACAACAATACTGTATGAGGATGTATTTTGATGGAAATGGATCTCTTTGACAAAGAGAAGATCTAATTCAGTTTCAATTGATCAGTGATGGACAGAAGCAGCTACACCCAAAGAAAGAATACTGGGAAATGAATGTAAACTGTTTGCATTTTTGTTTTTCTTCCCAGGTTATTTTTACTTTCTGAATCCAATTCTTCTTGTTCAATAAGAGAACTGTTCAGTTCTGCACACATATATTGTATCTAGGATATACTATGACATATTTAACATATATATAGGACTGCTTGCCATCTGGGGGAGGGGTGGAGGGAGGGAGGGGAAAAGTCGGAACAGAAGTGAATGCAAGGGATAATGTTGTAAAAAATTACCCAGGCATGGGTTCTGTCAATGAAAACTTATAATTATTTTAAACAAAATTTAAAAATAAAATAAAAAAAATAAAGATGTTGGATTAGATTGTCTTTGACATACTGTCCAACTATAGTTCTATGATCTTATGATGTAAGGGCTGATATTTTACCCAGTTGCCCTGTATACCATACAAAATAAATCTGAGGACATTTCTTAAAAAACAAACAAACAAACAAACAAACAAAAAGACTGGTCATTACAAATAATCAGTTTGACCATATTTTAGGGCTATTTTCATTTATTTTAGTCATTATATGGTCCTTATTTTGTTGAGTAGCTTACTTTGCCCTACATCACTTCATATAGCTTCCTAATTACTCATAGTAATCATTTTATAGTACAATAAAATTTAATTGTGTTCATATGCCACAGTGTTTTTGTTTGTTTGTTTTTTAACCATCTCTACTATATGACATTTACTTTATTTTATTCCTGTGACAAGAAGTTTTTCAAACTACACTATAATATATATGAGTCATTCCTTTATGTCTTTGAGCTATGAAAAGCTTTATAGTCTCACCAGTAGTGGGACTGCTGATTCAAAAGGTATGAATGGTTTTTCAGGTTTATATTTTTTAACCTAAGTGTATAAATTTACATTTATCCTACACAAATTTCACCTCATTAAATTAAACCCATTGTTCTAGCCTTATTACACTTTATTTCTAACTCTGAATCTTTAATCCAGTGGGTTTGCTATCTTTCCTATTTCTATCTTTGCACCATTTGCAAAGGTGATAAACCATGTCATCCATGTCTTTATTCATATTACTAATGTTAAATGGCTAGAAATTGTTGTAACATTTGTAAAAATATTAAATTGCACAGGTGTCAAGGGAAATCCCTGGAGCATTTCACTTGAGATATACATTCAATATGGAAATTTCTTTAGAAGAATTTCACAGGTTTAGCCTATATCAGACTCTTTACTGTCCAGGAGAGGAGGGAGGAGGGAAGAAAAGGGAAAAAATTGAAACACAAGGTTTTGCAATGTTGAATGTTAAAAACTATCTTTTCATGTATTTTAAAAAATAAAATACTATTAAAAGTAAAATTAATATTAAAAAGATATATATGTGTACACACACACACATAAACACACACACACACATATATATATATATTTAAAGTTCCATTTGCTTCTTAAGAAATACTTTTGTCATCTGGTCTTTCAAACAATTTCAAATATACTGGATTAATATACAATCCAGCCTAGATTCCTCCATTTTGTGCATATGATAGCATAAGAGACTTAATTGAATAATTTCTTGAAATCTAAGTAAACTACATACTTCATAAATTCCTTTTTAAAAAAGCATACCTTCTAGTTCTCATTGTTTATTAAAAATCTTTTTAATAAGATATTCTAGGTTTTGTTAAGAATTAATGGAACTAATTAAGCTTAGTGGCTAATTGAGCATTTCCATTTCTTAGTACTGTGGAATTTCTCCATAGAATGATTGATTTGTTTAAGCTATTAATTAGTTCTTTTCAATTCAATTCAATAATAATCCTAAATTTCATACTATGTATGATCTTGTACACAGAGAGGTAAATATTATATAAGTTTACATATATATAAGTATATATTCTAGAAAATAATTTTTAAGCCAAAGAAAAAGTACTAATATCTACAATAGATATATGCTTAGTTAATTAACTAATTAACAATTAGTTAATTGTCAAAACAATTAACTTAAAGATAAATTGAGATGAAATTAGCCTTGAAGGTAATTAGGGATTTTCAAATGTGAAGATGATGATCAAGAGCATTCTAAGCATGGTGGAAAGCCTTATGAAGCCTGAAGGTTTGTTGTGCACAGAAGGTAACAAATAAGCCAGTTTGCCTTGAATCTAGATTAAAAGGAGGTCTAGGGGGAAGGTGGAAAAAATTTAAATTAGTCTCAACACATAGGTTGGAGCCTCTGAAAGACTTAATATGTCAACTAAGAGAGTTTTTATTTTACCCTGAAAGAAATAAGGGTAGCTTCCTGAATAAGAAAGGAACAGAGTCAAACTGATACATGTACTTTAGACAAAAAATAGAGGGAATCCTCCATGAATGCAGGCAATATTCCATAAGTGGAGAAAATCCTCTCACTAATGAAATCATAGTTCATGGAGGACAAATACTACTCTATATTATTCATGGATAAATAAATATAGGTGCAAAAATATTTAACACATGGCAGAAAAAAATTTTTTTTCAAACTGACTTACCTGATTCTCTACCATATAACCAAGTAATAAAAGTCCTTCATAGTTAACTCTATGCTTTTCTACTTTGATTAAAAAGGTGAAAAAAAAAAAGGTTAAAATGGAGTTTTACTGGCATTCTCTTACTAATACCCCTGTAAACTGTCATCTCTCTGAGAAATGTTATAAATAAGGAATAAAACTCAAGGGAAAAAATCATAAGAAGTCAAACAATTCCAATAGAATGTGATTTTAGTGATTAAACAAATAACAATTTGGTATTAAACAATTAACAATGGTTGATTTCATTGAGAAAAATGATAGATTCGTGCTATTTAATAAAGGATTATTGCTGTTTTTGTCCTTAAGCAATGTGAATTATTTTTATGACTGAATGAATATTTATATTTTCTGTGATGGAGATAGAAACTTACCTGCTTAATAGTTTTATTTTTTTTTTTAATTTGCTAATTGCTATCAGAGCATTCTGGGAAGAACATATTCCTACTAATTGGGAGAGGTGTTTGGTTTGTTTGTTTGTTTTGTTTGTTTGTTTCTTTGTTTTAGGCATCCTCAGTTAGACCCTGCAAAGTTTATTACACTATCTGCCACTTTGTTTTGTACTGATTCTAACAGTAAACTTGTTAATAAACATGATTTGGATTTTTTAGGGATATATATGCATATCCTTTTGTTTCTGCAATGACCAAAGCATTCAAAGAGAGCATAGCCAAACGACCTCTGTTATTTTAGGAGATCATAGGACTTTTGAGTTGAAAGAATTTTAGAACATAAAACATGAATATAAACAGAAGAGAGAATCGTCAATTTTTTTTTGAAAAAATATTGGCCTGGTGAGAGGAAATAATCCTCCCAAGTTTCCATAGGTAGCAAAAATAGAATTAGAACATGACTTCTGACACCAAATATAGATTTATTTCCCACTTACCATAACTCACCACACTTTTAATAGTATATAAAAATTTTATTTTAAATACCAAGTTTTGAATGTCTCAGAAAATTAGTATAGTAAAAAAAGCTGTTTGACAAGGTTTCTCTTATATCACAAGTAAACTAATTGAAAACTTGAAGGAAGTATACACTGATTAGAATTGTTAATCTGTTTATGTTATGACCATGTTTTGTAATTAAATTGTATTAATATCTTTAATTTTATGTGACCTACATTTTAAAATGTACCCCTCAACATTCATGTGTTTAAATTTTCTAATCTTAATCACTTATTATATCCTAAAATAATCAAATTCTTCTGCAGTTACTTCTTTAGTTAAGATGAAAATATATACTATTTGTGCTTGGTACATTTTGGATTTCTCTCTTACTCTCTTATTTTTTCTATCAAGCTATCTTTAAAGCATATCCACACCTATATTGAGTTTTATTATAGAGCAAGTACATCCAATATAAGAAAACCTATTCAATTGTATTAAAAAATAAAAACTCCCAAATAATTCATGGTCCATGAAGGAAAAGCACATACAAATAATGCAGGCTGTGATTTTCACATTGATTGCTATAATGTCTTCTAAGCTATTTCACATGCTTCTGTTCTTTCAATAGAGGCATTCAAATAGAGAGTAGCTTCATTTCCTAACAAAATAAATATAGTGAGACTTATTTTAGCTAATTTTCCTTGACAATGTTTCATTAAGAATTTTCTATAACAGCTTTTAGATAACTATTCATATAAATGATATCAAACAATCCACAATAAAAATAATTACAACCTATGTCTTCTGATTCATTTATACATAATGTTTGTGATGACATCATAGATAAAACATTCAACTTAAAGTCTGGAGAACTAGGTTTGTGTTACAATTCTACTTACTACCCTGGATGAAACAGAGGTAAATTCCTTTCCTTTCCTGGAACCTAGAATTTTCATCAGTAAAATGAAGAAATGAGGTGTTATCTCTATAATCCTTTATTTTCTGCACAGCAATACTATGGATCTGGTGGCACAGATGTTATTTTCTCCCTTTTATATAGGCTTAAGATATTTTATTGACATACTTATAACTATACATCTGAAAGATTCTAAGGTCAGAATTAGAATTCAGCTTTTCTTCAGAATTTAAATACAATTTCTTTTCTACTACAGTCTTTAAAATATTTGTATAATGGATAACTCAATGCCTGGTGTATATTAAGTCTTTAAGAGATGTTTATTGACTAAATTTTTTGATATTGATTGAGTGTTGGGGGTTGGAGTCAGGAAGATCTCAATTTATATAAGGCTGTGTGGTGATGGGAAAATCTCCTGAGCCTAATTTTCTTCATCTACAAAATAGATTTAATAATAAAAATTGTCAAAAGGCTATTATGAGAATATGTTTTTAAATGCATGTAAAGTACTTTGAAACTCCTAAATCATTATATATAAATACCAGCTATTATTACTGCTATTGCTACTACTTCTATTGTTACACCACTACCACTGCCTCTTTTTGATATCAATTCAACTTATTAAGAAACATTTTGTGATGGAGAGATCACTATGCCTTGAGTCAAGAATACTTGAGTTCAAATCCAGCCTTACATACTTACTCTCTATGTAATCTTGAACAAATTATAACTTACTTCAGCTTCTGATAAATAGATATAGTTCCAGATATAGAGATATATGAATATATCAGTAAATACATATGAATATTATATATTATACAGGATAAATGCAAAGTAAGTACAGAGTTAATGTAATAAATATTAGAGGAGGAAAGAGTCTACAATATCAGGAAAGACTTCATATAAGGTATAGCACTAGAACAACATCTTGAAAGAAGTGAGAGATTTATCAAGATAAAAAGAATCCATGACAGACCCTTAAGGAATATTCACACCTGGAAGGCATGATATAGATGGTAAGGTAGCAAAGGAGATTGAAAAGGAATTGTCAGAGGGGGAGGAGATCAAGAAGAGATAATAGTCACAAATATCCTACAAAGAAAAAATAAACAGGAAGAAAGGATGATGACAGAGTTTAATGAGTCAGAGAGGTCAAGAGGCATGAAGACTGAAGAAGAAAAGCATTGGGAAGTCATTGGAAAGCTAAAATATGTCTTAAGAAGTTTCACCATGAAAATGAGGAGATTAAAGTCCATGTAATGTCAAAATATTAAAAAAAACAACAACAACAACCTAATTCTTGACTTGAATAAAGAGAAAAGAAGGTTGGAAGTGAGGGAAGAGAAAAGCAAGGGAGAGCCAAATAATTATATTTAAGTGAATGTCAAGTGGATGAGAGATAATTTTGTTTTTCTGCTCCTTGAAGGCAGAACTAGAAATAATAAATAGAAAATACCATTCTCTGTCTGTCCTTCTGGCTAAATGAGCAGAATATTTTGATCATTATTTCTTCTGGATGTAAAGAAAAATTTCCATAACAATTCAAACTGTCCCAAAGTTGAATGAAATGTCTCCTGAGTTAATAGATCTCTACTGTTGGGAGTCTGGCCAGTGGAATTTGAATTACTCCTTGACAGGAAGTTATAGAAGGAAAACCTTTTCAGGTATCAATCTGGGTTTCAATTTACTTGTTCCTGAAATGAGAAGGTAGATCTATACATCCTTGGAGTTGTCTTTCAACTCTGAGGTTGCCTAATTGTATACTTGCCAACCTTCATACATGACCAGTTAACAGCACATATTCTTGAGAAAGTAGCATGTCAGTTCAACTGATGTGTAAGGAGGTACCAACACAAACCAATCTTAAAAAAAAAAGAACAACTTTTGGATGGATTGGAAATTAGACTAACCCTTGTTATGTACCACAGACACAAATTCTGACATAGTATGGCATACGGAAAAATAAGGAATAGCTATGCATCCTAGGTTGCAGCATCATATAGCTACTCCAAACTCTAGGCATATTCAGGAAGTTTCAGAACACATTATCCTTGAAGCATAGGAGAAAAGCTTCATAGGTATGATGAAGGAAACAAAGTAAATTTAGAGGTAATAATGCACTTGAATCATGGTGCAAAGTGAAGAAAGTGAACGTAGACACAGAGTGAAGAGAGAGACAGAGAGACAGCTTTATGGTTTTCCCCTTTTGTTCTGATTTTTATTACATGACATGACTAATATAAAAATGGTTAAAATGATTGTTCAGAGAGAGACACACACAGAAAGACAGACAGAAAGAAAGAAAATATAAAATTCAGAATAAGTTCATGTGGGGAAGTGATAGAATCTTGGAAGTCCCTGAAGATTTTGTTTTTGTTTTTAAATAAGAGAAGCAAGTCTTAGTATGGTAGAGTTTTTGGAAAGTGTAGAACATATGCAAAAGGAATAAAGAAGCACTGTGTATAAAGGCTAGGATCAACAATATCAGCAGGTATATAGGAACTGGATATAAGTGTGAGTTTGGGGCAGGTTATGGTATCTGCTCTATGTCTTGGTCCTATTTTTACCCCAGCAATCCTCCTCACTCTATTAATATTAGAGAGGAATGAAGAGAAAACCTAGCTGGTTTCCATTTTTGAATGACAAAATTCTGAACTTTCTGTTTTCTCTGTAAGGAAGAGTATATGGAAGGCCTAAGAAGACCTGTAGTACCAAACATTAGAGATAATAAAATGGCTATGAATTAAATTTCCCTTACTAATATAAATTAGAAATTCAGGAGAAATCAGAAAATCATAAGATTGAACCGATGCAGGGAGTTTAGAAATTATTTAGAGCAACTTTTTCACTTTACAGATTAAAAACAAAAACAAAAACCAAATAAAAGAAACAAAAACCAAGTCCCAGTAGAAACTAAACACTTTGCCCAGGATAACAGTTAGAAAGTAGGATATCCATCAGGCTGATTTCTGAAAAGTCTGGAAGGACTTACATGAACTAATACTGAGTAAACTGAGCAGAACCAAAAGAACATTGTTCACAGTAACAGCACTATTATACGATGATTAACTACAACAGACTTAGCTCTTCTCAGTAATACTATGATCCAAGACAATTAGAATAGATTTGGGATGGAAAATGACATCTGCATCCAGAGAGAGAATTATGGAGACTGAATTCAGAAAACAATTTTTTTGTTGTTTGCTTTATGGCTTTCCCTTTTTGTTCTGAGTTTTATTATATAACATAACTAATATAAAAATGGTTAAAATGATTATACATAATGGATACAAGAAAAAAAATTAGGATTCAAAATCTTACAAAAATGAATGTTGAAAATTATCTTTAAATGGAATTGGAAAAATAAAATACTACTTACATAAGAAAAGAAAGTAACTTATCCAAGCTTTCAGATTCCAAAATCATTGTTCTTTTCACTATTCCATGGGTGATTCTGAAATTTTTCAGCTGGGAAGTTATTTCAAAGCTACATGAACCAATTAATATGCTTTTGATGAAAATGTGACATTTACAAAGATATGGCCAACATGTTGTCTTAACAATATTCAGGTCAAGGAATCTTTTGCTTTACTCCAGGACAAGAAAGCCTTATTTTAAACTCATCAGTTTTCTCTCCACTAAAATGATTAGGTTTAGACAATGTTGAATACAGTAATGTTTGGACATAAAATAAAATTTTCCTATAGGGTGTCATTTAAGTCTATGAAAATGAACTTAATTCAGACTCCCTAGAGTATGAAAATAATACCCTTTGTCATTAGTTCTCATCTAACTTAACTTTACATGAAAAAGAAAAAGCAAATTGAGTTATAAATCAAATATAAGCATTTGCTTTAGTACTAAAGTTGTTATGAATGTGTGTGAAAGATAGCTGTAGGTAATGAATAGCTTGACTCATGTCTTTTTTGGACTACATTTAGAGAAGCATGGTGTTGAGTTCATAGGGGGTGATAGTCCTGTGGCACTTTGCATTGGTCAGACCCATTGTTAATAGGATGCTCCTTTACAAAATTTATAAAGATCATTAAAAAATTGAATCACATCCAGGGGGAGTGGGAGTTGAGGGAGATAAATGAGAACACTAGCATTATTACTACTACCATTACTGAAAACTATAATTTATATAGCACTGTAAGGCTGGCAAAAATACTTATCATATAACTCATTTATTTTAACAACAAACCAGTGAAGTAGGTATTGTTATTGCTCCTATTTTATAAATGAAAAAATTGATATGTGGACAAATTAAGTCAGTCATTCAGATAATAAGTAATTAGTGTCTAAGAAAGGATTTAAACTCAATCTTCACAAATCTAAGTCCATGTGTTTTACCACTATGCCACCTAGTTACCTATAGCATGTGAGGACTAAAGAAAATAGGGATGTTTAGCCCCGAAAAGAAAACAGAAAGTATGTGAGGATGAGGGATGGGGATATGGAGAAAGGTGGTTTAATATCTGCCATAAATTTGAAAAGGTAACATGAAGAAGGACTAGATATGTTATACTCAGCCTCAAGGAGTGAAATGATGATTGGTGAGTGAAAAATGCCAAAAGGTAAATTTTATTTAAAAACAAGAGGAAAAAAAAGTCCTAATGATGAATGCTATTCAAAAATGGAATGGGCTGTCTGGGGTGGGGAGTAATGGGTTCTTCATAAGTCAAAGTTTTCAAGTAGAACATTGATACCTATTTTTGCAGGATGGTGTATGCATTAGTATGGTGCATTAAGTAACAATTAAATTATATGAATTGTTGTGTTTCCACAAAATTGGATGGGTTACAATTCCATTATTTGAATATATTTAATTGTATGACATCTTACAAAACTAGATTGTAGCAAGATTAAACAAATGACCATGCTGAACAATTAATCCCACTATTAATTATAACACATATGGTATGAAATATACAGAAAAACTGATTACAGACACATTATGATGATTCTACCAAGTATCGGAGATAGCTAGACAACTTTGTTTAGACCTTTAAAAACATGAAGATGCTCAGTCCAAATGTCAAACCCCAAATGGTGGGATGTGAGACAAAATCTATATATACAATATGAGTATATGGTATTGCTCCTACTCTGATACTTCATTGGATCTATAATCTCCTCCTTTAATGATTTAGTCCATAATCTATCTAGGCTCTGCTGTCCTTTGTGACTCAAATCTATGGACTTTCATTTCTGCACATGGAGGTCATTCAAAAGTTCATTGAATATTCTAGCATCTTCTTCCTGGTCTCCTCTGCTTTTGCATGGGTACAAATGTAGAACATAAGCTATCTGATGCTTATGATATAGTGAACATTGAACTCATTGTCAGAAACACCTGCATTCAAATCTGACTTTTCTCAATTAATAGCTATATGATCACAATCAGACTTTCTGATTTTCACTTATCTTCATAGGTATAGTGGGGTGATGATACCTATAAAATATCATCTATATGTATTATTTTTTTTTGTTTTTGTTGCCTTGCTTATATATATGGTAATACATTTTCCCCAGCTTTACATTTATCTAATAACTTCTTTTGTACCACTGCTTTTCCTATGTAATTACTCTTTTATACCAATTACAGCCTGTCCATGTACAGAATGGACCAATTTTTAACATTAATTCTCTAGAGACTTGTGTCTCATAATTATACTTTATTATCAACATCCTTCTAGTGATGCTCTTGACCATGAAAAGATATACTATTAGAATATACTATTAGAAGATTAGAATCTTTACCAAGTAAAGATTTTTGAATCACCATCTATCATAGCTGGACTAAACATTCCTTTCCCTCATGGTAGGAGATGTGTATGCTCAGGACCCTCAAGCTGCAAAAACTCAAGATTCCATTCTATATTTTCCTTAAGTTATAATCTTGTGATCCCTTTCCCCAACACTAGGTGTTTTCTTCCATTGCGGCAATAATGTATGAAGTGAATGATATACTTCATGAAGTGAATGATACATTTTACAGGTTAAAATGTAATAGATAAAAATGAAATATGAGAAAGCTAGATTTGCTCATGAGAAAAGTTTCTAGCCATCCTACCATTCATATTTTATATGCATTAATTTCAAAAGTTGATAAAATGAAGGCACAGACATTTAAAATGAGAGTTAAAGAAGGAAATATTTAAAAAGGAACAAAAAATTTCCTCCCCCTCACTTTTATTCTTGCTTTTGCAATGAAGCATTTCTAAGCTACCTCAACCAAAGCAAGCAAGATTGGAAAATTATGTTATGTTGTATGGTGATGAATCAATTACTAAATATGTTAAAATCAATTGCACGATTTTGCAAAATTGAACATTGCACTTAATGTCACTGTCTAACTGAGCTGTTTTAAAAATAGATTAAATCCCTATAAATGATAGCAGTGAACAATTACACAGATTACAGAGTATATCATAACTATTTTCAGCAGGACCTTTTCTCCAAAATGGTTGTTCCAAGCCACATACATGAATGTAATGGAGATGCATTTTAATGAAAGTCCATCTGTCTTTGCTGCCACTGGCTCTAACTCCTTTGATTTTGTGGGAAGATAACCTCTGCCATTTCAGAACCAATATCCACAGGGAAGCTTCAAATATATTACCTACCAGTTTCATTTTTTTTGTTGTTGTTGTTGTTTTCTCCCTTCCCCTGAGACTATGTGTAGGGTCCACAGCTTCACCTATATACAAAGACACCAGCAGACTAGATATTATCCAGGGATCTGAATTTGTAATTCCAGGTGCTATAGAGAATTTTTAATGTCCAAGATATATGACTAAAGATACATACTGGGATAAGTTTTGAAATCTTAACTTTGGTTTCCCTCCTAGACAGTTTATTAATAAATGCTGTGGACTATAAGATCAGTATTATAAATCAGATCATATTTGACTCAGTTTAAATTGTACTTCTATGTCTGATCTAATCTTGGGTATAGTTTTTACATCTGCTGAGAAACTTCCTGAAAATATATGGAAAATGAAATTCCTGTGACAATATAATTTGTTTTACCCCTAAAAAATACAACTATAAAAGAAATAAAAATTGTGGTCCACTTTCTCTTTAATAGAGTATCCCACTCAGTTAAAAGTACAGAAGGGTAATAGGTAGTTGAAAATCTGTTTCAATAAATGAATGAAATGTATTTTAGTGTTGATTTAAGTTTGTTTTTAAATGGGGATTTTCTTCTGTGATAATATAGGGCTACAATTGTGTAAGACTAGGATTTTAGAAGGATCAACAATTACTAGAGATTGAAACAATAATGAAAAGATGTCTGGTGGGTCTGAATACCATGTAACATGAAAGTGATTACATATGTCTTCAAAGTGGAATAAAATATACACCATTAAGGATGAAAAAAGGAAAGGAAGAAGAAGGGAACAGACACTTACATAGTACCTCCTATAAGCCAGACATTTTGCTAAGTATTACTTTACAAATATTATTCCATTTAATTCTCACAGTAGCCCTGTGAGGTACATACTCTTTTTCCTTTGAAGTTCAAGAAACTGAAGCAAATAAAAATTAAGTGACTTATCCAGGGTCATACAACTAGTAAGTTTCTGAAGCTACATTTGAACTCAAGTCTTCCTGACTCCAGGTATGGCATTTTATTTACTGTGTCACCTATCTGAGTATTTCTAGTAGCAAAAGTTAATAGATAGGCAATGTTTGTGTTGCTCTGAAACACAAAAATTATTCATCAGTTAATTATAAAGGAAAAGAAATATTTTGATCTGATTAATGAAGAAAATAACCACCAATGGGAACCTAAATATATTAAAAGTTAAAGAATGGTCATGGTTATTACCTCCAGAGAAAGGCAGTATACTACATAGTGAGTAAAGGTTCAACCTTGGCTTTGGGAAAACCTGAATGAAGCCTTGTCTCTAAGGATTTGCTATCTGACCAACAAAAGACTTAATCTTTCTATGCTATAGCCAACTTTCTTGAGACTCTGAATTGTAGACAGCCAATTTACACTGGTGGAAGGAATTTCCATATCAAAAGTCACAGAAATAAAATTATTTTCTATATATCAATTTCAGTCTACATATAGAGACATATTCCATATTATGGCACATATTATACCAGGTCTAATATTTGAGGACCACTAACTCCATAATTATGGACTTAATATCTCCATAGAATAATCACTAAACTAGGTTCCATGGTTAATCATTCAACTCAGTCCAGCTATGTCATCAAAGTATAACTTTATCCCATAGTGATCCATGAAAGGGAGAGAGAAATACAAAACCAAACCATCCTTACTATCGAAAAAAACAGTCCCAAAGCATGTTTTTTTTTAATGTTCTGAAGAATAGCAAGCACCTTTTCCATTGAAATCTTGAATGTTAACAAGATTACTGATGAATAAAGAAATAAGCAAATAAATAAATAACACCAGCCACCCTCCAGTTTCACACATATTTACACACATACATATACAGCTTACACATATGCATGTCATAGAGATCTGCATTTTCAAGTACAAAACAGTTTTAAATACATTGGTAAAAACAAAGACAATAAATTCCAATAAACATTCTTGTCCACTTCAATCAGTGAGAGCTGAAAGGAGGAAGGTACCTTAGTCATTTTCCTTTCTTTTTCTTTATGGTGTCATATAAATTATCCAAACCAACATTCACCTTTCCCCAAGAATAGACTGTCTCTGTTGGTTTGTCTTTGTTTTTATCTGGATTGAATTAAAGCCTGCCTGAAGAGCTCAGGAAACATCCTTGATAACAGAAACTATGATGCTCCTGACTCCTTAAATCATGCATACCAGGGTCTCTGCCATAAAATAGATCTTGCTGCTGTGGGGGGGAAAGGAGACTTTCCCTTCCCACCCCCACCTCCACCCTCACCCATGGTTCCTGTCATTCTCTGGAGCTCTGCTCTCATGATTCAACCTTATAAGTCCTGTAATGGGCAATGTGTTTTTCTTACTTGCCTCAGGATAAAGAAATGGCAATAAGCTATGTGAGGCATCCTGCTATAGTATGTCATTGAATAAGAGTGAAACTCATGCAAAAATATGAGGAGAAAAGAAATGGTGATTAAGAGATTGATTATAACTTGAAGAAAGCTTCTAGTGACATGACAAAGACCTCTGACCCATGTAAAACTTTTAGCAGGTATTTGGATTTTAAAAAAAGCATATTTGGAGAATTTACAGATAAAATAAGATTTGTAAAGAGCTTAACCTACTGCCTGGCACATAGTGGTCATTTCATAAAGGCTCATTGCCTACCTGTAGTAGATAGCTTAAACTTTGTATGATAATTCCTATCCATTTTTCCACGTGTTGGATTAAAAAAATATATTGTAGCAAGATGAGACTTAGGGAGAGATAAAGCTAAAATAGAATACTGAAGATTGAAAATTCACTTCCTCAGCAGAAGTTATGGGAAGGGGCCTAACTTACCCTTCAGTGAAATAAAAAAAATATCTGGGGGAGTTATTCCACAGAGCAGTTTTAACATGGTAATAGTGTGACATGCCTGGCAAAACAATGCATGTAATCTTGTATTCTTTCTATGAATGCAACTATACAAATTAAGGGGATGAATGCTGATAATATACTTTAGCCTAGGACAGCTAGATAATGCCATAGTGTATATAGTGCCAGGCCTGGAGTCAGGAAGACTCCTGTTTGAGTTTAAACATGACCATGTGGCCCTGGTTAAGTTATTTAACCCTGTTTATCTCAGTTTCTCATCTGTGAAATGACCTGGAAAAGGAAATGGCAAATCACCCCAAAAGGTTTTACCAAGAAATCCCTAAATTGTGTCATGACTCAGACGTGACTAAAAATGTCTGAAGTTTGTTGTTTTTCAACAAAAACTTGTCAGAAGACTTAGAGTATTGTGTTCAATGTCATTTGTCACATTTCAAAGGGACATATTCAAGATGAAGTGCCTCCAGATGAGAATTTCATATGAAGAAAAATTAAAGGAAGAGGGTTATATTTGTCTAGAGAAACGATAAAAAACATTGAAAATATATGAATCAGGTTTTATGCTAGGTATTAGAGAAACAAAATATTTTTTTTTAAAAAAGGGTTTGTTCTCAAGTGACTTCTGGTAGGCCAGGGGAAACTGACATATATAAAGAGATGTAAAACATATGCAAAGGAAAAATTAGCCAGTAGGGAGGAGGATAATGTAGTAACTAAAGGATTAGGAAAGGGATTCTAAGAGGGGAAGATGACAGGGAGTGCAAGCTAGAAATAGAAAAATTTGTGCAAATGGAACATAAGGTGTGTGAATGGAGTAATAGGAAATAAATTAGAAAATATAGGTTGAAGCCAAATTGTGAAAGGTTTTACATGTCAAACAAATAGTCTGTGTTTCATTTTAGGGGCCATAGGAGCCATTAGATTGTTATGAGCAGAAGAATATTTTAGGAATGTCACCTCAGTAGTTGTGTTTGAGCATGGATTGGAAAAGGGATCGGGGAGATACAGGGAGTCCAATTAACAAATTTGCAACAATTCAAGAGATAGAGGATGAGAACATGAATTAGAGAAGTATGAGTACAGACAAAAGGGATATATGTGAGAAAGCTTATAGTAGGTAGAATTGATAAGATTTGGCAATTGATTAATTATTGACAGGGAAGGGGAAGTAAAAAATTAAAGATGTCTCTAAGGTGAAAAAGGATTTCTGGAAAGATAGTAGTTTGCCTTTGATGAAAATAAGAGAATTAGGAAAAGTAGTCAGTTATGAACTAAAGGTCAAGAGGTTTTTTTTGGATCTATTGAGTTGCTAGGGCCTAGGGGACTTGCAGTTGTATATGTCTGTCCAACAAGCAGTGGAAGATACAGCATTGGACTTAAGGGAAAAGACTACAGGTGGCTAAATAGATTTAAAAACCATCTGCACAAAGATAATCATTGATGTCACAATAAGATTACTGAAAAGGTATTTCAAGATAGAGTTTAGAAGTATAATTAAAGTAAGGAGTCAAGATATGCCTGGTGATCAAGCAAAGGGAAACTGAGGAGCAGTGAGATAGGTGGGAAGAGAACCAAGAAAAGGCAAAATTAAAAAGAAAAATGGGAAGGTCTATTTAGAAAAAAAGATGGTTAATAATGTCATGTTCCATAGAAAAGAGAAGAATAAATATTGAGAGAGGGACATTGAATTTGCTTACTGGGTGAGTGATGAGATTAGAAGACAGATTTTAAGTGACTGAGAAATGAATGTGAGGAGTAAGAATGGGAGCAGTGACTGTAGAAAGAGTTTTTTGTTTGTTTGCTTTGTTTTTTGTTTGTTTATTTTGGTTCTCCTGGAAGTTTGGCTGTGAAAGTGAAGAGATTTATCAAATTAGTTTGAGAGGTTGGTAGGATTAGGATGAAAGTTTTAAAGAAGAGGGAGTTTAATTTGAGCATGAGTGTTGTCTTCAAATATCTGAAGGTTTCATGTAGAAGAGTATTAAAATCTCCATATCTTTGTACCTCCAAAGAACAGATAAAAGCAGATATCTGCAAGTGGCAAGGTATCTTTAATCAAAGCAAGGGGAAGAACTTTCTTTTTCTATTTTTTTAAATTTATGTATTTATTTAATATTTTCCAATTTACATTCAAAACAACTTTTTACATTTGTTTTTAAGATTTTTGCATTCTAGGTTCTCTCCCTTATCCCTACCCACAATTAAGAAACCACATGTGAAGTTCTACAAAACATTTCTATAAAACTCAAGTTGTGAAGGAAAAGATAGATCTCCCACTCTAATGAAAATAAAAATCCTCAAGAATAAATAAGTTAAAAATAGAGAGACAGAAAAATAGAGAATACTTCAATTTGTATTTGGAAACAATCAATTCCTTCTCTGGGTAATTGGATTTTTAAGTCCCTCATAAGTCCTTCAGAGTAGGTGTTTATGATTATACTATTAGAATAACAGTTATTTATATCTGGTCATCCCAAAACATTGCTATTACTTTGTATACAGTATATTTCACTTTGTTCATGAAGGACATTCCAGGGTTTTTTGTTTTTGTATTTTCCTGAAAACATCATACTCATCATTTCCCAGAGAACAATATATTCTATCAAAGAAATTTGCTTCATTTTTTTTTTTTGCAATTACTATTGCTAATTGTATTTCCTCCATTTATTTTCTTTCTCCCTTCACCCTGTCACTCCACAAAAGCGGTTTGCTACTGACTACTTTCTCCCTCATTAAGCCCTCTCTTTCATCATCTGTCTCTCTTTCCCTATCCCATTCCACTCCTATTTTCCTGCAGGGTAAGATAGATTTCTATATCTCTTTTGAGTATGTATGTTAATTCCTATTTGAGCCAATTCTGATGAGAAAAGTTCATTCACATCCTCTCCTCTCCCTCTTCTCCTCCACTGTAAAAACTTTTTCTTGCCTCTTTTTATGGCAGATAATTTGTACCATTCCACTTCTTCCTTTCCCTTTCTCCCCGGTACATTTCTCTCTCACCTCTTAACTTCATCATTAAAAAAAAAAGGTATTATCCCTTCATAGTCAACTCACATTTGTGCGCTCTGTCTATAAATACTCCTTCTAACTTCTATCATAACATAATTATAAGAACATTCTAATGAATTACCAGTATCATATTCCCATGTAGATATATAAACAGATAAACCTTATTAAGTCCTTTATGATATCACTTTTCTGATTACCTCCTCATGCTTCTCTAGAGTCTTGCATTTCAAAATCAAATATTTCATTCAGCTTTGGTCTTTGCATTCACAAATTCTTGAAAAACCTGTTTCATTTAATGATGACCATTTCCTCTGAAGGATTATAATTAGTTTTTCTGGGTAGATGATTCTTGGCTGCAGTCCTAGCTCCATTGCTCTCCAGAATATCATATTCCATGCACTCTTGTCCTTTAATGTAGAGGCTGCTAAGTCTTGTATTATCCTGACAATAACTCAATTATATTTGAATTGTTTGTTTCTGGATGCTTGCAATATTTTCTCCTTGACCTGGAAGTTCTTGAATTTGGTCACAATATTCCTAAGAGTTTTTACTTTGTGATCTCTTTCAGGAAATGATTAGTGGCTTCTCTCAATTTCTATTTTACCATCTGCTTCTAGAATATCAGGAAACTTTTCCTTGATAATTTCTTGAAAGATGATGTCCAGCCTTTTTTTTTTTTTTTTTTTTTTGATCATGACTTTCAGGTGAAAAAAATAATTTTTAAATTATCTCTCCTGGATCTGTTTTCTAGGTCAGTTGTTTTTCCAAAGAGATATTTCACATTTTTTCCTATTTTTTTTTAATTTTGCTTTATTATATGTCAATTTGTTGTAAAGCCATTAGTTTCCATTTGGTCAATTCTATTTTTTAATGAATAATTTTCTTAAGTAAACTTTTGCTTTTTTAAGACATTCTTCTCCTCATTAGCTTTTTGTATTTCCTTTTGCACCTCTCTCAATTCTTTCCTTCATTTTTCCTCTATCTCTTTTACTCTGTTTTCAAAGTAGGGGAAGAACTTTCTAACAATTATAGCTGTATAATAGTAGAATATAATATTTTTGAGATAGTTAACCTTTCATTAATGGAATTATTCAAATCAAAACTGAATAGGCACTCATCAAAGACATTAGAGTAAGAGCTAAATGAGAACTTGAATCAAAGCTTCTTAAACTTTTTTCTATTCCAGAATCCTTTTTGCCCAAGAAATTTTTATGTAACCTGGGTATTTAGGTATACATACATACATATATCTACATCCATATCTATTTGTCTATATAGATAGATAGATATGGATATAGATATAAACATACAAATCAAAAACTTAAAATAAATCATAATTTTGTGATCCCACCTTCAGTTGTGAGTTTGGAACTAGATAATTAACTTTTATTGTTTACTTATCTTAAAAAGGGGGGGAAATCAGTTTATAGAATCATAGAGAAGAAAGGGAAGACACCTTCATTTTCCAGATAAGGAAACTGAAGACTACATTGATTAAATGACTTTCCCAAAGTTAGGCTATGGATATTAGTGGATTGTATTAGATTAGTATATCACTTGTAAAACATTGACATATTTTCTTTTGGAAACCTAATGCCTTAATCTGTAGGAATATATAAATGCTGCTGCTTTCAACCAACACAGAAGAATATTTGGGGTGACACTTTAAATCACAAATGTCTATCAGTGTCATGTGACTATCACTACATGGGCATCTAGTTCAACTTTGAATAGGTCTTACCTTGGTTCATGGTCCTATAGCATTATTTTCATGTAAGCTCTGAGTACTTTATAAATAATATTTGGGTGTACCAACCATTTTGTTCAGAAGCCCAGCAATGTCTAAACCAGCATTCATTTGTGCATGCATGCCTCAGTGCTTCAGAAAATGGGAGCAGGAAAATAAAGTAGAGAGAGAGGGGAAAGATATTTTCCCCACACTGCTATGCACAGGCAAAAAAAAAAAAATAGTCACTGGCACTTCTTGCAAATAAAGGATGAAAAGTTTTGTGCTTTCGGTTGCTTATACATGCAGGGAGTAAAGCTTTTCATGGAAATTCACGACCCACACTAGGTTCTCAGGATTGTGTTAGGAAGCATCCGAGTGTAGAGTTCTATCCAATTCCAAGCCCACTAAGTCACTAAGCAACTATGGGATCCGAAGGACAGAATAATCACCAAGCATTACATAAAAATTCAGTTTGGGAACAAACCACAGAGGCAGCCAGCTGTGTCTCCTATACTATCTCTCAAAAGATTATGTTCTTTTTTTCCCTAGTTTAACAGTTGGGTTGAAAATTGTCACTGAAGTTTCAACTATTGAGTTCAAGATAAACATTTGCAAGTCAAGATTACTATCTTCCACCCAAAAGTAATCCTCTTGTCCTGACTGTGGGGGAAAGGAGGAATAGCAAAGAAAATCATAAGTTGTTAGGTCAAATGGCCCAGAGCTGAAAACATGTTTGCAGTACACAAGAATGAACATTATTGATGGGTTGTAATAGGGAAGAAAAAGCAACCAGGGTTAGATTTTGGGATTGTTAGTACAGTTTCGGAAGCTGGTAAGAAATGTGCCTCTGATAAGAACATTCCCATTACAAAAGTAACATGGTAAATTTATCACACTATTGTATTTTAACTATGTGTACGCTTGTGACAATCTCTTCTCAGTTTAGAATGCTGCCTGATGATCTGATCTCTGAAATTCCATCTGGAAACAAAGGATTTTGTAGTTCTGAAGCTTTCTGATTTAGGATACTTAGTAATTGTCTCTAGATAATAATGAACCTAGGATTTCATTCCTGGGAACTCCTAGGCAAGGATACTTCTACCAATATAGAAGTGTATCTTCTTTGAAAATGATAGTTTTAAAGACTTGTTAAAACATTGGGAAATGACTTGTCTGTCATCATACAGTCCATATGGATCAGAGGTGAGATTTGAGCAGAGGTCTTCCTGGATTTGAGGACTACACTCTATCTATGACACAATTTTGCCTCACTTCATAATATTTTATGGACAGTATGAAACATTTAGAAATTGGTAGAAAGTGACAGTGAATTTGGTTTTTGACATCCTTTGCAGACTTAGTTTGATGTAGATCAAAAAGAAATAGAAATTATAGCTCCCCAAACCTCATGAGAATGGGAGTAAGATAAAGTGGTGATAAATGACATTTAACAGACTTAACAAACAATTCCTAAGGTGTCCAAGTGAGGACCTGAAACAAACCAAATGCCATACTTAGTTCAAAAATGAATTTGCTACATTAGGATGTTAGTTAAAATCTTTAAAACCTTAAATAGCTCAAAAAAGGAAGATTATTCTACATAAAATAATATCAGTAAGGACACTGTGGATGAAATTGGACAAAATATCAGTGAATAATCATTTTTCTCCAACATATCTTTTATGAGAGCAACCTGCTTGCCATGCCAGTTCCATACTGTAGCATCATCATTCTTCTAAGCAGAGACTGATATTAAGAGACAATATATGATGAATCAGCTTTGAATGTTTCCAAGATCATCGGATTTACAAGACAAATATAGTCCTTCATTGCAATAAATAAAAGGAAAACAGAATTTAAAATTTTATTTCCAATGCAGAGAATCAATAATATCATTAAATTATGCTTACATATTTTAATACTCAATATGTGCCAAGAAATGTGCTGGTTCTTGGGGATACAAAGATTTAAAAAGGCAAAACCCTCTCCTTCAAGGGCTTGATGTTCTATTAAGGAGGATTCAAAACATTTCAGTCATGTCCAACTCTTTGTAGGGAATATGTTTTTGTTTTGTTTTGTTTTTGGTAAAGATGCTCAAGTTCTTCTCCATTTCCTTCTTACTCATTTTACCAATGAAGAAACCAAGGCAAGCAGAATGGCTTGTCTCACATCACACAGTTAATGAATGTCTGAAACTAAATTTGAATTCAGATTTTTCTGACACCTGAGACTGATGTCTCTATTCACAAAGCCACTTATCTGCAATAGGTAAACTTTGCATGAGATAGAGTAAAATGGAGACATATCAGATATGTCAACAAAGGACATGAAAAGCTGAGGAGGGAAAGAATACTAGAGACTAGATAGGAAGTGACAGGAATGCTTTGTAGAGATTGTGTAACTAAAGACAATTTTAATTTTACATTTTTTGTTCATTTAAGGAAAATGTGTTTTTCTCCAGCTTTCTTAGGTGGAAAAGAAAAACAAATTCATGTAATAAGTATCTATAATAACCTAAACAAATTCCTTCCCTCTTAGTTTATCTATATCTATATATTTATATATATGTAGATATACCTATATTATATACATATATAATATATCTATAATTTAACAATCATATGTTCTTCCTTAGCAGTTTTGAAACCCACATATGAAATCTTTTAAAGGTTTGGGGAGAAGATGGCTTTTCTTGGTGGCTCAAATTTTTTTTTAAATCATTATATATTATATATTTATGTATAAAGATATTATGTTATGTGGAGAGAAAGAAAGAAATGGGGTGAATTTCTGGTTCTGAGAAATAAGATTTCAGTCAAGGAAATCAGCATTGAATAGGATGATTGGGTTGCAGGAAGATTTCTGCTGTTCCTAGTACTGTTTTTGCTCTTTCTGCTCTTGGTACAGCTCTCTAAGGAAGTAAATAACAAGCTTTATCATCACACCTCTGGAATTTTGGTTCATTGATCAGAAATCTTGTCTTTCAAAATTATCTTCACATTGTTATTGTCACAGAAAAAATCATTCACTTAGTTCTATTCACTTCATTATGCATCAGTTCATACAAGTTTCCATAATTTTCTCTGAAAACATCTTATTCATTATTTCTTGTAACAACCACATTCTATAACATTCATATGCCATAATTTATTCAATTGTCTCTTTGTTCTTTGCAACAAATAACAACAACATAACTGCCATAAATGTTTTGTTGTTGTTGTTGTTGTTGTTCAGTGGATCTTTCTCTTTTTCATTTGTTCTTTTTGGAGTATAGTCCTAGTAATGACACTACTGGGTCAAAGTGCATTTAAAGTTCAGTAACTTTGAGGACATAGTTCAATATTGTTTTCTAGAATACCAGGATCAATCCACAGTACCATCATCAATAGTTCATTAATATGTTTACTTTCTCATAGTAATTTGTAATTAATTTTCATTGTGAATTTTATTAACCTGATAAGTGTGAGATATAACTACATAGTTGCTTTGATTTTTACTTCCTTAATTATTAGTAATCTAGAGCATTTCTTTAAGCTACATGATTAATAGTTTGGATTTTCTCCTTTCAGAATTGCATTCTCACACCCCTTGAGTATTTATCAATTGAGCAATCAGAACTATGTCTTAAAGAAAAAGAAATCATGTGGATAGGCAAAGTAAAGGAAGATTCCACATTCTAGACAGAAATGATAAACTGTATGGTTGAAGGGATGATGTTTGAGCAAGAGTTGTTAAATCCATTTTAACTGAAGTACAGAGTACATAAAAGGACCTTATATGAAATATGACTAGAATATAGCATGGAGGCAGATTGCAGAAGCACTTAAATGCCAATCTTGTGGCTTTTCATTTCATCTTACAGTTAATAGGCGGACATAGGGGCTTTGAGCCAAGAAGTGGAAGGGTTAGACCTGTGCCTTAGGAATATTATTTTGACCTTTGTCAGTAGAACAGATTGGAAAGTGCAGGGACTGTTGGCATTTAATGAATTATTAGCAGAAAAGATTTTGTTGTTAGCCAGTCATTTTTTGTCATGTCTGACTCTTCATGACTCTATTTCAGGTTTTCATGGTAGAGAAAGTGGAGTGTTTTGTCATTGCCTTCTCCAATTCATTTTACAGATGAAGAAATTCAGGCAAATGACATTAAGTGACTTCCCCAGAGTCACACAACTAGTAAGTACCATAGGCCAGATTTGAACACAGGAAGATGAGTACTAGATTTGCTACTTTATATACTGTATACTTTATAACAATAGAAAAGCCATTTGGTGCTAATTTTGGCATCTTTTCTTTCATTTAATTTTTTTTTGTTAAAACTTTTTTATTTTCAAAACATATGCATGGATAATTCTTCAACATTATCCCTTGCAAAACCTTGTGTTCCAATTTTCCCTCTTCCCCTAACCCCTTCTCTAAATGGCAAGTAGTCATGTTATGTTATGTTATGTTATGTTATATTAAATATGTTGAACATGGTAGAAATATATGTTAAATTCAATGTATGCATACATATTTATATAATTATCTTGCTATACAAGAAAAATCAAATTAAACAGGAAAAAATGAGAAAGAAAATAAAATGCAAGCAAACAACAACAAAAAGAGTGAGAATGCTATGTTGTGAACTGCACTCAGTTCTCACAGTCCTCTCTCTGCGTATAAATGACTCTCTTCATTACAAAATCATTAGAACTGGTCTGAATCATCTCATTGTTAAAAAGAGCCGAGTCTATCAGAACTAATCATCGTATAATCTTGCTGTTGCCATGTACAATGTTCTCTTGGTTCTGCTCACTTCACTTAGCATCAGTTCATGTAAGTCTCTCCAGGCCTCTCTGAAATCATCCTGCTGATCGTTTCTTACAGAAAAATAATATTCCATAACATTCATATACTATAATTTATTCAGCCATTCTCCAACTGATGGGCATCCACTCAGTTTTCAGTTTCTTGTTTGGCATTCTTTCTTATGCCAACTTTTTGATCATGTTTTCTACATAGCTTTCAGAAAGACAAAATAAAAAAAAAAAACTCTGAGTCAATCTTTCTAGAGGTATTTTTTATAGACTAAAGACCATTTTAAACCTGAAATTACCTCACAGTTTCCTCTCTTTCTTGTAAATCCAAACAAATGCCACAACCCCAATGAAGTCTTCCATGACCTCTTTCAATAGTAAAAACAGAAATTTCAAAAGCCATTTTGTTTTGTAGCTATCTGATCTTAGGCTATTTTAAATTATGGTCATCTATGTAGGTTACCCTCATGAAATAAAAAATTGAGCCATATTTGAAAAATATGTCTTCATCACTTAACACAATTTTCTGTGCTGTTTAACAGTAGAACTAAACCTTATTTGAGGGATAGAAATATTAGGAAGATGGTCATACTAATTCAATACTCATTTAGCATTTATTAAGTACATATAAAATGCTAGGCACTCTGTTAAGTACTACAATGAATAAAAAGAAAGACAGTCCCTTGTCTCATAAAGCTTATAACCTAAAGGAAGAAAACAACACATGAAAGGAAGGAGAAAAGGGAGAGGATAACAGGGTGTACCTGGATCCAGGGCATCTTGTTTTCTGGGGTTGAAATCAGAAAAAATAGCAGATGCAAAATGAAATGGACCAAAGATTTCAATTACTGCCTTCTATAAAGGCAGGAATTAGGAGGAGATTGATGTTCTACTAACCAGCTTTCTAATCAGAGGCTGAGGGAGGTCAAATCAAGGCTTGAGTTAACAACATGGAGATGTGATTAGAGGTGAAGAGTTTTATTTGGGAGGCACATCATTTTCCAAGGAGTTGTAACCCGGCAGAGCAGCAGATCCAGAGTATAATACCAATTCAGTGACTTTATAGATACCACCAAAACAATGCAATAAAGCATAGGACGCAACACCCATTTTTAACATCTCTACTTTAGTTTACTCAATGCAATTTGAGGTGTTGATTACAAAATATTACTGTTAAAATGTTAATGGATTTTATAGGAGAGGATGGGAGATCCTTGAATGCTTCTTCAATCAACTCATTTCCATTATTAACACAAAGTCATTTTTTTCAGATTGAATGTCATATTGACTATCTCTGAGGAGACAAGATGAAAGAGCTATAATTTTACCAGCTTTTTCCTTTTCCTTCTTCTTCTCCCTGACCCTATTCTTGCCCATTTAGGCTTCTTTCCATCTCTGCTGAATTGAAATTATTTAAGATCTCAGGAGGGCTAAGAGGAAAGCATAGGGAGCTGGCTAGTTCAAGGTGAAATACAAGGTGAGTAGGCATTTTACTAAGGGGTATTGGATCAAGAAGGACAGAGTCTGGACCAATGAGAAGGAAAATAAAAGGAAAATTCACTAAAGAGAATTTTCATGCATATCATGCAGAACACATGTCTGACAGCCCTCTAATCAAAATTTTTCAGTGCTTCCTCAATATCTTTAATATAAAAGAAAAATTCATTGTCCTTGCACTTGAAATCCATAAAAGTCTGATTCCCATCTATGCTTCCAGTCTTATTTCATATTCTTCTTCTTCATACATTTTCTACTCCAGTCAAACTGTTATACTAAGGAAGTAATTCTTGCAAGATGGTGAGTTCAGTTGAACTCACCCAGCATTCCCCTCAACACAACATTAAATTAATACCTCAAATTGAATTTTGGTATAGCTAAGTGAACAAAAGGTAAGAGTGAAATATTTTTCCAACTGAAGACAACTTAGGAGACTGTCACGAGAGGTCTGTGATCCTCTGATGGGGGGTTGGCCCAGAGAACAGTTGGCAAACAAGCAGAAGGCCTTGGAGGCAGCAAAATATCAACAGAAACATTTTCAGAAACTCAAAACTCTATAGATAATAAAAGGGTTAGACAACTTGCCAGAAAGATGTTAAGGGACCATTTGCTGGTAGCAAGTACAGAAACTTTTGTCTTATTCATACACAGTTTAGTATATTGGTTCTAGGATGAAGAGAATTTCTAGTTCTTATGACCTCAGGGAATCAGATGTCCTAATCAGATTTCCAGAGCCCAGAAGAGTGACTACAAGGGAATAGGGTTTCTGGTATCAGTTCCAAGGCAGAAAGGAACATAAGTACTTGAAGCTATCATATTCAGGAGCACACAAAGTTTAGCAAATTCCACATTAAAGAATTGGAGTATGTGGAAGATAGTTCTTTGGAGGTAAGAGTTAGAATTATAACCTACAATAACTTACCCAACAAACAATATAAGTCTTAAGGTGGAAATTGGAAATTTAATAAAAGAGAGGACTTTCAAGTATTCTTGATAAAAAGAAGAGTTGAATATAAAATTTGACATTGAAACAGAAGATATAAATATAAAGAAGCAAATAATTATAAGGAACTCAAGAAGGATAGCCTGTTTACTTCCCTCTTATATGGAAAGATTATTTGTAACTCCTACAAACCTTAACATCAATGGGGAAATTACAGTATACATAGCCAGAGGACACAAGTGAGGATTGACTATTATGGAAAGATATAAACAAACAAATGAATGAATGAACAAATAAATAAATGAATGAATGAATGGTAAAGAAGAGGAATTTATTGGGAGTATGGTGAAAAATCTCATGAATAATAAGGAAAATTATTTTAAATAAAACAGGTACACAAGAAAGAACTTTTGAAGAGAAGGGAGAAATAGAGGTGATGGCGAGTAAAGCTGCAGTCTCTTAAGAATTGCCTTTATGAATTGGTGAAACAGGAAATTGAGTATTTACTGAATCTCATATAGAAGTCTATCTTATCCTAGAGAAAAGTTAGAGGAAAAGAAAATAGGAGACAGGGACAAATAAGAGGAAACAGATTAAGGGAATCTGTGATCAAAGGTAAAACAGATTTTTAAGGAAGATCAGAAGAAAGAAGGGGAGAGAAATAAAGATAAAGAGAGACAGAGACATGCAGAGATGCAAAGATAGAGTCAGACACAGAAACACAGAGAGACAGAGACATAGAGACAGAGAAAGTAAGAGATAGAGTAAGGACAGAGAGAGGAAGAGAACCAGAAAAGTAGAATACAGGAAAATATATAGTAATCATGACTGTGAATTTGAATGTGATGTTCATCTCATTCATAAAGTGGAAACAAATAACAGAATGGATTAGAAAATGGAATCCAGCAATATAATCTTTACAAGAGATACACTTGAAACACACACACACACACACACACACACACACAAAACCTTGTATTCTAAATTTATTCCTTCTCTTTTTTCTCCAATTCTCTCCTAGACAACAAGTAATCCAATATATGTCAAACATGTGCAAAATTTCTATACATATTTCCACCATTATCATGCTACAAAAGAAAAATCAGATCAATAAGAAAAAAAGAGAAAGAAAATAAAAAGTAAGCAAACAACAAGAACATATTCAGTCCCCATAGTCCTCTTTCTCAATGCAGATGGCTCTCTCCATCTATTGAAATTGGCCTGAATCACTTCAGTGTTAAAAAGAACCACGTCCATCAAACTTGATTGTCACACAATTTTGTTATTGCTGTGTACAATGTTCTTTTGGTTCTACTCACTTCACTAAACATCTATTCATGTAAGTTTCTTCAGGCCTTTCTAAAATCATCCTCCTAATTATTTCTTATTGAACAATGATATTTCATCACATTCATGTATCATAATTCATTTTGCCATTCTCCAATTGATGGGAATCTACTCATTTTCCAATTCCTTGTACAAATAATTTTGCTCCTGTGGGGCCTTTTTCTTCTTTTATGATCTCTTTGGGATGTAAGTCCAGTAGTAACACTGCTGGATCAAAGGCTATGCACAGTATGATAGCCCTTTGGGCATAGTTTCATATTGCTCTCCATAATGGTTGGATCAGTTCCCAACTTCATCAACAATGTAGCAGGGTCCCAGTTTTCCTACATCCTCTCCAACATTCATCATTATCTTTTCCTGTCATCTTAACAAGTCTTATAGGTGTGTAGTAGTACCACTTAATTTGCATTTCTCTGATCAATAGTCATTTAGAGCATTTTTTCTTATGACTAGAAATTTCTCCCTCTGAAAATTGTCTATTTATATCCCTTGAATATTTATAAACTGGAGAATAGCTTGTATTTTTATAAATTTGAATCAATTCTCTATATATTCTAAATAACTATTTTTATAAAGCTAGAAAAAATAAAAGTCATCTAGAAGAACATAAAGTCAAGAATATCAAAGGAATCAATGGGAAAAAATGTGAAGAAAGGTGTCCCAGATGTAACACATTTCAAACTATTTTACAAAGCAAAGTCATTAAAACAATCTAGAAATAGCAAAGTAATGAGTGGTAGATCAGTGGAATATAGCAGGTACATAATACATAGTATTAAATGACTAAAGTATAAAACTATTGTTTGATACAACCAAAGATTCAAGTTTTGGGGACACGAACTTAATATTTGACAAAAACTGGGAAGGAATTTTTTTTTTCAGAAACTAGGTTTAGATCAATATTTCACACTGTATATCAAGGTAATGTAAAAGTAGATATATGATTTAGACATAAACGGTGATATAAATTGAGGGATCATGTGAAAAATTACCTGTCAGAAATATGTATAAGGGAAGGATTTATAATCAAAGAGATAGGGAAGCTTAGGAGGAAAAAAATAATTTTGATTACATTAAATTAAAAAGTTTTGCATACTAGGAAAAGTATTCTATGTGTTAGGTATATTAATCAATATTGTTTTAGATTATTTAGGTCAAAGGATATGAACAGACAATTTTCAGATGAAGAAATTGAAACTTTCTAGTCATATGAAAAAAAAGCTCTAAATGACTATTGATCAGAGAAATGCAAATTAAGAGTACTCTGAGGTACTATTACATACCTCTCAGATTGGCTAAGATGACAGGAAAAGGTAATGATAAATGTTGGGAGAGGATGTGCAAACACTGAGACACTTAGACATTGTTGATGGAGTTGTAATCTGACTCAACCATTCTGGAGAATAATACTGAACTATGCCCAAAGGACTGACATACCATACATACCCTTTGATCCAACGGTGTCTCTATGTGCCTGTACCCAAAGAGATCATTAAAAAAGGAAAAGGATACACATGTGAAAAAAATGTTTGTAGCAGTCCTTTTTGTAGTGGCAAGGAACTGAAAAATGAATTGATACCCATCAGTTAGAGAATGGCTGAATAAGTTATGGCATGTAATATTATGGAATATTATTGTTATACAAGACATGATCAGCAGGATGATTTCAGAGAAGCCTGGAAAGACTTACATGAACTGATGCTAAGTGAAGTAAGAAGAACCAAGAGAACATTGTACATAGTAACAACAAGATTATGTGATGATCAATTGTGATGAATGTGGCACTTTTCAACAATGAGGTGACTGAGGCCAGTTCCAATAGTCTTGTGATGAAGAAAGCCATCTACACCCAGAGAGAAAACTGTGGGGACTGAGTGTGGATCACAAGATAGTATTTTCACTTTTTTGTTGTGGTTTACTTGGTTTTTTTTGTTAGTTTGTTTGTTTTCTTTCTCATTTTTTTTCCCTTTTTGATCTGATTTTTCTTGTGCAACATGATAATGGTGGAAATATGTATAGAAGAATTGCACGTGTTTAACATATATTTGATTACTTGCCAACTAAGAGAGGAGGTGAGGGAAGAGAGGAAGAAAAAAATTTGGGATATTAGGTTATGCAAAGATGAATGTTAAAAACTCTTTCCATATATTTTGAAAATAAAAAGTTTTAAAAATATTGTTTTAGCCTCTTTAAAATAACTAGACAATATAAAGTTGGAATTATGCTATGGTGTAGGAAATAATAAATTGGTGGGATTTAGAAAAATATGTAAATGACTTTTGAAAGATATTGTTATCCATTTTCAGAGAAATAGAAATAAAAGAATAGTATGATATTACATAGATATGAGTACATACATATGTGTTTGTGTATGATTTTAGATATTTATGTGTATATGTATGTATGTATATAAATATAATCTGTGCTTAATGGTAGTATTCTTGGGAGAAAGGTGATGAAAAGGGGAGAAGAATAACAATAAAAAGCACATTGCCCAGAATGAAAGAAAACCTGAAAGGAAGCAAAGGAATGATGGATAGCTCTGAACACAATGTATAGTATTTATTATATGTGCTTTCTTGAAATGGAAATTTATTACTTTATATTTTGAATTATCTTTTATGTTCTGTCATACCCATTATAATGTTTTTTTCTTTTTTCTTTTGTATTTTTTAAATTAAAAAAAAAGAAAATTATAAATGTTGGTGGGGGGGTGTGGGAAAATTTAGACACTGATGCATTGTTGATGGAATTGTGACCAAGTGCAACCTTTCTGAAGAACAATTTGAAACTATACCAAACAGCTATAAAATTGGAACAATAAGAAACATCAAACGTTTGACTCAGCAATATCACTACTAGGTCTATATCCCAAAGCCATCAATGAAAAAGAAAAATTGTCTTTATGTACAAAATATTTATAGCACCTTCTTAGTGATGCTTAAAGAGATGCCCATCAATTGGAGAAAGGCTGGATCAGCTGAAGCATCTGGTTACTATATATAATTGTGTTAGGATAATATCATACTATAAGAAATGAAGAGCAGGATGACTTTTTAAAAAGACTGAGAAGACCTACTTGAACTGACACAAAATGAAACTGACAGAACCAAGAGAATATTGCACACAGTAATAGCAGTAGTGTATGATGGCCAAGTAGAAATGTTTTAGCTCTTCTCAACAACACTATGATCCAAGATAATCCTGAGGAATTTAGGATGAGAAATATTATCCACCTCCAGGGGAAAAATCATATTGGACAGACCAAATTGCATATTTTTTCATCTTTATTTTTCTTGCTTTTTTTTCCAACATAGCTTATAAAGTGAATATTTTTGTATGAATCACATTCCTTGACTTTTCAATAGCTGTTAGAGGGGTGGAAGGGAGAGAGACAAATCTCAAGTCAATTTTTTTGAAAAAATGAACATTAAAAATAAGTTAATTAATCTAAAAAAATATGGCTGGCTATGAGTTACCATGCATGACACTTTTCATCTCCTACCTCCATGTTTTTACACAGGTAGTTCCATCCCCACCTCTCATACCTGTAATATACTTATCTTATATTCAATTCCAAAAAAATTTCTTACTTTCTTACAAGCGTAGCTCAGACATCAATGTAGTTTCCCTTAATTCTCCAAGTATCAGAGTATTCTACCTGAATTTTCTTTTTCTTACTTCTTTACTAAATATGCAATGGTGAGCAATTCATTTAAGCTCCCTAGGAATAAGAAAAAAAGAGTTGGTTGAACTAAACATCTGACTCTTTTCCAACTTTGCACGTATGATTCAATGTAATTTCTCTCCCCTAAAAGAATGAAAGTTTCCTAAGGGCAGGGATTGTTTTGATTTTGTGTTTATATCTCCATTCCAAAGCATAGTGCCTTGCACATATAAGGGGCTTAACAGATGTTTAAGAAATTGAATAAAATTTCTTTTTTGGAATGTTTCCTTTAGTTTGTAATTCCCCTTCCATGTGAAGCTAAGGTTGTACAAATTTCCCTCTGAGTATAAAAGTCATAGTTAGTTGTGACCTGTTTAGTTTGCATATTGTGGCCCAACCTTAACTCTCTTCTCCCCAAAGGCACTGTCCTTGAAAGCCATGAATCTTGCCTTGTGTTCATCTCATTTTTTTCTCCTTCACACACATATCCACAAATAAATAAGTTATGCTCCCTTCAGCATATGAACACAAAGATCTGCCCCAAGGTGGCTCATTTAGCTCCAGGGCTTGGACTGTTATGATTTCTTACAGATTTGTTGAGGAGAAATTTCCAATCTCTGTGCAGATATTCATCCTCCTGCAGGAATTGGGATAAGCATCACAGAGCAAGTAGGGTACATCTTCTAAACTGAACAGCACCACTAATCTAAAAATAAAATTCAAGTTGCCAAAAAGCAAAAAAGAATTCTTATAGGTGCTGAACACTATTACTTAGTTTATTTAATGATAACTCATCCTCCTTGCTAGCTTTTTATCAACATTACCCAGATACTTGATCTAGGTGATAATGAGGAAAATCCAGAATAAAAGTATTAGTATAAAAGACTCTTTAAGGTGTTTTCATATACTGATGTGATCTGAGATAATTTCAGAGACTTCTTTTTATCCCTAGGTGTTAATTGCATATGAATTGTTTCTTAAGGCTCTGCAAACAAATCACTTCTATTTCTGTATAAGGATTTCCATTCCCAATAAATTGAGACACATGAGTCTATCCATCTTGTCACAAAAAGGTGCTAATATTATAAAGCAATAGGTTGATGTGCACAAATCCAAAATGAGGGAAATGTGGTTTCAAATTTCTTGCCTAAAAAAGATCTGAGGGTTTTGGTGATTTGCAAGCTTATGAAGATTAAATGATAGTAGTCCCCCCCTCCCCAAGAAAAAAAATTAAGGAGATGTTGGATTGGATCAAAAAAGATATAGCTGATCGTTTTGCTTAGGTCATTTATTATTTAGAATATTAAACTCAGATCTGGGTTTTATACTTTACAAAGGATAGTGATAAGCTCAAAGGTAGCCAGAGGAATACATTCATAATGATGAAGGGCTTCTAGTTCAAGCCACATGAAAGATCAAAGAGAGTAAGCATGTTAAACTTAAGAAGAAGGTATGAAAGGATCTATTTATAACTGTCATAAAGTATTTGAAAGTCTTTTCCAAAGAAGAAAAATTGTATTTGTTCATTAATTAGAGTTGAGAAGTTCTGAGTTCAAATCCTGCCATAAATTCAATATATGATACTGAGTAAAGGTATCTTATTCTCTCTGCCTCAGTTAGTCATGTACAATGAAGGTAATAACAGTATCCACCTCACAGAATTGAAAATCAAAAGTATCTTATATATCATTTATCTAGATCAATGGTTCTCAAACTGTTGTTCTCAGTATCTTCATGTTGTTAAAAAAAAAACTATTGAGGATCTGTTCAAAGAGTTTTTGTTCACATGGGTTATATTTATAGCTATTTACTATATTAGAAATAAAAAATAATTTTGAATTTGTAGCCCCTCTGAAAGGGTTTCAGAGACCCCAACAATTCTTTGGACTATACTTTGAGGACCACTGATCTAGATAAAGTGTTTTGCAAAATTTTAAATACTACATAAATGCTGAATATTATTATTGTCATCTTCATCATTTGGCATCAAATGGAAGAGCCAGTAATAGTTGGTGCAAGTATCAAAAAAAATTTAGATTTGATGTCAGTGGGGGAAAAAAATCCTAATAATTAAACTGTCCCAAAGTAGAATGGATCATTTTTGCCTTAGGAGTCAATTTTCTCTCAAGGTCAGAGGATCATTCTTTGACAAATGTGGTAATGTGTTTAAAGAGCTTTGCAAACCTGAAATTGCTATGGAAATTTTAGTAATAATTTTGATAATAATTACAACAATAATAATTTTACTGCTGCTAGTTTTGTTGCTGTTGTTGCTGGGGCTTTTGTTGTTGTTGTTATTGCTGAATATGTGTGTGGGGTATTGTTATGGGAATTTATTTTCCAATATGATTTGAACTAATGTCTGCTAAGATCTCTTCCAAGGCTACAGCTCTTTGGTTCTGTGATTATTTGTGACTACCCATCTCCACATAGATTCCATCAACCAAATATTGATGCTAATTTTTTTTTTTTTATTTAATAGCCTTTAATTTACAGGATATATACATGGGTAACTTTACAGCATTAACAATTGCCAAACCTCTTGTTCCAATTTTTCACCTCTTACCCCACCCCCACTCCCTCCCCTAAATGGCAGGATGACCAGTAGATGTTAAATATATTAAAATATAACTTAGATACACAATAAGTATCCATGACCAAAACATTATTTTGCTGTACAAAAAGAATCAGACTCTGAATTATTGTACAATTAGCTTGTGAAGGAACTCAAAGATGCAGGTATGCATAAATATAGGGACTGGGAATTCAATGTAATGGTTTTTAGTCATCTCCCAGAGTTCTTTTTCTGGGTATAGCTAGTTCAGTTCATTACTGCTCCATTAGAAATGATTTGGTTGATCTCGTTGCTGAGGATGGCCTGATCCATCAGGACTGGTCATCATCTAGTATTGTTGTTGAAGTATATAATGATCTCCTGGTCCTGCTCATTTCACTTAGCATCAGTTCGTGTAAGTCTCTCCAGGCCTTTCTGAAATCATCCTGTTGGTCATTTCTTACAGAACAGTAATATTCCATAATTTTCATATACCACAATTTATTCAGCCATTCTCCAACTGATGGACATCCATTCAGTTTCCAGTTTCTAGCCACTACAAAAAGGGCTGCCACAAACATTCGTGCACATACAGGTCCCTTTCCCTTCTTTATAATCTCTTTGGGATATAATCCCAGTAGTAACATGCTGGATCAAAGGGTATGCACAGTTTGATAACTTTTTGAGCATAGTTCCAAACTACTCTCCAAAATGGTTGGATTCGTTCACAACTCCACCAACAATGAATCAATGTCCCAGTTTTCCCACATCCCCTCCAACAATCATCATTATTTTTTCCTGTCATTTTAGCCAATCTGACAGGTGTGTAGTGGTATCTTAGAGTTGTCTTAATTTGCATTTCTCTGATTAATAATGACTTGGAGCATCTTTTCATATGACTAGAAATAGTTTCAATTTCTTCATCTGAGAATTGTCTGTTCATATCCTTTGACCATTTTTCAATTGGAGAATGGCTTGATGCTAATTTTTAAGCCAATCTGAAATTCCCAACTGGGGAGTGGTTTTTGTCATTGTCATTGTCATTGTTTTGTTTTAACTGAAGAGTCAAGAAGATAGAGAATTGACTTTTATTCTCTATATGAGCTGATTGTGGGGAGCTCCTGAAATCTCAATATTATGTCTATTGCTTTTCATTTCCTTTCTTCATGGGTAGTCAAGAACTTGGAGAGGCCCACCTTTGTTTATAATAACAAATGATTTTTATTTAAAGGCCATTTTTTTCCTGCTTACCCTCCTCACTGTCACGTGTAATATAACACAACCTATTCAAACCTTGTTTGGATATTATCATGTTTGCCAATTCATGCAGAACCAGGAATTGACTGGACTTGAGAACTCTGCATAGTGATCCTAGATCCCATGTGAGTGGCCCAGCATTCTTCCTAACTCTGTTTTGTATTTCTGCTAGCTAGAAGATTTGGATAACATTGCAACACATAAACCCAGGGGCTTTGTGAAATGTAAAATTAAAAATAATTCAGTTCAGCAAGATTTGTGAAAAAAAAAAAGGTAATGCAACAGTCTACAGAATTCAAAACAGATGGGTGTTGAGTTTGCCATCCAAGCATCTTTGAAAGATTATTAATAGGGAAAATAAAAAATAATTATGTTCCATGTCAATAATAGCATGTGTATATTTACAACTATGGGGTGACATGTATCCTAGAAAAGAGGCAGGCAATGAGGACCAAATAAAGTTGTTTTTTTAATCTTCTGTGTTTCTTATAATGTTACCCCTAATACAAAATACTTTAATTTTTCATGAAGGTAAACATAAAAAATTTAAATTAAATCTATTAGGAATGACCTCCTGATAAACAAATGCTGAGGCCTGCCAGCCCCCATGCTGGGGCACATCTGTCAGTCACCCCTATTTCCCCCAATCAGGAGAATGAAACAAGACTCATCTTCAATTATGAATGGGACAGCTTTGGGGTAGAGGATGCATTTATGGAAGAATATTTGTTTTGAGAGGCAGATTGTCAGGGCTGGAGCTGTGTTCGGACCCTCACGTCGGGTTACATTGGTTTGAATTTTTTATGTGTGCCCTCATGAAAAATTAAACCAGAATATTCCTACCCTTTAGCAACATGCTTTATCATCAGGACTGATATAGAAACTCAGAACCAAGCAGTCAAGAGGAGCTTCTAGTGTACCTAAGACACTTCAGATGCTAAAGGCAAAGAGGGGTCCTGACTTGTGCTGTCAGGCTTCATCCTCAATTCAAGACAGAGAATTTGTATTATCATGACTAGCATCTTTCTATTATTAACATTATTTTGACTAGCATTAGTACATGACCAATTGAAATTCATTAAATGCTTCTAGTGCCACAAGCTAATTAACCCCTGGCCTCAGAAAGGGGCAACTAGTGAGCAGCTCTGGGAGAATCTGAGCTCTTTTCAGATATAAACTCTGCAGTCAGTGCATTCCGGCAAGGTAGTGTTAGAAAAGGGACAAAAGTCACCACATCAAAACTAAGGCAGCTTTAATAGAGCATTTTAATAAATAGGCCCTAGGGTATAATAAGCATGATGGACTAAACAAAATCTGTCTTCACAGCAATGAATATAAATGATTTTGTGGCGAGCTACAAATCTGCCATGTTTATTTCTAGAATGATTTGTTGAATATTCCTTTCTTACTGAAAATACTTAATGCAGCATTCTTTCATGGAACCTATATTCAGTACAGAAAACATTCCAGGTTGGAGCAATGTTAATGAACAAAGACCAGTATATTTCCTTTTCATCTCCACTGTCACTCTATTAATTCAGGGTCACATTACCTCTTTAGTAGGTAATCATGAAGATCTCCTAGCAAGTCTACCTGACCCTAGACTTTCACTTTTTGGTCTATTAACATTAACAGGTTAATTTCTACTAATCACCATTCCCCTACCATACAATGCCCTTCCTTACATCCATGTCTTTTTGCTTGTCATTCTCCGCCCCATCCTCCCTGAATTCTGTTTCTACTTATTATCACCTATTGAAAAACTACTCAATATTCCAAATTCCCCTCAAATGCTAAGATTTTCATCATGATTTTTCATACTCTTCCAATTGGAAATGACTTCTAAAGTTTCAAGCCCTACCTTGAGTGAGTTAAAATTTAGCTTCACTGACTGGTATGATTCTTTTGAAGAAACTTTTATATCTGGAAAAAAAATTAATAAATTGGTAGAGTCTCAAAAAGTCTAAATTCTTGAACCTGCATTTCAAGAGTTCTCCATTTTTATCCTCAACCTAGAGTTCCAATCATAGCTTCCAGTATCTCCCTAAACAAATGTTCTGTTCCAGCTAAACTATTGATTGAATTAAAGAATGAATAAAGGAGAAATCTTTGGGAATACTGATTAGGCCAAATAGTTATTGCATATCCCTTATATGTAAGGTACTATGAGGAACACAAAGATTGGTTCTAGCTCTTAAGGCAGTTGTAATCTAGTTATATAATAAAACATGTGACCACATACACATGTACACCCATATGCACACAATTTGAAAAAAAAATGAATCACTTCTGGGTGGGGTGGAGTCAAACAGGAGTGGAAGAGAATAGAAAGAGATGGAGTCTAGAGCAAAAGTGCTATGCTACAAGAAAATCCAGGCCCTCAAAACCAGAGAAATTATTTTGAACAACAAAAAAGTATATTAGCCAGAGATAAAATTTTGTGTTTATTCCTTGGAGTATGTAACCTATAATTTTATCCCTACTCATCCCAGAATAGGTTATATAACATTATGTACAGGAAATGTTTGAACATGAAAGTTTGATGGCAATATATCAGATTTGATGATGGAGTTTCTCTTGATACATTAAAGAGATTTGTCACTAAAATAGTTAGAGTTGAAATTAAGTTCATTCTTTTCTAAGAATGAATGAAGATCTCCAGGACATTAAAATGTTTTAGAAAATTGAAAGAAGAGTCTTCAGAAATTTTTGTGAGGAGGAAAGAGGGAGATAAGAATAAAATATCAAAAATGAATAAAATAGAGTAAAGCCTAATTAATTCATAGAATCATGGAAGCTTAGATTTTTAAGGGCACTTAGATGTCCAACCTGAACCTGAACAAGAATTCTCTTGGTATCATCCCTGAAAGTTAGGAAATAAGTAGAACAAGCCTAATTGTATAGCAATTGGACTGAACCAATCTGTGGGGAGCGAGAGCCAAGCCTATTCTGACTAGATAGAAAAGAGTCTGGAATCAGATAGAGGTTTAATTTCAAAGTGAAGAAAATGGCTTGGAAGCAAGGAGGCAGATTAGACATGTACCAGGGTCTTATCCCTAAAGGGGGAACCTGCATTAGTGTGCCCATCTCCCAATAATTATACCAAAGGCTGTACAGTTAGTGGTAACTCTAACAATGAAGGATAACCGCAACAATATGACAAGTTTGGTTCATATAGAGCTTCATGACCAGAGTACATATATATCAAGAGATTGTCTGACTTCAGAGAATATCTGGTGCTGGTCAAAATAAAACAAGTGATATGAAATAATTCTGGGATTTTGCTGCTATTGAAATCCTCCATAAGGTGAGTACAAAGAACGCAGCTTGCATGTTGGGCCATATCTGTGGATAATAGGATATTTCTTAACATTCACTTCAATACAGCTACTTTTCAAATATCCAAAATAAATTTATCCAGTGATCAAGACTTATTTTCTCTGTATGAAATATCACCATTTCTCTTAAAGATTCTTCATATGTCATAGTCTCCAATCCCCTGAACACCTTGGTGTTCTTCAGAAAGCACCCAAGTTTTTCTTCTTTGCCTTTTTGCTGGTGAAGAAAATCATTCTACCATTTACCAATATAAATATTCTGCAATTTATAATTTTAGAGATTTGTTCTAGAATATTGAGAGATTAAATGATTTACATGTGGTTACATAGCTAATATGTACAAGAGACAGAACTTAAAACCATCTGTCCCTTATTCTGAGGGACCATCTAATCAGAATTTATCTGTAACTTACACTTTTAAAGAACTGCCAGCATAAATGACTTACCCAAGATAACTCGTATGTGTTTTAGAGACAGGATTTATTGATTGCATGGCCATTACTCTATTCATTATGACAGGCTACCTCTCAGGCAAGGAATGTTATTCAACTATTGATGAAGATGGATATTTTTATCTTGATGCTGTGCATTTTCTTGAAGATGTAGAAAATGAAATTTAGAAGTGATCTTGCTATTTGCATATATAATTAAAATCCATAACCTATAGAGAGACAGTGTGGTACACTGGAAAGAGACAAGGTCTTGGAATTTGGAAGGAATGGGTTCAAGTTTGACTTCTACCATAGACAAATTCTCTGATTTTGAGCTTGATCAAGTCACTTTAAAAGTCCTAAGCAATTCCTTCACCCCATAAATTTCAGAGAGAGGTGCTAACTTACATTGGAAAAGGAAGCTCTTCACCAGAAGAACCCTTGAATACAAATTAAATTATCAAACTGATCTTCCCTTCCTGCTAAAAGAAGAAAAGAAAAAACTCTACACATAGCATACTGTATACAACATTATAAGATGGATGAGGCATCTTACACTACATCTACATATAAACCTCCTAAACATTCTAGGATTTTCTACAAAAGATGAGACTCTCTGAGTCTTGTTTTCAAAACAAAAGACTTTTTGGTGAATTCTGTTTTAGCCTCATTGTGTGCCACATCAACAGTATATACATTATTTTAAAATGCTATATTTTCAATTATTGTGAGTTGCCCAAACAAGAGAATTTTTGTGGCTGCTCAATGTAACCAGGTAATCATTAAAATCTTGCTCATGTTGACATTTTCCTCACTTCTGAAGTGAAGCTAAATTTTCTTAGTAGTAAATGAGACCTCATGGGGGGAAATGGTTCGAAAGAGATTTAAGCAGGTTTTCCACTAGGCAAAAAAAGAAAAGGAAGGGGGGAAAGGAGAGAAATAGGCTCAATTTTACTACTTGTTTTAGAATCAAAGTCATGGCCAATATCCCACTGAGATGAAAATTATTCCAAGCTGGAAGATTGGTACCATGAATCTACGTGTTTGTGAAAATGTACTGACATTATGATCTCACTAATGCATGCTAATATCCAGTGAAAATTGACTGCATAACCAAAAGCATCAGGCAGTGTTGTCTAAATTTTCAGATCTATATTCTGATGTGATCTCATTATTACAAAATTAATTCAGATCCTTGTAGGATGTTTTGAAATGCCTTCCAGAAATAACAAAACTGACAGTCTGGTAAATCATATTTCAGTGACACCTTAGTGAAAAGTCAGAAAAAATCAACTTGAACTTTCTAGATGAATAGTTCACTATTCAGACTACTTCTTGCCTTTAGATACTGTGTCTATAAAAATATCACCTAACTGTCTCATATGCAGAAGTTGTCAAGTCTCACAGTTCTTCCTTGAGAATAACTGATTTCTGATTACATCTAGGTATATAAAATATATTTCCTTGCAAACCATGTAGTAGTTTTTGTTCTATCTAGATTTTCCTTCCTGGCACTCAACTTTTTGTTGACTGGAAACTTAAGAAAATTAATTCCATTTTCAGTTTTCAAAAGTTGGACATTTTATATTCCATAAATAATATATAAGCATATTATAATAGATAGGGCGCTAATTTTGGAGTCAGAAAGACCTGAATTCAAGTTTTTCCTTAGACAATTAGCTCTGATCATTCTGGACAAGTCACTTATCATTTTGGTGTCCTCAGATAACTCTCTAAGATTACAAGTTTTAAAGAAGGGTCTGATTCAGTAGGAATCCTCTGTGTCAATCACAGATCTAAAAAAAAAAAGTCTCCCTAACTTTGGGAATCCAAAGAGTTGTTGTTGTTGTTGTTGTTGTTTTTTAATAACCAACACTAAATGATAAAAGATCTGGTTAGATCATAAATCATCCCTTGAACACAATACATAGCACTACATTTACTTAGTTACTATGTGGTACTAATGGTCACACAGCCAATCAAAAACAATTTTCAAGTCCCTACTATGTACAGGGCATCATGAAAAATGATGGAGATACAGCTTCCCTGTCCTTATGGAAATTACAATCTAATGGGGGAGAGGTGATGAGTAAACATATGTACAAATGAGATTATGTGTGTGTGTGTGTGTGTGTGTGTGTGTACAGGAAATCATTGAGAGAAAAGGCACTAGATTTAAGGGAGGTTGGGAAAAGCTTCCTGTAGAACAATCATGTTAAACTCAATTAGAAATGAGGAAGGACCACTAAGGACATAAGAATCGCTGTAGACTGCATATTGGCTTAGTTTTAAATATAGTATTGTCTATATTTTATTCTATATTAATTATTTTGTTAAATATTTCTTAGTTATATTTTAATTTTATTAAAAAGCATTCTGTTGTATTGCTGGTCATATGTTTGATATCTCTGCTATAGAAACATATGTAAACCAATTTTCCAATCTATTCCCCATGATGATAGCCTATATTTTCTCCCATTTCCTTCAAAAAAATAAAATTCAGCCTAATTTCATCCAAGTAACTTTCTACTGTAATGTTTTCTATACTAGTTGGCTTTGTCTCCTGTCTTCCAAATATTGAGGAGCACTTTATTCCTGGAATACTTTTAAAGCAAGACAATGATTCAAGTTTTCTGGAAGGAAAGCTTAGCATAGCTGTACCAAAAAGATGCTACAAAGTGGTGACCAGTTTGTATTTGTTTGAAAAACTACAGTGTTGATTTTTAACTCTGAAGGTTTAGAAACTCATTATTTTAGAGGTCAAAAGACACAGCACATGAATCATAATGCATTTTTTAAGCTTGAGAAGTTGTACCTTCACAGTGACCTGTGTCTTCTCAATCCATAACATGATCTATAAGATTTGGTGGGTTCCTCCCCTTCCTGATATTGAACATGGTTAGTTCCTTCCTGATTTTCAGTCTCTGGATATGAAGTTTCATACTCTTCTCAAAGGAGGATATACTGACAATAAAAGCTAAAATGCATTTGCAAAGAAAAACATGATAACAGTGTATGCATTTAAAAAAAATCCCTAATGGAATAGATGCAGGTGCTGTTTGGCGTGCTAATGTAAAAAAGAAGGCTTCTGGTTAGACACAAAGGCAAGTGAGCACAGCATCACTTTTCTAGTAGATTTTTTTTTCTTCCATTAAGAAGCTATGGTCCTCATTTATAACTTGATGAGTTTGTATTAACACCTTTTCAAAGACTGTTCCTAATTGTTGTGGCTGTCTCCTTAATTCCTTAACTGAATATTGAGAGAAACTGGGATCAGATTCAAGATTTATTCCTAGACTGTGTGTGTTTGAAAGAAAGAGGTAGAAAAACATTGTGAAGATGGTTTGGGACTACTGTAAACAATCTCCATCCATGAAATGAGACAGATATTTTCAAATTACTCTATAGAGAAAACTATGTCCTTTTCATCTTTTTAACACTAGTACTTAGCCTAAGGGCAGACTTTACCACCTTCCTTATCATCCATCTCCTTTTCTAAGGAAACATAATTTTTCCTTTCAGGCATACAGGATTTCTTAGCCATTCCATAGAGTGAACTCCATCATCCTAATTCTCTTAAATAGTACTGGATTTTCAGCATGAATAATCTCTTTCTCATTCTCATAGGCAAAACTAATTTGACAGATTATAATTGCTCACATTTTTATAAAGCTTTAAAGTTTGCAAAATTCTTTATATGCATTATCTCACAACATCCTTATGAGAAAAGTGCTATCTTCTCCATTTTACAGATGAGAAAACTGAAGATCATAGAGTTAGATGTCTTGGTTAAAGATTAATAACTCATAACTTTGAAAGGCAATATGTGAACCCACTTCCTCCTGGCTCTAGATATTCTATGAGAATATCAAAATTATGTGATATAGCACAAAGAATTATGGAATTCGAATCAGAAAAGTTCTGTAGTCATATGCTGGCTCTTATATTTACTAGCTATATAGTTGTGGAGAAGTCATTTAAACACTGAGTCTCAGTTTCCTCTTTTTTAAAGTGGAAATATAATAATACCTATATTTTTGATATCACAAGGCTGTTAGGGTCACAAGAATGAATATGAATAATTTTGAAAACCATATTATATAAAATTATTCATTAGTCTAATATTATATGAAGGATAAATCATTGTTAACTATCATTAAGAATAAACAACACTCAATTTTTTGTAAATTAATTTAATTAATATTTTCCCCAGTTACATTCAAAATAAATTTTTACATTTGCTTTTAAGATTTTTGAGTTCTAGGTTCTCCCCTTTATCCCACTCACAATTTAAAAACCACATGTAAAGTTATGCAAAACATTTCTATAAAAGTCAAGTTGTGAAAGAAAACATAGATTCCCCCACCCTAATGAAAATAAAAACCCTCAAGAAAAATTAAGTTAAAAATAAAGAAAGAAAGAAAGAGAAGAAAGGAGAGAGGGAAGAAGGGAGAGACAGAGACAGAGACAGAAAAGAGACAGAGAGAGAAAGAGAGAGAGGAGACAGAGACAGAGACAGAGAGACAGAGAGAGAGAAGATTTCATCTGCATTCAAACTCAATCAATTCTTTCTCTGGGTATGGATAAGATTTTTCATCATAAATCCTTCAGAGAAGTTGTGGATGATACTACTACTGAAAATAACAAAGTCATTTACAGCTGATCAACCCAGACATTGCTTTTAGATTTTCTGGTATTTCTTTGTTTGTTTGTTTGTTTTGTTTTGTTTTTTTCTGAGAGCATCTTGCTCATCATTTCCCATAGAACAACAGTATTCCAACAGAGAAACTTGCTTCAAACTCTGCTCAAAGGGCTATCATACTGGGTATACCCTTTGATCCAGTACTGTCTCTACCAGATCCATATCCAAAAGAGATCATAAAAGAGGGGAAAGGACCCAGATGTGCACAATTGTTGTAGCAGCCCTTTTTATAGTAAATTGAATGGTTGCTCCTCAGTTGAGGAAAGGCTGAATGTTATGATATATGAATATAATAGAAAATTATTGTTTTACAAAAATGATGAAACAGACTGATTTCAGAAAAGCCTGGAAAGACTTGTGTGAAATGATGCTGACTGAGGTGAGCAGATGAAAGAAAACATTGTACACAGCAACAGCAAGATTATGTGATGATCAAACTGTGATATTACTCTTCTCAGCAATTTAGGGATTAGCAATTCCAATAAACATTGGCTGAAAAGTGCCATCTGTATTGAGGGGAGATAGATGAGGAGGAGGTAGGGGGATGAGAGAGAGATAGAGAGAGAAAGAGAGAGAGAATTTGAGTATGCAATTTTGCAGTCATTTATTTAATATTTGCTAAGCAACTATCAGGTATATGGACCCATGCCAAACACTTTGAGGGATATCAAGGTGACTGAGATATGCTTTTTGTCCTCATAAAGCTTACAGTCTTAGTAGGACACCAAAGAAAACTTTGCACATTAGAACTCAAATCATTGGGGTAAGGAGGGAAGTTATTTGTTATTTTCAATGTCTCCTCTCATTTTTATTTGAGTTCCTTTCTTTGTTGTTTACATTTGCACTATTTCTGGTTCTTGCCTTACTTTTGAGTTCCTTTTATTTTGTTCCTTGGTCAAAATGAATCAGGCTTTGGCTTATGGATTTTGCATCAAGCCATTACAAATACAGCAGTGTGGCTAATCTGAAGCCAGTTCTGATTATTTTTCTAGTAGGCATTTGTGTATTTTCCTTATATCTTGACAAATTTGTCCTTTTCCTCAAATTATTTATGTAGTCAACGCTTCCAGCTTTAAAAAATATGTGATAAGAAAAAACAATTCATTGTGAATGAACATGAAGAAGTTAACACCAAAAGGCAAATGTGTCTGATGAAGCTTTAAGAAGCAGATTAATGTCTTCTAATAAACTCTAGAAGAGTTCTAATAGAACTCAACTAGTCTGAATTTTAAAAAATAATGAAAAATAGTCCCTTCCTTCAAAAAGCTTATAATGGAAAAAAAGTTTAATTTACAAAAGACAGGAGAACAATCATTCCAGGGAGAAGTAGGATAGAGATGAGACAATTATGACTAAAACCTTAATGTCAGTAAAAAACACTGGTATGTTCACTGGATAAGGGAAAGGATTTTCTGGCTTGAGCCAATGACTCCATCATTTCTTCAACATTTATATAGGAGTGATGATACCAGATAAATAGGATGTGACTGGTTTTTTAGGTATCATCATATTTATTTAAAAATTGAGGAAATTGAGCCTTATGTGGCAAAATCATGTGTCTTAACATCAGATAACCAGGCAAGTACCAAAATGAAAGCTGAACACAAGATTCTTGGACCCTCAGTCCAGCTGTCCTTTTCATACTACTTATCCTGATACCCAATTTCCCCATTGATAACTACACTTTTGTAAAAATCTGTTGGTCTCATAAAATAGATAGCACATAAAGGCATTCCCCAGCAAATGGAAGGGAGAGTTTGGATTTCCAGATGCAACATTTTTGTTTTTCTTTTTGTAACATGAGTTTTAAAAATGACATCCTGTGATTTATTGTTCAGACAGACTAACTTATTCCCTTTTAGTCCTTAAGAGTTTTGTGTGTGTGTGTGTGTGTGTGTGTGTGTGTGTGTATGTGTGTGTGATGAAGATCTTTGATTCAGAAAGTAGAGTAAGTCACAATCAGAAATTCTTCAAAGGACATTTTCTGCGAAATACAAACTAGGAGAAAGAGCAAGAATAATCAAAGTTTGCAGTAGCATCTGCTCTGCAGCTGCAATAGCAGTGTGTCCTGCAACCCTAACTTAACAAGCTGTTATTGGAAGAATTAAAAGCACAAGGGAAACAACTAAAAGTAGAGACTGAAAGAAAAAAGTGTTGAGCTATAGCAGAGAAGGGAAGATGAAGATGGCCTCTCCAAACTCTCCAAGCCTTTGGAAGAGAAAATGTAGAATGACACTTTTTTATATTCATTTATCCAAGGACTGATCTGTTTCCCCCCAAAGATCTCCTCTCTCACACACCCCCACATTTCCCTCTGTCTATAATTGTTCATTAATATACTCATCACTTCTTTTATCTAAATGTTTCCTGTTTTCTGATTTTGGCACAGACATAAAAAGAACAGAGGTTTGATAGGAATAGACAATTTCTTAACTTAGTGTAAAGAGATACAAATTACTGTCTTTATATTAAGAATTATCTAACTAGGAGTTCTAAGTTATTGTTGTGGGACTTATAGATTGCCATCTTATATAAACTCACTAAAACAGCAATAAAAAGAACTAAATGTACCAGGAAAAACATCATGTTGCCCTTGGCCTAAATGTAAATTAGTTGTAGTAGTAGAGGTTTGGCTAATTAAATCTCTAGCTTCTGATATCAGAAAGGGAAAGGACAAATAGTGACCTGAGTTACAGACATAATACCTTGATGAAATTTAGTTCTGCTCCTTTCAGGAGGGAAGAGAGAACAGAAAGCATCAAGAATGGCAAGACTCAGTAAATGTTTAAATAGTGGCTTTCCAAAAACTAAAAACTAAAAATAAAAAATGTGCATAACATTATTTTAAGTTTATATTTATTATTAACAGCTACTCTTTCACTTTCTTAAATCTAAACAATCTACAAAAATAATGAATCAAGTTCTTATTTAAAGTACTTGCTAATTTCCCAAGGAGTAAAAAAAAAAAAAAAAAAAAAAAAAAAAAGACCAATCTACTCTAAAGAGCCAGTAAATTCCCTAATCAAATAGCTTCTATAGGGCAACTTACCCTATTACATGTGGGTTTGTCTCCTTAATGAATCTTGAGAGCAAGAACCATGTCACATACTTTTAAAAACTGTCTCCCAGTAAATGAAGAAGAATGATTAGAACCTGAAAGGTTTTTATTGAAAATTTATTCATTAATATATTGAATTCAACTTGGCATAATGGGAAGTCAACCCACATTTTCCTAGGATTTATTAATCTATCAGGGTGGACTTTCTGCTTATGCAGAGTTCAACTCCCCTTCACCTTAATAGATATTCTTCCTGAGTCTCTACTTGAGGTGGGGGCTAGGCAGGAAGAAAAGGAGAAGTAACCATTACTCAGAGGCCAATTTCAGGCAATGAGCTTACAGGGATTTAATAATACAGACTCAGTGCATCATTGACTCTATATCCAAAGCCTTTCTAACTTGAGAGGACCTTATCGAACTTGTGCATTTGAGAATCCAAGGTCAACTTCACATGACAAAGAGATATTGGAAGAGGAATCCAGTGGAAACAACCTGCATATAATTCTTTATTATCCACTCAAGTTGACTTCAAAATGGAAGGCATTGTAAAAAGTAGTATTATCATACAAACGGCATTGAAATCTCTTACAATAATAAGATAATAAAAATTGACACTTAAGAGAAAAGTGATAGATATGTATTTTCAAAGAAGCAGTCATATATACACATTAAGACATACTTTTACTGGATAAACATCTTATTGGGGGCAATACACACAAGAATATTGGTGTGGGTTTTTCAGTAATATAGAGTTTTCAATATTCTGTAAAATTACCCAATAGTGTCATACATTTAAAGATAGAGGGAATCTCATTCAACATTTCATTTTACAGATGAGAAAACTAAGGTCTAGGGTAATTATAGGGCCCATCCAAAATTACACAGCTAATGAATGCCTTAATGCTACATTTTAGTGTATCCTATCTCAAGGTATCCTAGATAGTTGATGGCTAGTATGAATTGGAGCTAAAGAAAATGAAGAGAAATCAAACCAAATGCATAACACAAATAATATGCGTTTTTTATCCACATGTTTATGCTTACTGAAAATGTAAAGTTTATGTGATTTTGCTTATATAAAATACATTTATGTTCATACAATTGAAAAGAATCAAATATTGGGACAGTTTCTAAGTAGTATTGTTTTATTATGAACCAACTGTGGAGGAAGGTCCCTGAAGGCCCTAAAGGGTTCCTCTCTCTAGGTTTGCTTTTTCCCAGTGGGCTCACAACACTATGCTGTCCAACTGGAATGTATATCTATGAACAAATAGTCCCAGCTTGGGTGCTATGTTTTATACCTAAATTAAAACACACATACAGGTCCTAAATAAAAGGACCCAGTTGAATCAGGACAAACAACTTCAGCTCTTTGGATATCCCCCAGGAAATATCACACTGGCAGCAATCAGAAAGTAATGCATCAATCACATTTTAATAAGACAGAGTATGGAAGCAAGTGGCACAAGGACAGTGAGGGGAATTATGTGGGAGAGGAGGTATATGGTATGAGGGAGAGATGGAGTGAGGGGTAGATATAAACATAGAGTCACTTGACTTTACTAGGAAATGGAATTGAGAACACCTGGGCACCTTCTCTAGGAAAGGGAGGAGTACCCAAGGGACAGGATTTTGGGTCCCCATTTTCACGCTGTTTTGGTGAGAGGAGCACTAATTCTTATCTGTACTACTTTAGGATTCACTCACTAACTTATTGCTAATAATGCTAGTTTAGGTTCCTTAATTTGTATAATATTTATCTGGCTTTACTGCACATGTCTGAAACTTATCATCCCACTGAGGGGTCATTATTGGCATGAAAGGAGTGTTATATGGGGATCTAGCTGGCTTCTGCTAATTTAAAGCATAATCTCTGCAAATGGCCTTAATAAATTTACAAGGCACTTTTGTTGCTATTTTTTCAAGTGGCTTCTGATTCTTTTTTATACTTCTAATTTCAATTTCTTATTTATTGTTGCCTTACACTGGCTATGTGTATACATTCTTATATTACTAACTAATGAGTGGTTGAGGTTAGCAACCATAACCAGATGCAATTTCAACACAAGTCCTATGAAGAAGAAGAATGATTATATCACATATATAATCATCAAATTTTATGATTTATTTATGACTCAGGCCCCTTGAATCTCCCTTTCACTCACTCTGTCAGTAATATACCAATTATATACCATAACTTTAATGTTGATGAATCTGTATCTCTGAGGACCAGGATCACCAGAGGAGCTACTTCATTCTTCTCAAGGCCACACTTTATACTGTATTTCTTCCAACACAGAAATCAGAAAGAATCTTCTCTACTAATATTACTGGAAGTTGAGATAATAAATGCATTCTGAGCAAGGCAAACTACATAAATTCCACTACTTCAAAAAATACATAAAATCTTAGAAAAATGGAATTTCTCCCTTGGCAGGGATCTCTAGAGTTAACCAGAACATAATGGTGTAACTTTAGGTATTATTATGGAGCTTCAGGGTCTCAATGTCCTTTAGTTAGGTAATAGTTACAAGACAAAAAAAAATAGATTGTCCTCATGATCAGATGGATCAGGCTGAAAATTAATGTTGTAAAACACAATTCATCGTGGAAAAAAGTAACCTGTTTACAAATAGGTACCACTCTCATGTAGCTGAAGGGATGGTAAATAGGAATACTTCAACTTATAATTTGCCAATATCAATCAGAACAACCTATTCTTTTTGTCAGTCCCTTTTCTGCTACCCTGACTCCAATTCTGCATTTTTATATTCTCCTTTATCTCATAAACAAAAAATTGTAATGTTGCTCAAACTAACTTACTAACATGTTAGTGAGACATCCTCATTAATGTATTGCTTTTCCTCAGGTATTTCTCATAACTTCTTAAGTATTCATTCCTTTAAATTCCATGCACATTTATTAACCTCCTACTATGCCCAAGGCATTGTAGCAGACCCTGAGGAGTTATAGATATGAAAAAAAGACATTCCTTTCAGTTATAGGAAATTTCAGCAAGCTAGATAAAAAAAAAAAAAAAAAAAAAAAAAAAAAAAAAAAAAAAAAAAAAAAAAAAAAAAAAAAAAAAAAAAAAAAACAAGAGACTACAGGAAGTTAATCCTTTGCCTTAGTAAATTTTACTAACTAAACTTTAAACTAATCTAAAGTTAGTAAACTTTAGCCACCTCAGGCTGTGTGATTTAAAATAAACAAATGAACAAAGGAAAAAAAAGTGGGAGGATGACACAGGGGGGAGGAAACATAATTTAAATGTAAGGTAATACAAAGGGAGAAGTATGATATAGAATTAGTAGAAAGCCACAAAGCCCAACTTGTGCTCCAAACTCCTCAAAACAGATCTAGAAAATTCACTAGTCCAAATCCTGAAGGGAAAAGAAAAATTCATTGTTTCATTCTTCCAGCCCAGGTTTGTATTTGAGGGCATTAAATATGAGAATTCTGAGGGATGGGTTGAATCTATCTTGCTCCATCATCCAAAGAAAGGCTCATACCTGTGCACTCACTCACAGATCCAATTGGGAACAATGGGACAAGGAAGAGGCACCAACTGCCAAATTTGATGTCTACTTCCCATTTTCAGTTTATAAATCCAGGGTTGAATGAGAATTATGCCTGAGGATATCAATCTAGACTCATAAGTACAGCAGATTCTTGGCTGTATACTGAAAGAAGAGAATGTTCAGAAGAAGCAGATCAGACATGGTGGATCAGATCCCAGGAGTAGAGCCAGAAACCTACACCTATCATCCTAAAACAGCAGAATTTCCTAGTTAGTTAACAATGGCTGAGCCCAACAACGATCAACTTTTTCTTATGTTGGGCAATTGCAAGGATCACACAAAGGAGAAAACAATCAAGTTTTACCCTGTAACTGGGAGCACTTTGGAAGCACTGAAAGCTTGTATATACTTAGCCTCAACTGACCCTGAGAACCTGACAAATCTCAGAAAACACAATAATTGGTACCCACACTTTCCATCCTCTTAAAAAAAAACTGCATACTCCAGAAGTATGCAGAATTTAGCCCTTAGTCTGAAGCCCAGAAGCAGACTGGAAGAATGAAACAAATAAAAATGAGATCATGTCATGATTAAAACAAGGCTAGATGGAGAGACAGAGGTCTTCAAATTCTAGGACAGGCTCAGCTTCCTCTTTTGTAACACTAGGGTATTACTCTACATCTTATGTCCATAAATTTCTGTTTGCAGGGAACATTTTAAAATGTAAAAATCACTCAGCTTTGGGATGTAAAAAAATACAAATGATGAACAGTATTTGACCCACCAGCATTAGTTTGCCAGCCCCTGTTCTAAATAACCTAAAGTCTTAGAATCTTCTTGTCTAGGATAAAAAAGAAAAATAAAAAGGAAAAGAAAATTCTCTGTGATGCTTTTAAATCCTTCACAATCTGTTCCCAATCTACCTTTCTAGTCTCAATGGACATTATTCTCCCTTTCTTCTTCAGTCTGTGATCTAAGCACACTGACCTCTCTGTTCCTTATAAACAACATTCTATCTGCATTAACCATTCCCCATGCCTATGAGACACACCTTATCTTTGCCTTTTAAGAGTCCCTTTCTTCCTATATAATGCCACCAAAGCACCACCTTCTTTCCTAATTCCCCTCACCCTAACACATTTTAATGCATTCTCTTATCTTTTATATCTTTTGACTTTCTTTTTATATTTCTGCTGCATATATTCAGACATGTATTATTTTTCTTCCACATCAGAATGGAAACCTGTTGCAAGTAAAGATTGCTTCATACTTTGTATTCCTGGTACCATGTCTTACACATAGGTGTGATTAATATTTGCCACTTGTTTGCTTGATTATTATAGCTGTTCTGCTACTTTATCAGATGGGTATCTAGCATATGGATTGTAAGCAATCATTCAATAGTCACCAAAGTTTGTCTGGGCTTATAAAGAACAACTTCTCCATGGAATTAATGGATTTAAATAAATGAAAGAAAAACTGGTTCAACTGGTTTTAAAATTTTTTTAAAATATAGCCAAGTTGTATTATTGTAGATATTAACACTAGCAGGCCACCTTCTCAGGTACATTGAGGTCCTTGTCTTTAGGAATGGCAACACTAATAAGCAAGCAGTCTTTGTGATATGAATTTTTCTACTTGGGGAGCAAACAAATACTTGAACATACTTCCTCAGAAACTTCTGTTTCAGGTGAAATAATCACTGAAAATATAGTGCCAGAAGCAGTTGTGTGCAGGAAATGAGGGGAATATCAAAGTCAGCTTTTCTCTTCTGCCTGGGGGCCTGTTGCTCTATTATGAATGTCATTCATCTTTTATTGAGGGAAATGCTCAGAAAGTGAAATCCTAAGCAGACAGATTAATTTGTTGCATTGAGACTCCAAAAAGGCTTCATCTTATCAGACAGTGGAATAGATTCCTGATTGTTTCAGGCTATGTATTTTGAGAATGACAACTGACACATAATTGATGTAAGTATTGCTCTCCATTTAAAGTACTGTATTCAATCCTGGATACTGTAGTTTAGAGACAAAGTTTGGTACATCTGGAGGAAATGACCAGGATGGTTCATTAATCAATCAACAATTATTTATTAGATGCCCAGTAGTTTCCAGGTGTCATGCCAGACACTACAGATACAAAGACAAAAAGGAAATAGTCCTTACTCTCCACGAGCTTAATGGTGAGAGAATAGAAATGATAATTTGGTAAAGGTACTGGTGATGTTTAGCTTAGAGGATCCATAATCTCTGTCTTCAAATATTTTACAATGTGCTTGGTAGAAGAAAAATTACACTTCTTTTGTTTGACTCCAAGGGGAAGAATTAGGTTCAATTAATAGGACTTAGATAATGTCAAGTTTTAGCTTAAAATAAGAAAATGCTTAGAAATTAGAGTTGTTCCAAAATTGAATAAATTGGACATAGGAATTTCTGTTAGTAAAGATATTCAAATGGACTTAGGATGATTATTTGTTAGAGTTGTTGGGCTTCATGAATTTTGAAGTGTCTTCTAAATCAGAGAATCTATATCTTTGATTTCACACTGGAAAGGATAGTAGCATGGCATAACGGATAGAATATCAGACTGCAGGACTTTGGAGTTCAGTTGGTCCATCCCAAAATTGCTATATCAAAGGATAAAAGAATTAGTAGTATATAACAATTTTGAGGAAATGGGACATAAAAGGAGATTTGTCACGGCACTGGGAATTTCTTTATTATTTTTTTCAAGGCCTTTGTTTTTAAGTGACTTCCCAAAGTCACCCAGGTAGGAAATGTCAAGTATCTGAAGTCAAATTTGAACTCAGGTCCTCTTGATGCCAGGATCACTGCTTTATACCATCTAGCTGCCCCAGAACTAGGAAGTTAGAAATATTTATTTCATTTCCCAAAGGTTGTTATTTTTTGTCTTTCATTCTCAAAGAAGAGAAGTGATGCCATGACAAGCAAATGAATTGGATTTAAAGCTATGCAAGGTCATCTGCCTCACTTCCCCTCTAAAGCCATCTGAGTCCATTGGCCAGATATGGATCAGGATGACTGGGGATGGTCCTGGATAAAATGGGGGATCTTAGCCTTTTTTCATGGTATTGCATGGGATTACATGGTATTATTTCTGCCAAAATTTTATATGGATTATTAAAGGGACAGTGTATGTGCTTAGGAATGGAAAAAGTAGTCATTATGAACTAGTAAGGATTTTTTTTTTAACTTGTAGTGTCTTCATACAAACTAAGTACTTCATAAACATTTTAAGGTTATCACATTGAATCAGGAACTTTTTATACAAAGCAATCTAATTTCCTTTTTTGATAGAGCTACTTCCCTAGCTCATCAGAGACAATTGCTTGCATAGTGTATCTGGACTTAGAGTCAGAAAGACTTGAGTTTAAAACCAGTCTCAGACACGTATTGTGTGTGTGACCCTAAGCAAGTCACTTAATATCTACCTGTTTCAATTTCCTCAACTTTAAATAGAGGGTAAAAGCAATGCCTACATTACTTAGTAGGATTGTTGTAAGATTAAATGAAATAATATTTGTAAAAAGTATTAGTCCAATGCCAAGCACATAGTAGGGTTATATTTGTGTTTTTTTCCTTCCCTTCCTGATCAAGAGAATACTATGGAAACTCTGAGTTTTAATCAAAGATTTAATTGGTTCACAGGTTTACAGATTTAGAGCTGGAAGGGAGATAAAAATCCATCAAATCCCACTTCTTCATTTTACAAGGAAGGATCTGAGGGCCCAAAAAGGTTAAGTAAATTGCTCAAACACTTAGTTAAATGTTTGAGAAAAGATTTGAATTCAGATCTTTATAACTTTAAATCCAGCATTAAATCTACTACAAAGTATAGTGTGTTTTTTTATGGACATGATATAAATAGCATGATTGTATAAATATCTTCAGAATTAATTGACTGATTGAACTCCCTTTATTTTTTTTACTCCCTAACTCCTCTCCTTCCCTTTATGGAACTCCATGTTTATAGGAACTTTCTCAAATTTCAATCCAATATTGTGAATCAGTTGCTAAATGTAGGATCAGATTCCTTGTCTTCTAATTTTGTTGTGTTCCTAGAGAACTTCTTATTTGTGTAAACAATTATGCATGCTGTCCTGAAGTATAAAGTGAAAATTAATTTCTTATGGGGAAACTTTGCACTTGCCCAACATGCTGTTACTATATACTATTTCCATATTACCTTTCATCTCTCTCTCTTTTTAAAAATTTTGCCACCCTCGTTCAAAAAACTATAAAATGTTCAGCTTTTACAAAATGTCCAGCTTTTTTTCAGGTCTTGGATTTGGCAATTCTTAATGTATCTGTAATCTGATTATTTTTATAAATATATGGAATAAAGAAAATTATGTCTAAAAAAGGAAGTTCAGTCTGGATCAATTCATCAATATAATTACTGTCATTTCTACCACTAAAATGAACTTTGTATCTTGTTCCTTATCTACACTTCCATGATAACCAAACTCAATTAAGATCTTCATAATGTCTTGATGAGATCATTTTAATTTTAATGATAATTTTATAGCCATATTGTTGATTTTAAAATTATTATAATTAATATTTAGAAGCTATCTTTTCCTATTTGATTCAAAACTTTCTATCCTCTCCTAATCCTGGGGGATTTTCTTCACTCTAGTATATATTGAGTTGCTGTTAATTTAACACAGAAAACCAAAACTTTCCTTGAACTCTTGAAATCTTTACCTGTTTGGGAAAATTTGAGACCAGAGTCATAATACTTTAATAGGAAATACTAGTTATGATTTATGTTCTTTCCTCTTATCTTCTTAATTGTGAATTTTTAGTTTTTATTTTATTATTTTAATAGTCCTTTTCTGGTCTTCTTGTCTTTAGTTTACATGCTTTACAATGAATCCTTCACATCTCCACCTGAGTGTTCTTCCAAATGTATTTCTGAAATCATGTCCCTCCTCCAAGATCTTAAATGGCTCACCATTGTTCACAAAATAGTGTGTAAACTTCTTATTGAGACATTTAAGGTCTATGTTCTAGTTCCAACCTACAGTAAGTCTGTAAATCCTTATCTAACATGACTCCTTTTCATGTACTTCATGTTCCAACCCAGACTGCACTACTCTTTGTGCATGTTCTTATCTTACACTCTCCCATGCCAATGCTATGGTTTTGATTGTGCCTCATTTTTTGGAAGAGATTTCTTTCTTTTTTTTTTTTATTTAATAGCCTTTTATTTACAGGTTATATGCATGGGTAACTTTACAGCTTTAACAATTGCCAAACCTCTTGTTCCAATTTTTCACCTCTTACCCCCCACCCCCTCCCCTAGATGGCAGGATGACCAGTAGATGTTAAATATATTAAAATATAACTTAGATACACAATAAGTATACATGACCAAAACATTATTTTGCTGTATAAAAAGAATCAGACTCTGAAATATTGTACAATTAGCTTGTGAAGGAAATCAAAAATGCAGGTGGGCATAAATATAGGGATTGAGAATTCAATGTAATGGTTTTTAGTCATCAGCCAGAGTTCTTTCTCTGGGCGTAGCTGGTTCAGTTCATTACTGCTCCATTGGAAATGATTTGGTTGATCTCTTTGCTGAGGATGGCCAGGTCCATCAGAACTGGTCATCATATAATATGTGTTGTTGAGTATATAATGATCTCCTGGTCCTACTCATTTCACTCAGCATCAGTTCGTGTAAAGTCTCTCCAGGCCTTTCTGGAAATCATCCTGTTGGTCATTTCTTACAGAACAATAATATTCCATAATATTCATATACCACAATTTATTCAGCCATTCTCCAACTGATGGACATCCATTCAGTTTCCCGTTTCTAGCCACTACAAAAAGGGCTGCCACAAACATTTGTGCACATACAGGTCCCTTTCCCTTCTTTATAATCTCTTTGGGATATAAGCCCAGTAGTAACATTGCTGGATCAAAGGGTATGCACAGTTTGATAACTTTTTGAGCATAATTCCAAACTACTCTCCAAAATGGTTGGATTCGTTCACAACTCCACCAATAATGCATCAATGTCCCAGTTTTCCCACATCCCCTCCAACAATCATCATTATTTTTTCCTGTCATCTTAGCCAATCTGACAGGTGTGTAGTGGTATCTTAGAGTTGTCTTAATTTGCATTTCTCTGATTAATAATGACTTGGAGCATCTTTTCATATGACTAGAAATAGTTTCCATTTCTTCATCTGAGAATTGTCTGTTCATATCCTTTGACCATTTTTCAATTGGAGAATGGCTTGATTTTTTATAAATTAGAGTTAATTCTCTATATATTTTGGAAATGAGGCCTTTATCAGAACCTTTGACTGTAAAAATATTTTCCCAGTTTATTTCTTCCCTTCTAATCTTTAGTCCCAAACCAAAACATTAGTTTTGTTTGTACAAAAATTTTTCAGTTTGGTATAATCGAAATTTTCTATTTTGTGATCAGTAATGATCTCTAGTTCTGCTTTGGTCATAAAGTCCTTCCTCTTCCACAGGTCTGAGAGGTAAACTATCCTGTGTTTCTCTAATTTATTAATAATTTCATTCTTTATGCCTAGGTCATGAACCCATTTTGACCTTATCTTGGTGTACGGTGTTAAGTGTGGATCAATGCCTAGTTTCTGCCATATTAGTTTCCAATTTTCCCAGCAATTTTTATCAAACAGTAAGTTCTTATCCCAAAATCTGGGGTCTTTGGGTTTGTTGAAGACTAGGTTGCTATATTTGTTGACTATTTTATCCCTTGAACCTAACCTATTCCACTGATCAACTAATCTATTCCTTAGCCAATACCAAATGGTTTTGGTAACTGCTGCTCTATAATATAATTTTAGATCTGGTACAGCTAAGCCACCTTCATTTGATTTTCTTTTCATTAATTCCCTTGAAATTCTTGACCTTTTGCCCCTCTATATGAATTTTGTTGTTATTTTTTCTAGGTCATTAAAATAGTTTTTTGGGAGTCTGATTGGTATAGCGCTAAATAAATAGATTAGTTTAAGTAATATTGTCATCTTTATTATATTTGCTCGCCCTATCCAAGAGCATTTAATATTTTTCCAATTGGTTAGATCAGACTTAATTTGTGTGAAAAGTGGTCTGTAATTTTGCTCATAAAGTTTCTGATTTTCCCTTGGCAGATAGATTCCTAAATATTTTATATTATCAGTAGTTACGTTAAATGGAATTTCTCTTTGTAACTCTGACTGCTGGATTTTGTTAGTGATATATAAGAATGCTGATGACTTATGTGGTTTTATTTTATAACCAGCAACTTTGCCAAAGTTGTGGATTATTTCTAATAACTTTTTAGTAGAATCTCTGGGGTTCTCTAAATATACCATCATGTCGTCAGCAAAGAGTGATAATTTGGTTTCTTCATTGCCGATTCTTATTCCTTTAATCTCTTTCTCAGCTCTTATTGCCAAAGCTAGCGTTTCTAATACAATATTAAATAGTAACGGTGATAGTGGGCAACCTTGTTTCACTCCAGATGTTATTGGGGATGGTTGCAGTTTGTCTCCATTACATATGATGCTTACTGATGGTTTTAAATAGATGCTGCCGATTATTTTAAGGAAAAGTCCATTTATTCCTATACTCTCAAGTGTTTTTAATAAGAATGGATGTTGGATTTTGTCAAATGCTTTTTCTGCATCTATTGAGATGATCATATGGTTTTTGTTAATTTGGTTGTTAATATGGCCAATTATATTGATAGTTTTCCTAATATTGAACCAGCCCTGCATTCCTGGTATAAAACCTACTTGATCATTGTGTGTTATCCTGGAGATGATTTTCTGTAGTCTTTTTGCTAATATCTTATTTAAGATTTTAGCATCAATATTCATTAGGGAGATTGGTCTATAATTTTCTTTCTCTGTTTTCAACCTACCTGGTTTAGGTATCAGTACCATGTCTGTGTCATGAAGGAATTTTGGGACTCCTTCATTCCCTATTTTTCAAATAATTTATATAGCATTGGGGCCAATTGTTCTTTAAATGTTTGGTAAAATTCACATGTAAATCCATCTGGTCCTGGGATTTTTCTTAGGGAGTTGTTTAATTGCCTGTTCTATTTCTTTTTCTGAAATGGGACTATTCAAGCAATTTACTTCCTCCTCTGTCAGTCTGGGAAGTCTATATTTTTGGAGGTAGTCATCCATTTCACTTAGGTTATCAAATTTATTGCCATAAAGTTGAGCAAAATAACTCCTTATTATTTCTCTAATTTCCTCTTCATTGGTGGAAAGTTCTCTCTTTTCATTTTTAAGACTACTAATTTCATTTTCCTCCCTCCTTTTTCTAATCAGATTTACCAAAGGCTTATCTATTTTATTGGCTTTTTCATGGAACCAATTCTTAGTTTTATTAGTTAGTTCAATAGTTTTTTTACTTTCAATATTTTTAATTTCTCCTTTTAATTGTAGAATTTCAAATTTAGTATTTGATTGGGGGTTTTTAATTTGGTCTTTTTTTAGTTTTTTTAGTTGCAAGCCCAATTCATTAATCTTTTCTTTCTCTGTTTTATTTAAGTAAGCCTCTAGGGATATAAAATTCCCTCTTATTACCGCTTTGGCTGCATCCCATAAATTTTGGTATGACGTCTCATCATTGTCATTATCTTGGGTGAAATTATTAATTGTATCTATAATTTGCTGCTTCACCCAATCATTCTTTAAGATGAGATTGTTTAGTTTCCAATTACTTTTTGGTCTATTTCCCCCTAACGTTTTGTTGAATGTGGTTTTTATTGCATCACGATCTGAAAAGAAAGCATTTACTATTTCTGCTTTCTTGCATTTAATTTTGAGGTCTTTATGTCCTAATATATGGTCAATTTTTGAATAGGTTCCATGAACTGCTGAGAAGAAAGTATATTCCTTTCTATCTCCATTCAATTTTCTCCAAAGATCTAACATACCTAACTTTTCTAGTATTCTATTTACTTCTTTAATTTCTTTCTTATTTGTTTTGTGGTTTGATTTGCCTAATTCTGAGAGTGCAAGGTTGACATCTCCCACTATTACAGTTTTGTTGTCTATTTCTTCTTGCAACTCTCTGGAAGAGATTTCTGATAGTATATTAGTTTAGAATATAAAAATAAACCAAAATGGAATGTTAGGTAGAAGTTAAAAAGATCAAATAATAGAAAGGAATCTAAAGTGATGAGGTTGGGTTCAAAAAGTCAATTTTATATCTATAATAAAAAAGACCAACAGAACTAGAAAGGAGTTCATATGAAAAAGACATGGAAGTTAAATGACAATTCATAGTGTGATGCGGCAAACAGAAATATTGATGCAATCTTATATCATATTAATTGATAACATAGTATACAGGAAAAGGGAAATGGTGATTTGATTCAATTTAATTTTAATGTGAAGCCTTTCCTTATTTTCCTTAATGTTAGTGTTTTGCCTCCATTGATTATTTCCAATTTATACTGTACACATCTTGTGTGTAGATACCTATATTTATCATTGTTTTAGAATTTGCACTCCTTGGAAGACTCTTTTGCTTTTCTTTGCATTTTTAGAATTTAGCAAAGTACTTAGTATATAATAGGTGCTTAATAAATGTTTGCAATTGTTCATTTGAGATTGGGTAACAAAAATAGTAGAAACAAAATAAAGTACTGTGAAATTCCTCCATTAATATTTAGTAGTATATGGGTAGGAATAAAAAAAGGGGGGGCAAATAGTGACAAATATGGAGTAGGAAAGTTCTGCTCATTAGATTTTGTTTAAATTGATGCTGAACACATTTTCAATGTGGCTTAGTACCAGAACAACATACCATTCCATCCCCCCCCAAAAAAGGAAAAATTAGAGGAGGAAGAAAGGGAGGGAGAAAAGAAGAAAAGAAAGAAGAAAGAAAAGAAGCATTTATTAAGCACCTATTATGTTCCAAATACTCTGTTAAAGGTTTACTCTGGTAATATTATCTCATTTGTTTTTCAACATATTCCCTGGATGCAATTTCTTTTTTAAATATTTTTGCTTATTTTGTTAAATATTTCCCAACCACATGTAAAAGAATTTTAGCAATCATTTTTTTTTTAATCTGAGGGAGGATTTCTTTAACTCATTCCTGCCTTGCCCCACTCCTTGAAAAGACAAATGCTTTGATTTCAATCATACACTTGTGATCATGCTCATATGGCTATATTGGCCATCTCACAAAAGCAAATACAAACAAAACAAAACAATAAAAATAAAGTTTTAAGGAAAGGATGCTTTAATCTGAATTCAGAGTTCAACAGTTCTCTCTTTGGAAGTGGAAAATATTGGGAGCACCCAGAAAGAAACAATCCAAATATTGTGGAATTTCAGTTAGGATCGCCCAAGATTCAGATGCTTTCACATTAAAGGTTTAGAGAGCTTAGAAAATGATGTCCTAGAAGGCAAAGGAGTTCTAATTACAACCAAAAATAACTTATCCAACAAAACTACACATATCCCTTCAGAGGAAAAATGGATATTTAATTAAATGCAGGACTTTCAAACATTCCTGATGTAAAAGGCCAGAGCTGAATAGAAAAATCTGACATTCAAATACAATATCCAAGAGAAGCATAAAAAGGAGAAAATAAAAGTGAAATCATAAAGAGGTCCATAAGCTTAAACTCTTTATATTGCTCTATGGAAATATAATAATTGTAATTCCTAAAACATTTATCAGTAATAGGGCAATGGGAAGGAGTCTACACATAGACAGAGGATGTGGTTATGAGTCGACATTGATGGGATGATGGTGCACTGAACAAGTATGAAAAGAGCTGAAGAATGAGGAAAATCATCTCACTTTAAAAGAGGAACAAAAGATAGAACTTTTCAATAGAGAAAAATTAGTTTTGGGGAGTATGATGCATTAATGTCACTCATATTTAAATAGGTTCAAAAAAAGGAAAATTTATACACACACAAACACACAAGTACACACACAATTAGTAATAGAAATCTATCTTATCCAACAGGGAAGTAGGAGGGAAGGGGATAAGAAAAAGAAGAATGTAATAAAAGGAAGAGTAGATAAAAGAAAGCAATGAACAGAAGCAATGCATGCTTTAGAGGAAATACAAGATAAAAAAGATAAAGAACGATAAGCAGAAGAAAGTAGAATAAGGGACATAAATAAAGGAATAAAACACAGTTAGTAATAACTGCAAATGTGAATAGAGTGAACTCACTCATAAAATGGAAACAGATACCAGATGATTAGAAATGAGAATCCAACATGTTATTTACAAGAAACATACTTGAAAAAAGCAATTAAAATAAGTGGCTAAAGTGGAATAGATTACACCTCAAATAAAGCAAAAAAGTTCTCTATCTATGGTTTCTTGTTCTTGATAAATGAGCTTGCTTACTTGCTTTTCTTCACCTTTCTTCTTCTCTCCCTCCCTCCCTCCTTTCTTCCCTCTCTTTCTTCCTTCCCTCTCTTTCTTCCTTTCTTCCTTCACTCTCTTTCTTCCTTTCTTCCTTCCCTCTCTTTCTTCCTTCCTCCCTTCTTTCCTCCCTTCCTCCCTCCCTCCCTTCATTTCTTTCTTCATTTCTTTTTCTTTCTCTTTCTTTCTTTCTGCATTTCTTTTTCTTTCTTTCTCTTTCTTTCTTTCTTTCTTTCTTTCTTCCTTTCTCCCTTCCTTCCTTCTTTCCTTTCTTCCTTTCTCCTCAACCAAATCATATATGACAGGTGAGTATTATATTAATAGTGCTAGTATAATGATGAAGATGAGGAGGGTGATAATTCATGTCTATAAAAATTTTCAGTTTATAAAAGTTCTTCCCTAAATATAATATGATCAAATATATACATTGAAAGTATCATTATCCCCATTTTAAAAATAAGGAAATAACTAGCTGCAATGTTTAGGAGAAATTTTAAAAAAGCAATAGCAATACAGGATTTGTAGTTATAAAATGTACATACACATGCATGCCTATATAGAGCTGGAGCCTGAGGGAATAAAGACATCTGATAGGAAAGAAAGTAATTTCCTTATTCTATTATTCTTAAATTATTTGTACAATTTTAGGTACCCTTTTCATGTGGCTGAGTCAACCTAGCATGGCAATTCAGTGCTTTCTTCCATTTTAATCAATGTTAATAATGACACTTCATAGAATATCTTAATAATGTGCTTGATAACATTAATGGGGTCATATAAACTCATGATTTCTTGGTGCTCTCTGAATGTTGCAGAAAACTGTTTGATCAAATTGCTGGCCTGTTGAGAAAATGTTTCTATTCTCACCAGGTCACTAATATTCTGAGTGTCGATTTCTTTCTTATTCTCTCTGTGCATCGAAGACCTGACACCACATTCGCCATTTTACTGAATAAAGTCCAAAACCCTCAAGTTCAAGGCTTTTCCTTTAAAGACAATCACAACAAAGAAATGAGATTCTCCATGTGCTGGATATTAAGTTTTTTTGTTTTGTTTTGGGTTATTTTATTTATTTATTTATTTTTGGTAATACACCTATGAAAAAGAAGAAAGATTTTAGAATAGATTAATTATCAATGCTTCCTATAGTAAATGAATTTTGAATTTTGAAAGTGATATGGGGGTGCTATTCAATTAAATTCATACCAAAAATATTCATTAAACACCAATTAGTGCAATGCTCTTCTAATTCATGAGGAAACCATAACAATGACAAGAACACTTACTCTGTGTTCAAATCTCACCTCAAAATCTACCTATCTCAGTGAGTGCAGATATTTAACCTCTCTTGATTTCAGTTTCCTGATCTATAAAATGAAACAATTGGACATGGTGACTTCTAATTATAGATATATAATTACATGATCTCTGATAAGAAGATACAGAAATGAATAGAATATAATCTTTCTATCAACCTGGTGAAGGATGTAGTACAGAAATTGGCAATCCTTCATGAACCTGTGGTTTCACCAGTAACTTCCTCTCCTTCAATGAAGATCAAAGATTAATGATACCTTAGTAGGACATTTTGTGAATTTTTGTGACACAAAGTGGCATTACTCAATGGCCAATCTTCTGGTGATGAGTCTTTCAGACTGTTTTTCCAAGATGACCTATAAGGCTTCTCCCTTTTCTAAGATTATGAATCTACAATCCTTTTAAACTTCTATCTCTGAGTTGATACATTAAGTATCTCTAATTTGGTAGCATACTATTAGCATAATGTTAAAGAACTTGATTTTACCTACATGTTAGCATGAGATGCACAGCTAAGTGGTGCAGTGGATAGTGGCTAGGCCTAGAATCAGAAAAACCTGAGTTCAAATACAGTTTAGACACTAATTATGTGACTCTGGATAACTTATTTAATATTTTTGTCTTCTTTTCCTCATTTGTTAAGCTAGAGAAGAAAATGGAACTTTGCCAAGAAAACTTCAAAAGGGAGGATAAAAGTTGGACATGATTTAAAAAATGTCTACACCACAGAAGGATGAGGCATCAGAGCAGAAATTTAAATTCATTTATTTATTTAAAATTTTGACTAGTTACATTCAAAAAACATTTTTTTTTAACATTTGTTTCTAAGATCTTTAAGTTCTAGGTTTTTTCCCTTATCTTCATCCACAATTAAGAAGCCACATATGAAGTTATGTAAAACAAGTTCATAAAAGTCAAATTATAAAAGAAAGCATAGTTATTCCACCCTAATAAAAATTAAAAAACTTCAAGAAAAATTAAATTAATAATAGAGATAGAGAAAGAAATAGAGAATGCTTCCATCAAATGTATTCAAATACAACCAATTCCTTCTCTGAGCATGGATAGGATTCTTCATCATAAGACCTTCAGAGTAGTTGTGGATGATTGTACTACTGAGAATAACAAAGTCATTTACAGCTGATCATTCCAGAAAATTGCTATTACTTTTCATGCAGTATATTTCATTTTGTTCATGGAGGACTTTCCAGGTTCTTTTTTTTCTAAGAGCATTTTGTTTATCATTTCCCAGAGAGCAATATTATTACATCAGAGAAAATTACTTCAATTATTTTTTTTTACAATTACTATTGCTAATTGTATGTCCCTTCATTCATTCTATCTCTCCTTTCAACTTGTACCTCTTCAAAAATGTTTTGCTATTGACCACTCTCTTCTCCAGTATGCCCTCTTTTTTTTTTATTTAATAGCCTTTTATTTACAGGTTATATGTATGAGTAACTTTACATTATTGACAATTGCCAAACCTCTTGTTCCAATTTTTCACCTCTTACCCCCCCCACCCCCTCCCCCAGATGGCAGGATGACCAGTAGATGTTAAAAATATTAAAATATAAATTAGATACACAATAAGTATACATGACCAAACCGTTATTTTGCTGTACAAAAAAAATCGGACCCTGAAATATTGTACAATTAACCTGTGAAGGAAATCAAAAATTCAGGTTATGCCCTCTCTTTTATCATCTCCCTCTCTTCCCCATATCCCTTTTCCTCTATTTTTTTCTGCAGGGTAAATAGATTTCAATACCCCTATTGAGCATGTATATTATTTCCTATTTGAGACAATTTTGATGAAAGTAAGGGTCACCCACACCTTCTCTTCTTCCTCTTCCCCTCCACTGTAGAAGCTTTTCCTTGTCTCCTTTTTTTATGGCAGATAATTTGCACAATCACACCTCTCCCTTTCCCTTTCCCCCAGTACATTCCACTCTCACTCCTTAATTTCATTATTTAAAAAAAAACATATTATTCCATTACAGAGAATGTTCTAATGAATTACAAGTAGCATCCTCCCATGTAGGAATATAAAGAGATAAACCTTATTAAGTCCCTTATGATATTGCTTTCCTGATTACCTCCTTTTGTTTCTCCAGAGTTCTGTATTTGAAAATCAAATTTTCCATCCAATTCTGGCCTTTTCATCACGAATGCTTGAAAACCCTGTTTTGGTGAATGACCACCTTTTTCTCTGGAGAATTATACTCAGTTTTGTTGGGTAGATGATTCTTGGTTGAAATCCATTGCTCTCCAAAATATCATATTCCAAGCTTTCTGGTCCTTTAATTCAAAGGCTGCTAAATCTTGTGTTATCCTGATGGTGGCTCACTATACTTGAATTTTTATTTCTGGATGCTTGCAATATTTTCTCTTGACCTTAGAGTTCTGGAATTTGACTATAATATTCCTGGGAGTTTTTATTTTGGGATTTCTTTTAGGAGGTAATCAGTGGATACTTTCAATTTCTATTTTATCCTCTGGTTTTAGATTATCAGGACAGCTTTCCTTGATATTTTCTTGAAAGGTATTGTCCAAGCTCTTTTTTAGAACATGACTTTCAGGTAGACCAATTTTTCAATTATTTTTCCTGGATCTATTTTTCAGGTAAGTTATTTTCCAATGAGATATTTAATTTTTTTATTCTTTTTTCCATTTGTTTTGGTTTTCCTTTATTGTAACATTATTTCTCATAGTCATTAGTTTCCATTTGCTCAATTCTATTTTTTAAGGAATTATTTTTCTCAATTAATTTTTGTACCTCCTTTCCCAATTGGACAATTTTGTTTTTAAGGTACTCTTCTTCTCATGAGCTTTTTGAATTTTCTTTTACATCTCTCTCAATTATTTCCCTAATTTTTACTCTATCTTTTTTACTTGATTTTCAAAATCCTTTTTGAGCACTTCTATGTCCTGAGCACAGTTCTTATTTTTCTTGGAGACTAGGAGCTTTGACTTTGTTATCATGTTCTGAATATGTGCTTTATTATTCCATATCATCATAATAATTTTCACTGATCAGAAACTTTTTTGTCTTCTCTTCACAATGTGGGGAAACATAACTGTTTCCAGAATAGAAGGAGCACTGTCCTAAGCTTCAGGGGTTTTGTGCAGCTATTTTCAGAAATCCTTCTAGGAATCTGACCACAAGCACTTTTTTCTGTGCTCAAGCTATTAAGTGTGCCCCTGGTGCACTGTAGCTATTAGAACTATTGTGGTGGCCAGGACTCGGACTCCACTGACCAGGGCTGCACTGGGCACACCGGGCATCTACCTCATTAACAAAGATCCTTTTCACTTACCTTCTGAGTCCTTCCTGTCGTCCCTAGGCTGAGAGGTTCAGAAGCCTCCAACATTGCTGATAAGTCAGATGTTGGGCCCAGGCCTGGGCTGTTGCTGAGTACTGGGCTGTTGCTGGATCCTGGACTGCACTTACACTCAACTGCACCCTAGATTCCCATGCTGTCATAACAGATCTTTTCTTTTGAGCTTCTAAGCTGCCTTTGGATGGAAAATGTTCTACTCATCTTTTGGGGTGTTCTGATACTCTAAATTTGTTTAGAGTCATTATTTAAAGGAATTTGGAGAGGTTGGGCAAGTTCCTGCCTTTATGCTGACATCTTGGCTCTATCTCTTTCCAGAGAAGGACTTAAGTAGAAGAATAAATGTAAGAGAATCATAAGAAGAGGAAAAGACTAATGTAAAGTAGAGTAAGGCCTATTGTCCCTTGGATTCTGTCAAGTCTCTCCTGTCTACATGATTTATTGTCTCTTCCCAAAGCATATTACACAGGGTTCTATGATGAGCCATCTTCTTTTGTCTTTATTTTCTTTCTAGGTAATCTCTTGAGCTCCTATGACCACAACTATTATTTCTATGCAAATGAATCACAAATCTATATATTATTAATATAATCAAAATACATATACATATAATAATTAAAGCAATAAATATTTACTTTAAAAAAGAGGAAAACATAAATAAAAGAAAGCAAAAGAAAGGAAGAGAAAGATCACTAAAAAAGAAGTCAAAATGTTGAGAAATGCAATGATCAATCTTGGTGCCAGGAAATGAATAAAGAATTATCTCCCTTGTGAATAATGAATGTGGTGGGTTTTATTCAATTAATATATTGTATTCCATTCAGTAATACATTGTGTTTCTTGGTTTGACTGCAGTTGTTTTAATTTGTAATAAAGAAGACTTCCTTTGGTGGTAGTGGGAGGGATAATGTTAGTAGAGGTAGTTAATGCCAAGAAATTATCATCATGCAAGGAAAACAGTCACTAAAACAAATTTTAATGGTATATTTCATAAAAAAGGAGAAAACTGGGGCAAAATATTGGATGTGAGTGCACAGAACAATATATATTGTGAACTTAATAACAAAAAATACAACTGGCTAAGGGCATTTGAAAAGGCTTCATGGAAGAGATAGCTCCTTTACCATAATTTCAGTAATGGGAAGAATTTCAGCAGATAAAGATAAAAGAAGCGTAACTTTAGGTGTAAGGTCCTAAAGCCATGCACAGAGGTCACACTTAAATATTTTTTCATTCTCAAATGACTTTTCATATTTTTTACTATGTGCAAACAGTCTACCACAAATTTATTTTTTCTAAGAATGGGATATCAATAAGTATATAAAAATCAGTGTTAAACCACAGGTATGAATACAAATGCAAGACACTAAAAATATGGGACTTATTTTTCTCTTTTAGTCTGCTTCCTACTTTAATAATAACTATAGTTTTCACTGAATTGGATGCTTACTAAATATTCTTGAATCAAATGCTAAGAGAAAAGATGGTTTTTCATGAAAACAATACAGACCACAGCAGAAAAATAATTGTTTCCAAGCAATACGATTTGCAGTGGAATTCTAGTGATTCAAACACATTGTTGTTTTGAGAAGATGAGAAGCAACCATTAGAATTGATTGATTAGATGTATATTTAGACAACTCCTGCCCCTACTTCCTTTCCAGCTCTCTCCCTCCCCTCCACCCCCACCTATTATCTCCTACTATTGAATCTAATATTGGGAGACTGTATCTATATAGATCCAGAGCACTGACTGGTCTAAGAGAAGAAAGACACAATAACTTAGATATGCTAATTTTGGATTTTTTTTTATCCCCCACATCATAGTCAATTTAGAGGACTACAGGAAGTGTCTGAATGTGATTGTAATTACTATAATTGATGACATCTTCTTCTCCTCAGGTTTTGCTTACTTGCTACTACTCGTGTTAATAATCCTCTTTGAGGAAAATTACAGCTTTCATAATGATGGAGCAAAATAAAGCCGACCTTGTTGATGCTCCCCAGCCCTGATCCCCCAAGCAAGTATTATGTGAGCATCTTTCTGAAAGAAGTCTGTCTGCATGGAAAGAAGACCAGACACTGTGGAAGAAATGTGCAGAAGGATGCACAGTACAAAGGAAACAGCATACGCAGGTTTTGTCAGGCTTTGAATCCATCTTTCTTTTCACAAAAAATCAGAGTTGAAAAAGATCTCAGAAATATTTATTTAAGCAATAAATTGTATAAGCATGCCCTTCTGGAATATATGGGTAAAAGTCACCATGCAATATTTGCTTAAAGACTTCCCTCAAGGGGGAATTCATCCCTTTCTAAGTCATCAATCATCAATCAATCAATTGATTATATATATATATATATATATATATATATATATAGTGCCAGCCACTGAGCTAGGTGCTATGAATACAGAAACTAAATTGAAACAGTTCTTACTCTCAAAAGTATTGTTGTTCAGTCATTTCAGTCCAATTCTGGAATCCCATTTGGGATTTTCTTTCTTCAACTTGTACAAATAAGGAAACTGAGACAAATGAGTTTGTCTTGTTCAGGCTCACACATTAAGTGTCTGAGGACAGATGTGTACTGAAGAAAATTTCTTATTGACTCTAGATCAAGAACTCTTATCTATTTTGCCATCTAGCTGCCCATTTAGAATATATGAGTATGCATAAAATAGATTTTTTTTAAAAGTCAGTCAGAATAGGTATAAACTATGTGATAGGATGCTAGCCCAAGTCCTGAGCATGGGAGTAGATGGAAGGCAGCTATATGGCAGAGGGGAATCTGTACTGAACTTGGAATCAGGAAAAGATAACTTCAAATCCTACCTGAAGCATTTGTAAGTTGCATAACCCTAGCCTTGCCACTCAATCTCTTTCATTTTTTTTATCTGTAAAATAGATATAATAATATCTACTTCACAAGATTTTTATAATGATCAAATGAGAAAACTTATAGAAATAACTTGGACAATGCTAAATTTATATGCATTATAATTATATAGATACTAAGTAAAATCATTTGATGCTGTAGAATAAAATGCTACTTTAAAGAATTCTGATTCATTCAACTAAATCATATAAGACTCCTTGAAATATGTAACATTAACCAAGAGCAAATATTTATTAAGTATCTATTATGTGATAGGCACTGTATGAGGCAGTGGGAAGCAAGCCTGTTCAGTGTCCTTCTGTTCATAAATATCAGATGAGGCATAAAACAAAGAGACGTGTGTACACCAAAGATGTCTGTCACTATAAGGAGAGACCAAGTTAAAGAATTCCCTCTAGATGGAGAGGTTTCTCTTTGTAACTTTCACATCTTATTCCTAGTTCTGTACTTTGAACAGAATAAATAAGATCCCTTTTCTCTATGAGTTCTTCTAATACTTTAAGACAATTATTGTGTCATCCCATTCTTTCTAGGTTAAATATAACCAGTTCTTACAGTCAATCCTAGTAGGAAAAGTACTTGAAGTCCTGCACTGTCCTACCCTCCTCTGGATGTTCTTCAGTCTACCAATATCCCTCCTAAAAAGTGATACTCTTTTCCCCCAGTAGGTTATGGCAAATGTTTAACAACAGACTTTGTATGTACAATGCACTTTTTTTCTTTTTATACATTTTCTTTTTTCAAATACATTTTAATAGAGTCCAAAAGTCTTTCCTTTACTCCTTTCCTTCTCTAATTGAGAAGGTAAGCAATTTGATATTTTATATTTGTGAAATCATGCAAAACATATTTCAATATTAGCTATGTTGTGAAAAGAAAACACAGACATCTCAAAACACCAAGAAAAATAAAGTTAAAATATGTTTTTACTGCATTCAGATTCCATCAGTTCTTTTTGTGGAGATATAGAGCATTTTTCCTCATGAGACTTTTGGAACAATTCCAAATTAGAGCATTCAAACGATGCACTTTTAAGTTTAATTTGCACTTTTTAACATTTTCTCCATCACTTTCTAGTCTATACAATCAACAAAACAATAAATCAAGTCATGATTTGTAGTGTTTGCTAGTTTCTGTGTAAATGCTCATAATGAAAATTTAACCATCTGTTGTTCCCAGTAGTTCCTCCCTCCATGCTTCTAGGAATGAACCACAATGATCCAGAGTTAGTGTGAATAGATCTCAGTCCAACATGATTTTCATCTCTTTAGTTCCGAACACTGCATCTTACCTAATGTCACCCAATGTCTAAGAGCATCTAAGGGGACTTGACAGAACTCATAAACATCCTTCATCTTAAAAGTTCATATTCTAACAGGGAGAGCAGAAAGGTGATATAATGAATAAAGCACTGGACCTGGAGTCAAGAAGATCTGTTTTCAAACTTTGTCAGACTATTTATTAGCTCTTTAAGAGATATAACCTTTTTCCTCATGTGTAAAATGGATATAAGCCCTGCCCCCAAATTATTGTGATACTTAAAAGAGTTGATCTATATAAAATGTTTTGCAAAGCATGTGCTATAAAAATGCTGCTATTGCTATAATTACTCAAAGAGATCAATACTTTTATTGCATTATTTCACTATATAAAGGTTGCATTCTCCTTGATGATTTACTGAAATGTTTCATGACCTACTATGTGCATTATCTAATGATGAATCTTCTCAAATTTAACTTGTTTGATCCTCAGACTAGAGATGCACATACATATCACTGCAAATCTTTATTTTCAGTCTTTCCTCAGGGTGACCTGACAGAAATTGTGCATTGTTAGCATAACTTGTGAAAATCTAGTCTCTTCAATGCTACTATGAGGCCTTAGAGGAATATCTGAATAGAGGTTTGAAGGGGGGAAAGCTGATGTATCAAATTAGTCTGGAAATAAGAAAAATAAAAGAAAATATCTCTTTAGTAGATAGAGAAATTAAGACTCATGAATAAATATTTGAAAATTGAGGCTATTTCCTCTTTGTAGTGGCTAGAAACTGGAAACTGAGTGGATACCCATCAGTTGGAGAATGGCTGAATAAATTGTGGTATATGAATATTATGGAATATTATTATTCTGTAAGAAATGACCAACAGGATGATTTCAGAAAGGCCTGGAGAGACTTACACGAACTGATGCTGAGTGAAATGAGCAGGACCAGGAGATCATTATATACTTCAACAACAATACTATATGATGACCAATTCTGATGGACCTGGCCATCCTCAGCAACGAGATCAACCAAATCATTTCCAATGGAGCAGTAATGAACTGAACCAGCTACGCCCAGAGAAAGAACTCTGGCTGATGACTAAAAACCATTACATTGAATTCCCATTCCCTATATTTATTCCCACCTGCATTTTTGATTTCCTTCACAAGCTAATTGTACAATATTTCAGAGTCTGATTCTTTTTGTACAGACAAATAACAGTTTGGTCATGTATACTTATTGTGTATCTAATTTATATTTTAATATATTTAACATCTACTGGTCATCCTGCCATCTGGGGGAGGGGGTGAGAGTAAGAGGTGAAAAATTGGAACAAGAGGTTTGGCAATTGTTAATGCTGTAAAGTTACCCATACATATAACCTGTAAATAAAAGGCTATTAAATTAAAAAAAAAAAGAAAATTGAGGTTGTTAGGATTTTTATCTAAGGATTCTTAGTTAGAAAAAGATGTTTATACTTCTTGACCTAGAGATTCTATTGCTAAACATAATACATCAATGAGGTAAAAGCCATAAAAACAGATCCTAGGTACATAAAATATTCATATTTGTACTTTAGATGATAATAAAATATTGGAAACAAAATACTTATCTATCAATAGGAGAATGGGTAAACAAACAGATACTTGAATGCAATGGTTTAATAATGTAGTAAAAAAAAATCCTCAATTTTAAAGTTTTGCTGAAGCATGTTCTAACATAAGCCACAAATAATTTTAAGTAGCAAAAAAAAAGATAAATTGAATGTTATCACTGATTTATTGAAAAAATGTATTACTCATAGAATGACAGAATTTCACACCTGAAAGTGGTCTCAGCTGCCATCTAGTCCCACTGACCCTAAAAGGAATCTCTGCTAAAAATCCACTTGTCAGGTGGTCAACCAGCTTCTTTTCAAAGGTCTGCAATGCTGAGAAACTCATCACCTCTTGAAACAGCCTGTTACACAATTGAGCAACTCTGATTTTAAAAAAGGATTTCCTGACATCAAGCGAAGTCTAAATTTGCCTCTGTTAACTTTTACCTAATGCTCTTGCTTCACTCCCCTTGGGACAAGCATAAATCTAATCATAGAAGCTCTCTTGTCTTCTCCCTTTAGAATATAAGCTCCTTGACATCAGAAACTTGTCTTTCTTTTTGCTTGTATCTATATTCTCAGTGGTTAACACAGTACTGGATCCTAGTAATCTTTAATAAATGTTTTATCAAAATAATTTCTCTTCCATATGGCTTTTCAAATACTTAAAGGCAGCTCTCTTACCTTCTCCCATCTCCCAGACTTTACTCTTCTACATCACTAGGTCCTTAACCAGATTAATCAACTAAGATATAAGCATTTTGTCATTGTCTACTATATGCTAGATCTCTGCTAAGTATTACAGTTAGAGATACAAAAATAAAACTGCTTCTTTTCTAAGAGAGCTTTTATTCTACTAAGGGAGACAACCAAGTAAATAAAAAGACATGTAAAGACAATAAATAAAATGTAATTAAATAAAAGGTAGTCAGAGAGTGAAGACTGTAGCATTTAACAGATTAGGAAAAGCTTCCTATAGGACAGTGCTTGAACTGTGGCTTTATTATCATGTTTTTAGGATTTAATATATTGTCTCTAATTGTAATCTCTCTTTACAATGAAAATTTAACCACCTATTAAGCACTTAATAAATATTTTTGACTGACTAAATTACTAATTTCTTGAAGAAAGAGAGGAAAGGCCCAGACATTGGTTATTTTGTTTAATGTTAATATTTCCTAGTTATCAACTTCAAATTCTTCTATAGCCATCTGGTATATTATTGTTTCATCCCTACAAGAACTTCACACTTCAAACCTGGAATCTAGGATGCTAACAGACATGCTTTAATATTCATCTTACACCAAATCAATCCTTCATTTCACTTTCTGGCCACCAGAAACCATACTGTGCAGTAGTAGCCTATCATCCTATCATCTCTTTCTAACTTTTCTTTATGTATCATTTTCTCCTACCAGAATATCAACTACTAAAGAAAAGAAATTTTCTTGCTTCTTTTTATTTGTTTTTCCATAGAGTTTAGTCCAATATCTGATATTTAGTAAACATCTATTAAATGCTTTATCTATTCAGCTGTATATGTACACCTCTTTAGCCCCTGATAGATTGTAAACTCCCTGAGGATGAAAAAACATATTGTATTCATCTTTGTAATATCTAGGAGTCCCAACATGACACCCCAAACACTGTACAATACATGTTTGTTGAATGAATAATTAAATAAAAGCAATTGTAAAGATTTTACTTATGTTTTGAATTTTAATAGTACTTTTTAAAGTCAGACTTGGAAATGCATGGAAAAACTACGTTGGGGTATTCTCCCTCCATTTCCTGTGAGCTCAACCACTTTTAATAAAGAAAACTAGAGAGTCAAATTGATATGATTGAATTTCTTCCATCTAGCCAAGCTGCATATTACATTTTTATTCAGAAGTATTGAACATTTGAGATATAGAAGACAGATAAAAGTCAGCTAGAGCTCTACCTCTTTAGCTCAAGAATTTATTCTAATGTTTGATTTCTCCAAAGATAAAATGAACTCTCCATAGCAATCCTCAGGTGCTTAAAAAAAAGCCAGCATTCATTTCAATTCAGTTAAATTCCAAGATTACCATCTGGCACTGAATCAGTAGAGCAAAATATTCATTTCATTACACTTGTATAAAAACACTATTTCTGACAATGTCAGTCATATAGATATTCTTTTACTTTGCTTGGGAATGAATCCCGTGAAAGCACTTTTGCTAAATAAAATCTACCAATATTATACTTGCACTTGTTAGGAAGTACCTCTGGGAGTCTTGTTTGGTAATGGCCTTACCCAGACCAAGCAAATTGGACTCTACTGTCTATGAAAATAGGACAATATGACTTTGCTATATGAATTTAAAACAATTATTTTTTCAGTTCAATGCAGATTTAGAAAGAAAACCAGGTAAAACACTTTGCTAGGCACTGGATGCATAAGAGTAAAAGTGACTCTCAAGGAGGCATTTAAATTTTATTTGATTTTATACAACTAAGGATAAAGGTTAAAAGAAAAAAGATATTATCAATATACAGTTACATATACTGAGATAGAGAATGGTGGGATCAAAAATCAAACAAAATGCGCCAAAAAAAATTGAGGGAAAAAGAACCCTATCACTTGGAGGAAATAGTACTTCATGGAGCAGGTGGAAACTGAGCTAAGCCTAGAAGAAAAGGAAGGATTCATAAAGTCACAAATATGGCAATAAAGTATCCCAGACATGTATAAGAAATTGCACAAATGCAAAAGATAGAGTATTTAGTCATGGGAACAGGTGGTAATCCATTTTTGCTGGAACAAATTGTTCATGAGGTGAAGGAATGTGAAATAAGAACAGAATGGTTAGTGGCAAACAGATTGTTGAGAAGCTTATGGTCTAGATGCAAGTGGCAATTTGGGAAAAGAGCAGTGATATGGTGAGAAGTATGTATTTGGAATAGAATTTTGATAAGCATGTGAAGAAAAGAATTGGAGAAGGGGAAAACTAGAGGCAGAGAGATCAATTAGGAGACTATTGCAATAGTCCAGGTGAGAGGTAATAAGAGTCTAAATTCAAGAGATGAAAGAGTGAATACAGTAATAAGCTGGGTGCTAGAAATGTTGCAGAGGTTGAATCAAGAAGACTTGTGAACTTTTGGGGAGGAATGTTTAACCTGCAGATCAGAACTATGAAAGCAGGAGGTATGTGTGTAGGGGGGTAGGGGGACAGAGACAGGATAACAGTCTTCAGTTATTTGAAATATCATTGAGAAGGAATATTAGACTTGATTTCTTTGGTCTCAGAGGCTATAAGTAAGAGCAATAGGTAGTAGATACAAAGAGAAAAATGTAGAGGAAAAAGAAAAATAACTTTTTGTAGAGTACAATGGTCTTTACTGGGAGTGAAGACATTCATTGAATGTCTTCAAAGACTGGCTAATAATTATCAGGTATATTGTAATGGGAATTCTTTTTCCTTCTATGAATGGGATCAGATGACCTCTAAAGTATTGTGTGTCTCTGAAATTCTATGATTCGGTGATTGATTACAAAAGCTGAGAGAGAAAATAGTTACAGGAATCCCCAAGGTTTCATACAGCAAATAATTCTCACCTAAATAGACAATGCAGTTCATGTAGTCTGTCATTAATAATTGACCTTTAGTTTAAAATGACTGCGCTGATCCTGCATATTTTCATCCTAGAAGTCTTTAAAATTTTTATTAGACCATGAGGAAGCTTGAAAAAGTTTGGAAAATACATGATTCGGCACAAAATCCCAGTTTCCTGGTTCTGTGTGTTACTGCCAGGTGACACTCATCAGCTTTGATTCTTTAATGTATTTTTTTAAAGCAACAATATATGTCTCTTTATAATTTTTAGATAAATAAAAACATTACTATGACTTCCCCATACTTCCTTGAATCAAAGCTATGTTGAATTTTATTTTTTAATAGTATCAAGACTAGCTAATGGCTTGTAGATTTAGTTTAATTATTTAATTTAAGTTTAATTATTTCATTGTACTTTGCACCTATGTTTCACTCACTCACAGACTGTCCAGTAGACTCCTCATATCTGATAGGCACATAAATACACTGTTTGTGGAACTGTGAATTGGTCCAACCATTCTGTAAAACAATTTGGTTATGCTTTAAATAGTGACAAGACTGTTCATAGCCTCACAATGAACAAAACAACTTATTTAACAGTTTGATTGGTCAATTGCAAAAGGAGATAAAAAAAGCTAACTGAAGAAAATCATTCACAAAAAATTAGAATTGAATAAATGGAAGCCAATGACTCAATGAGACATAAAGAAAAAAATCAAACAAAACCAAAAAATGAAAAAAAAATAGAAGAAAATTTAAATACCTCATTAGAAAATCAATGCACCTGGAAAATAGATCTGGGAGAGACAATCTAAGAATTAGTGGACTTTCTGAAAACCATGATGAAAAAAAGAGTCTAGACAACGTCTTTCAAGAAATCTTTAAGGAAAACTGCCATGATTTTCAGAGTAAGATAATCAATGAAAGAATCCACTGATCACTTTCTAAAAGAGACTCCAAAATGAAAACTTCAAGTAATATTGTAGTTACCAGAATTATCAGATCAACAAGAAAACTCTGCAAACAGCCAGAAAGAAACAATTCAAATATTGAGGAGCCACAATCAGAATTACCAAGGACCTAGCAATTTCCATTTGGTCTGGAATTTGCTATTCCAGAGGCCAAAGGAACTTGAATTGCCAAGTTCAAGAATCAACTACCAAGCAAAATTAAGCATTATTATTCAGGGAGAAAGATGAACATTCAACACAATAGGGGATTTTCATTTATTTTTGTGGAAAAAGACAGAATTGAACAGAAAATCTGATCTTCAAATACAAAATTTAAGAAAAGCATAAAAAGGTAAAAATGAAATAAAAAAGCCTATGTTTTTAAAAGGTTAAAATGTTTTCATTTCTATATGGGAAGATGATAGGTATAACTCTTCAGAATTGTAACTTTATTAAGAGTATACTTAGAGGGTGTAGATATAATTTGACTTTATTGTGATGATATAAAAAAGAAACTAGGCATGGAAAAGGGATTGTAGTGGAAGAAGAGGAAAGGAAAGGTAAAATGGAGTAAATTACATCACATGAAGAGGGAAAAAAGACATTACAATTGAGGGAAAGAAGGAAGTGGATTAGCATTTTGAGAATTTTAATCCCCTTGGATGTGGCTAAAAGAGAGAATATTAGACATATTTACTTCATAGAGAAAAATCTCACCAAGGAGTAGGAGGGAAAAGAGGAAAGTAAGGGAGGAGGCTAATAGAAGAGAAAACAGAAGTAGAAGGAGAAAGAGATAAGAAAGGGGGGAGGTTCTGTAAAAGGGGAGGGAGAGGAAGGTGGTTGTCAGAAACAAAACACTGGGGGGAGGGAAAATGGGAAAGGAAAGAAAAAATAAGGCTTGGAGAAAATCAGATGGCATGAAATACAGAATTAGTAACTTTAACTGTGGATGTAAATGGGATGAACTCTCCCATAAAACAGAACCAGATACAAGACTGGATTAAAAGTCAAAATCCCACAATAAGCTGTTTATAAAGAAACACATTTAAAGCAGAGTGATACATACTAGCAAAGATAAAAGGCTTGAGCAGAATCTGTTATACATAAAATGATCAGTAGCATCAACAGAAAACCATCAATAATGGGGATAAACCAAATCATTCCCAATAAAATCAGTGGTAAAACCAGGTTGCTCACTGTCACCAGTGCTGATCAATATTATATTAGATATGTTAGCTTTGGAAATGAGAAGAAAAAAGAAATCTAAAAAATTAGAGTAGATAATGAGGAAAGCAAATTATCACTCTTTGCAGATGATATGATGTTATACTGAGAGAATCCTGGAGAATCAACCAAAATACTACTAGAAACAATTCACAACATTCATAAAGTTTCAGGATACAAAATAAATTCATATAAACTGTCAACATTTCTATAGTTACCAACAAAGTCCAGCAACAAGAGATACAAAGAGAAATTTCATTTTAAATAAAAGTAAATAATATAAAGTATTTGGGAGTCTAGCTGACAAGGCAGAGTCAGAAACTATGTGAGCACAATTACAAAACATATTCCACAAAAATAAAGCCATAGCTAATCAATTGGAAAAATATTGAGTGGTCGTGTATAGGCCAAGCTAATATAATAAAAATGACAGTTCTAACTAAATTAATCTGCTTATTTAGTGCCACAGCAATCAAAGTCCCCAGAAATTATTTTAAAGAGCTAGGAAAAAATATAACAAAGTTCATCTGGAAGAACAAAAGTCAAGAATTTCAAAAGCATTCATGAAAATAATGCAAATGGAAGTGACCTAGCTGACCTAAATGACCTAATGACCTAAAATGATATTATAAAGCAGCAGTCATGAAAACCATATGGTACAGTCTAAAAAATGGTGTATGGATCAGAAAAATAGGTTAGGTTCATAAGACACAAAAATCAAAGACTATATTAAACGAGTGTTTGATCAAACCAAAAATCCCCAGCTTCTGGGAAAAGAACTCACTATTTAACAAAAATTGCTGGGAGAATTTGAAATTAGTATGGTACAAACTAGGTATTGGCCCACAATCAATACCCTATACCAAGATAGAGTCATGATTTAGACATAAAGGGTGATACTATAAGCAGATTAATAATCTGCTTATAGTATCTATCTACACACACATGTATATATATATATATATATATATATATATATATATATATACACACACACACATACACACACACACATACATATATATATACACACACACACACACACACACACACACATATAGAATCACTTAGATTTGTGGAAAAGGAAGGAGTTTTTGGCCAAAGAAGAATTAGAATATAATGGAATGCAAGATGGATACTCTTTTCTAAATTATATAGAGAATTGACTCAAAATTATAATAAAACAAGCCATTCTCCAATTGATAAATGATCAAAGGATATGAATAGATAATTTTCAGATGAAGAAATTGAAACCATTTGTAGTCATATGAAAAAGTGCTCTAAATCTCTATTGATCAGAGAAATGAAAATAAAGATAACTCTGAGGTACCACTATATAAATGTCTTATTGGCTAAGCCGATGGGAAACGATAATGATGAATGTTGGAAGGAATGTAGGAAAATACTAATACATTGTTGGTGGAGTTGTGAACTAATCCAACCATTCTGGGGAACAATATAGAACTATATCCAAAGGTCAATCAAACTATGCATATCCTTTGATCCAGCTGTGTCTCTACTGGTTATATATCCTAAAGAGATCATAAAAAAGAGAAAAAGGACTCACATGTGCAAAAATATTTGTAACAGCCCTTTTTGTAGTGACAAGGAACTGAAAACTGAATGGATGCCCATCGTTTGGAGAGTGGCTGAATAAGTTGTGGTATATTAATGTTATGGAATATTATTGTTCTAGAAGAAACGATCATCAGGATGATTTCAGAGAGGCCTGGAGAAACTTATTTGAACAGATGCTAAGTGAAGTGAGTTGAACCTAGAGAATATTGTACATAACAATAGGAAGATTATAAAATCATCAATTCTAATGGATTTAATTCTTTTCATCAGGAAGATGAGTTTTGCCAGTTCCAATGGTCTTGTGATAAAGAGAGCCATTTGCACTCAGAGAGAGAACTGTGAGTCCTGTATGTGGATCAAAACATAGTGTTTTTACTTTTTTGTTGTTTGCTTGCATTTTTTTTCTTTTTGATCTGATTTTTCTTGTGCAGCATGATAATTTTGGAAATATGTGTAGAAGAACTACACACGTTTAACACACTGGATGACTTGCTGTCTTGAGGAGTGTGTGGGGAAGGGAAGGAGAAAAAATATAACTATAAATAACTGTAAATGTTAACTATTATATATGCATATGTTTTGAAAATAATAAGCTTTAATCTGAAAAAAAGCTTAAAAATAAAATAAAAAAACAAATAAATCTTTTTTTTGGAATTCATGCCTAGTAATACTATTGTTAGGTCAAAGAGTATGAATGATTTTACAGCCTTTTGGGCATAGATCATATCTTTATCAAGTGAGGCGTGGCTTTTTTTTTTTATTAATTTCACTTACTTCCCTATATATTTGAGAAATGAGGTCTTATCAGAGGAACTTGCTTCAAAATTACTTTTACAATTACTATTGCTATTTTCTCCCTATTTATTCTATTCTCTTTCTCCTTTCAACCTGCCCCTCTTTAAAAGTATTTTGCTACTTACCACATCATTCCCCAATATGTCATCTTTTGTATCATCCCCCCCTTCCCATATCCTCTTTCCCTGCTATTTTCCTGCATCAACAAATATTTATTAAACATCTCTGTGTGTTTCTGAATCGTTCTACTATTAATTCTGTTTTTCTGATTCTCCATCTCTGGTGGCTGACTGACTGTGTTTTCCTGTCTCTTGTCTCTTTGACACTGTTTTTATCTTTTTATTTCTTTCTGTTTCTGACACAGTTTTTGTCTTTGTGCTTCTTTCTGCTTTTAGATCTCTGTTTCTCAATATCTGTTTCTTCTTGACTTTTGCCTATTTGTATATCTGTTGATCAGCCTGTCTCTATTGTCCCATCCCCAGTCTTTGTTTCTGGCTCTGGCTCTCTCTGCCTCTCTGTCTCTTTCTGTCTCTCTTTTTCTCTCTTCTTTTCCTGCTTATTGGAATTTCCATACATGGATTTGCACCTACTAATATCTGTTTTTTTTTTATTCATGTTTACTGCTCTAATAGTTGGGAAAGGTCATTTTAGCATTTACAAAGATTAAACTGTTTTCTGTTCCAAAATTTAAAAAGCTTCCAAAGCTTATAAAGGTGAGGGGAGGGGAGAGAAAAAGGAAAAGAAAAGAACAATCTAACTAAAATGACTCAGAAAATGGTTCAGAAAAAGTACTTGTTGGATAAAGCTGGTAGGAAGTCACCATTGTGATTGACCAATGAAAAACTCCAAAACCAATAGACCAAACTCTCCCAGGCAATCTTAAAGGTAAAGCTTTTCATGGATCATCTAGTTACAAGAAAAGTTGGAAACATTGAGTATCTTCTCATTTTTATTCTGCCTCCTATTTCTTGACCATCCTCTGTAGTAACATTTGAGGATAAAGAAGAATAAGATAAGTGGTAGCTGGGAAGTAGTTTGGTGATCAGAGCCCTACAGTTAGAAGCCACAATTCATTTCCTTAATTACACTAAAAATCATTTGCTCTGCATGTTAACACGTTTCTGAATGGTAATGTATGTAAAAGCCTGTGGGGTTTAATGAATTATGTAACATATGTTTGCTTTCACAGGGATTAGAGATTACTGGAGTCTTTCCTAAACATAGGATGTTATTTTTAGAATCTAGGGAAATTTAGCTGTCAAATTATTTCTTATCATTTATTCCTTAGGATAAGCTTTTTGGGAATAAGACCTATAAAGTGACATTTAAGAAAAATTTCAAAAATTGACATAAAATTTCAAGTAGGGTCGTAGAATCTCAAAAGTAGATGAGATTGCATAAGTCCTTGTCTAATCCATACTAGAAGCAAGAATGCTTTATTCAATATTCTTGTGGTCCTCTATCTTCTATTTAAGATTTCCCTTGATGGGCAATTCAGTGCTGCCTAAGGTATTCCAAGTTCTTTTTGGTAAGTCTAATTGTTTGGAATTAGTTTGGATACTAATCTGAAATCTGGCTCTTCAATCTGTACTAATTTCTCCTTGTTATGACCTTTAGATCTTAAATAGTGGCTGGCACATAGCAAGCATTTAATTAAAGTTTATTGAGTTACTGACTGATTGACTAAATTTAGGCAAAGCACAAATAATTCCTCATTAATAAGGTGGCTCTTTTGGTATCATCCCACTAATATCTTTTCTTTTTCAAGCTAAGTACTCAGTTTCTTTCAGTAGTCTACATGGTGGATAGTTTCAAATAACCTGTCATGGTTACCCTCCTCTCTATGCAAGATTCCTTCTAAATTGTGACTATTATCAATAATCCCATTTATCCTAAAGAATTTATCATTTCCAGTATTAAATATAATACTATATCAGTGGCATTAAAACCCTTTAACTCTGGTCCCATTCCACCTTTCAAATCTTCTTATATTTTCCTAGTCCCTAGATACTTTGTTGTCTAATCACTCTGGTTCCTTTTCTTCACATAAGAGCTTCATTTCCTAGCTCTGGACATTTTCACTACCTGTCCTGAAACCTGGAAGAAACTCTCTTGTCTCTGGCTCCTGGCTTCCCTGTTTTCTTTCAAGATCAAGATAAAATTCCCATCTTCTATCAGAAACATTTCACAGTTCTCTGAAATCCTAATGCCTTTCCTCTTTGAGTGTATTCAACTTAATTTCTCCACTATTATATTCTGAAATCCTTGAGAGCAAAAAATGATATTTTGTCTATGCTAAACAGAGTAGTAAGAACTCAATATAAGTTTGTTTATTAACTATGAGACAAATTCTGGAATTTCCGAAAAGATAGTAATCTGAAGGTAATACTTAGGTGTAAAAAGTTTCTAGACAAGTATGGGATGAATTTGAAGGAAAAAAAAGGTTATTGTGTAATGGCCATAGGAGAGTTGGAAAGTGGCAAAAAGTAATTAGAAATTGGGCAATTCTTCCTCCTGATCCTGTGTGACCAAGGTATGAAAGAAAAAGCACCTACCCCTGAAAATGTGCCAGGTGATCACAAACATTTTCAAAAAAAAAAAAAAAAAAAACCCAAAACTAACTCAAGTATAAATGGAGTATTAGATGTGCCATATAAAGAGAGATCATTAAGGTAATTAAATATTTAGCTCTTCTATATAATATTTCAATGGGAAATACAACATATATAAAGGAGTAGTGGCCAGGGAACTTTAAGCTAGATAAGTACAAGAATGGTGAGTGAAGAGGGATTTGGAAGCAGACCCAAGATGGCAGAGTAAAGTCAGGAATCTGTTTGAACTCTCCCAGCTTCCAAAACAAACCACATGAAACCAAACCTCTGAACAGAGTATGACAGAATGAAACCACTGTCCAACTTAAGATAGACTGAAAAACTACAAGAAAGGTCAGTCTCACTGAGTGAAAATGGTGTTCAGCCCAGGTCAGACAGACACCAGGAAAGCCAGTGAGAGGGTCTTAATCACAGCAAATAAGTAATTAAAACCCTCAGTCCTGGCTCAATAGAAGAGCAAATTAGTGGGGCAGCTTCCAGTCCCAGCTAAGAGGGCAAACCCTGGGAAACCAGGCTGTTTCCTGAAAAGAGCAGGCAAAGTTACCCCATGCAAACACAAGGGGCCCCTGTGTTCAGTCAAAGCTCAGAGGTATACAGGAAACTAGAGAAAGTATCTCCTTTACTCCAGGAGAGAGCTCAACCATAAAAGTTAAAAAAAGAAAGAAAGAAAAAAAAAGGAACTATCAAAAGAAAAGGAAAGAAAATGACCAAGAAACAGAGAAGAACCTTGACAATAGAAAGCTACTATGGTGACAGGGCAGACCAAAACACAAACTCAAGAGAGAACAGAATGTCCACAGAAGAAATCTCAAAGAATGATATAAATTGGTCTCAAGCTCAAAGAGGCTTCTTAGAAATGCTCATAAAAGACCTCAGAGGGCAAATGAAAGAGATAGAGGAAAAAATGAGAAAGGAAATGATAGGCATGCATGAGAGAGTAAATAGTTTAGAAAAGGAAGGAGAAAAAAAGGGTGTTCAACCCAGGTCAGATAGATAATGAAAAAGCCAGTGAGAGGGTCTTAATCATGGCAAATCAGTAACTAGACCCTTATTCCTGGCTTAGTAGAGGAGCATTTTCACAGGAATTAAAAGGATGTTTCACCAGCTTTCCAGAGTCTATCTGACCTAGGCTGAACACCCTTTTTATCCCAGTGAGACTGACCTTTTTAGAAGTTTTCTCAGTCTATATTGAGCTGAACAGTGTTTTCATTCTGTCAGATTCTATTCAGAGGCTTGATTTCATATGGTTTTTCATGAAAAACTGAGGAAACTTGAACAGCTTACTGACTTTACTGTGCCATCTTGGATCCACCCCTGGAAGTTATTCCATTTAATTAAAAATCTTTTATTTTGAACCAATAACCTTTTAGTAGTTATAGTGATAGGAGTTATGTTGAAGAAAGGAATGTACAATTCAGAGTGGATGCATTCCTAAAACATGCTACAAATTTAAGGTAACTACTAGGGAATTCACAAGCAAGAAGGTCCTAGGTTTTACACAAGACAAGTTTTAGGGAATAATGAAATACAGAATACCATCTAGTAGTGTAATATGTGATATAGCCTTTAAGTGCTCTGGGATATTTAGAAGTGAAAAGATCTATGAAATCAAAAGTGATCTCTGTAAAGAAAGTAAAATTGAACATCATACATCCTCTGAGAGAATCCCAGGATTTAAGACGGAAAGCATCTTAAAATCTTATCTTATTCCCTCTTTTGTTATAGATAAAGAAACTGAGGCTCAAAGAGTTTAAAAGGCTTGTCCCAAATAACACAGATAGCAAGTAACAGAGCTAGAGTCTGAAAAGTTTCTTTTATTTTTCTTTTTTTTTTTTAACAACTTTTTATTGCCAGAACCCATGCCAGGGTAATTTTTTACTACATTATCCCTTGCACTCTGTTCTGACTTTTCCCCTCCCTCCCTCCATCCCCTCCCCCAGATGGCAAGCAGTCCTATACATGTTAAAGAGGTTACAGTATATCTTAGATACAATATATGTGTGCAGAACTGAACAGGTCTCTTGTTGCTCAGGGAGAATTGGATTCAGAAGGTATAAATAACCTGGGAAGAAAAACAAAAATGCAAGCAGTTTACATTCATTTCCTAGTGTTCTTTCTTTGGATGCAGCTGCTTCTGTCCATCCTTGATCAATTGAAACTGAGTTAGATCTTCTCTTTGTCGAAGAAATCCACTTCCATCAGAATACATCCTCATACAGTATCTTTGTTGAGGTATATAATGATATCCTGGTTCTGCTCATTTCACTCAGCATCAGTTCATGTAAGTCTCACCAATCCTCTCTGTATTCATCCTGCTGGTCATTTCTTACAGAACAATAATATTCCATAACATTCATATGCCACAATTTACCCAACCATTCTTCAATTGATGGGCATCCATTCATTTTCCAGCTTCTAGCCACTACAAACAGGGCTATCACAAACATTTTGGCACATACAGGTCCCTTTCCCTTCTTTAGTATCTCTTTGAGGTATAAGCCCAGTATAAACACTGCTGGATCAAAGGGTATGCACAGTTTGATAACTTTTTGGGTATAGTTCCAAATTGCTCTCCAGAATTGGCTGGATGTGTTCACAATCCCACATCCCCTCCAACATTCTGCACTATCTTTCCCTGTCATTCTAGCCAATCTGACAGGTGTGTAGTAGTATCTCAGAGTTGTCTTAATTTGCATTTCTCTGATTAATAATGATTTGGAGCATATTTTCATATGGCTAGAAATAGTTTTAATTTCTTCGTCTGAGAATTGTCTGTTCATATCCTTTGACCATTTATCAATTGGAGAATGGTTTGATTTCTTATAAATTAGAGTCAATTCTCTATATATATTGGAAATGAGGCCTTTATCAGAACCTTTGACTGTAAAAATGTTTTCCCAGTTTATTGTTTCCTTTCTAATCTTGCCTGCATTAGTTTTGTTAGTACAAAAACTTTTCAATTTGATATAATCAAAATTTTCTATTTTGTAGTCAATAGTGATCTCTAGTTCTTCTTTGGTCATAATTTCCTTCCTCTTCCACAGGTCAGAGAAGTAAACTATCCTATGCTCTTCCAATTTATTTATAACCTCATTCTTTATGCCTAGACCATGAACCCATTTTGATGTTATCTTGGTGTACGGTGTTAAGTGTGGGTCAATGCCTAGTTTCTGCCATACTAATTTCCAATTTTCCCAGCAATTTTTGTCAAATAATGCATTCTTATCCCAAAAACTGGAGTCTTTGGGTTTGTCAAATTAAAAGTTTCTAAAGATTATAAATCCAGTGCTCTTTCTATTATAGTAATAATACCTGTGGACATTTTAAGATGTAAAAATAACATTTGAAGGAGAAAATTAAATTCTTTTTTAAAATGTCTTGAACTAGGAATATTACACAAACATATACATAAGTGCACACACTCACACACACACACATACACACACACACACACACACACACAATGTCCACAATGTCTAGACCTGCATTTTGTGCCATGGTAGCCTCTGTGAGATTTTTTTTTTTGTGTCACTCTACGGGAAGATAAGCAGTGTCTTAATTCTAGCATTAGGAGAAATTGTCTCTGAACTTGTATTCATCTTGCAAGACCTGAAAGCTGTTTTTACTAGAGTGACACGTGTGTAACTTTTCCTGGCATTATTGTAAGTTAGATGCACAAAGAGGACAGAAGATTTTATAATGTACTGGTGAATGTGAATTAATATAATACTGAAAGGAATATCATGCATATTCAAGGGTTTTCTATTACATTAATGTCTGGTCACTTTAATGTATCAGTTAATTCTTCCTTTAGCTAAAATATAGTATGACATTTGAAATGGATAGCATTCATCCAAAGGTAACAGACATCTGTTTGCAGCTTAGGTGTATTGAAAACCTAGAGGTTTAACAAGTAACTTACATAAAACAGTTCAATTCAATGATACAAGCCTCAAGACCATGTTAGATAATGCACATTCTGTCATATATGTGTGTGTGTACACATTATATGTGTATACATACATATGTGTGTGTCTCTGTATATATATACAATCAATATGTGTGTGTGTATATGTATGTATGTATGTATGTATGTATGTATGTATTTACAGGAAGTAAGGGATGAAAAGAATCACCAAAAACTGTAAGAAGATTTTCCCAGTTTGTCTTGTAATCATGTGAAAATAGTTCATTAACTCAAGTTATTCTAAATTTGAATTTCCAAGTAATCAAGGCAGGGATTCTTAATATAATATATGTAGGTCCTCAAGAAAATTCATGAATGTATATCAAGGGTTGCATGAAATTGGATAAGATTTTTTTCTCCTTTTTTCTTTCTCTAACTTCTAAATGACATTTAATATTTTCTTCAATTATGAATACAGGTATTATTCTGAGATTGGTTTCAAAGGTTTTACCAGACTACCATGTTTATTTTTATCATAATATTTACAATATAAAAACAAAGGTTAAGGACCCATAAGTGAAGACTATATGTGAAATGAAGACATAAAAGACTAGAGATAGGGTTAGAAATGAGCAAAGGAGAGCAGAGAGAAAAAGGAAGATAAGTAAGAATAGAGAAGGAAAGTCACATACTGTCTCAGTTTTTCCATGTGCTTTTGAGCACCACAGTGCTTTGTTCTATGCTATTAAATTCATTAGTAATATAGTGTAGAGAGCCACAGATAGTGCGGGAACTCTGGATAAAGTATCAGACCCTTCAGCCCAGAGGGAACCTGTTGACAATGTCTGGTTTGGCTACCCATCTCCCTTTGGTGTATCTCACCTTTCCTGAGAAGTCGAGGGGGCATGACCCTCTGTGTTCTATTTGCAGCAAGGGGTACTTACAGTAAAAAGGTATTTATATATCAATAGCAGGGTGCTTATAGTTAGCAGGTACTGATGTAATGATACTATAGTTAGCACTTGCACAGTGTGCTATGGTGATGTGGTGATGTAATGGTTCTATAGTTGGCATAGCCTCAGTGATATAATTGTACTAAGGGACTGAGGGGCTGAGAGGACTTGAAATAAAGGGACTCCATCTTTGACCATCCTCCTGGGTCCCCTGCTACATCAGTCCTCCACTAAGACCAAGGACTCTAGCTGGTCCTGAGATCCTCCAGAGGGCTAGTCTGAATGGTATATTTTGGCACCCCAGTGTGAGGTTTCTAGAAAGCATAGTACATTCTGGCACCTGAACTTAGGGGTTCTACAAAGCACATTACCATATAGTATCTACATTTTCCCCCAAATGGAACAACGTAAACTTGCTTTCTTCAAAATGGAAGAAAACTGGAGAAAAAATGACTGGCAGGGTAACAAGTTGGGAGAAGGGGAGAGAAAGGAAAAAAAAAAGTATGCTGTAGATTCATGTATTTTTCCCAGTAATTGGAAACTAAACCTTTACACAATCTTTACCATCTACTCTTCAAAGTCTGATTATTTTATAGCTGGACAGTTTCACAGATGTGATGATTGTGGCAATCAAAAGGCCCTAGACAATGAACTGGAGAGTTTCTAATTCACCAACCAAATTGATAAGGCTCTAGAGGTGTAAGCAGAAAATGTATTGTGTCTTCATTTCCTTTCTGGTACTCCATCAACCTTTTCTTCTGCTGATGTGAGAAGTCAATAAAATCCCATTAACACAAAGATCTTGTATTAAGTTTGACAGTTTACAAATTGCTTGAGTTTTTATTTTCAGTATTATTAGTCTGCTAAGCTTTGGAGCTACCCCATCTTGAGTTGGTGAAATTTTGAATAATGTTGATAGAATCATTTCATATTATTTATTGTGTGTGTGTGTGTGTGTGTGTGTGTGTGTGTGTGAGAGAGAGAGAGAGAGAGAGAGAGAGAGAGAGAGAGAGAGAGAGAGAGAGCTATTAAAGTTTTCTGTCAGGTTCATAGAACATGACTACATATGATTATGCAAACTCAAAATAGAAAAGATGTCCTGATCTGTGATCTCACTTGGGTACCTATATTTATAGGTGAAAGGGGCTAACTAAATCATTCAAATGAGATGTTATTGAATATCCTATCTCTGTGGGAAAATGAACCCTTACACCCTTCTAAAAATTACACTAAACTTGAAAGATATATTGCCAATAGGACAATAGAGACCTGAAATAAGGAAAGTTGTTACAATTCTAGCTCTGCCTCTAGATAATGATGTGTCTTGACTAAGTTATTTTTTTCCTCTGGACCTCATTTTTCCTTCTCAATTAAACCAAGGGATGAACTCCAAGGACAATAACAGCTCTAAAATTCTATGCCTGCTTTATTAATCAGGATTGAAATTGTTCTAGAAAGAATAAAGCAGGGAGATAAAGATGGGGAATAATAAATCTGAGTACTTTTTTGTCTTTCTGTGCTTCCTTTCAAGTAATTTAAACTCTTGTGAGAATTTGTGGAAGTGAGAGCAGAAATATTCATGTGTTAGTTTAGGCCCCATCCAGAACATCAATTGTTTTTAAAAAATAAATAATTTAATCAATTCCATAAGCATTTATTAAGCATTGACTACATGTCAGATGTGTTAAGAGTCTGAGAATATGAAGAAATAAAGGCAGTTTTTATTCTTAAGTAGTATGCTTTCTCTCAGGGTATATATGTATATAGAGAAGCAACTAAATATATATATATATATATATATATATATATATATATATAATTTTAGATGTGGCATTAACACCTTGTGAAAGCAGGAAAAGTTTACTATAGGAAATACCCTTGAACTTAGCTCTGAAGGAGGGAAAACTGTTCAAGAATAGGAATAACCTATGTAGAGTTAAAAAATAGTGAAAAGGAATTCTGTATATAGGCCAATTGGCCTGGAAGGATAGAAGGCATGAAGGAAAGTTATATGAAATTGGTCTAGAGAGAAAGACTGAGTTTTGTTTCTTAATGACTTAAGTGCCAAATAGACAAGTTACCCCCTCCCCCCCAGACAACAGGAAGTCATTAACACATCTTGATCAGAGATGCTATATCATTGCCAGTACTTTAGAAATATCAATTTTGATATTTGAATAAATTATATATGAGGGAGGGGAGAGACTGGATACAGGAAGACCAACTAAGAGTCTTAATGAAATAATCTAGGCAGCAGACCATATGGGTCAAAGTTAGGATAGTTGTGGCATGAGGGGGAAAGGTGAAAATTTTTGAAAATGTGGTCTGATAATAATTCAAAAAAAAATTACTAATTGGATATGTGGGATGTGGAGGAAGAATTAAGAATTAAAATTTTTGTTAGGTTGTTAATTTATGGGTAAGAGAAATGATGGCATCCTTGATAAAACTAGTGAAAGTAAAAAAAGATGATTTAAGGGAAAATGAAATGATTCAATTTGGGATATGTTGAGTTTGAGATGTTTAGGGAATATCTGGGTAAAAATATGCAGTAAAAAGATAGAGTATAAGTTCAGCATAGACTCTGATCTGACTATATGGATTTAGGAAACATCAGCATATAGATGATCATCCAACTCAGAGGAGTTGAAAAACAGTGTAATGAGATAAGAGAGGTGAGAGCAGGTGAGAGCAATATGGATATGGATCTTGGCTGATTGAGTGACCACAGGTGATTGACCATGATTAATCAGATGTATACATTTAGAAGCAGAACAAAGAAATGTCACAAAATGTCAAGGGGAGCTGCAAAGAACCTCTAGCATTGATCATTAATAGAGTACAGAAAAGAAAAAAAAATTAGTTTCCTAGGCACAGATGGAGAATAAATAATGACTCTAAATTTTAAAGTTTAAAATTTTAGATTTGAGGGAATAGCTAAAAATGAAATAAAATTGTAAAGAAAACTTAAAAGTCAGCTAGAATAAATTAATTCCCCACTAAATCAGAGTCCTCTAAATTCAAAGAACAAATACAAAGAATGGTCACAGAAGACTGCCTATGAGGCAGGCAAGGTATTTCAATCTAAATTTTCAGAACTGTATTCCCTAAATTTCAGCTCTGATTTCTAGGTTTAAAGGGATCCATATTTTCTTCCTTTTCTTAAATTCAACTGTATTCCAAATATTGTATTCCATGCTGGTCACAAGAGGATGTGGGGAGAGATATTTTAGAGTCAGCATTTCCCTGGGGGAGGATGATATGAATTAGTGGAATATACTGTAAGGTTTTGCTGCCACAAAGCTGCCTCCTTCCCTTCTGTTAAATATTATTTTAAAAATATTATGTTCCAGTTAGACTAACCAACCATCTGCTCATTCAAACAACCACCAACCTTTAGGAATGATTATAAATCAAGCTACAGTGAGTTGGAATTGACAACTAAGGGATGCTTAAATCATGTGCTGGGGTTTAAGTGTAGGTACAGCCATAAACTTAAAGACCTTGTCTTAATTTGTAATTGGAAAAAAAAACAAAACAAAACAGTCTTTTCTCACTTTTTATCCATCTTTGCTTTACATCCTCTGTCTTTGAAAAAGAAGAATAAATGAATGAGTGAATTATTAGTTGAATTAAAAACCATTTATCAAGCTCTTGTTATGTACTGTGATATATAATGTATTGGGTACTTAAGGATATATATATATAGATAGATAGATAGATATAGATATCTATCTATATATATATATATATTATGTCTGGTCTCAAATTAAAATTATATTTTTAATAGGGGATACATCATATATAAATAGAAATTTTGACTAGAAAGGAGTATTTTGTTTTGAGAACTTAAAGAGACTATTAGGTAGAGTTATAAAAGAGTAGCCTGGTTCACTCTTTTCATTAGCAATGGCAGGATTGATTTGATTATAATTCTAGACCTGGAAAGTAGAAAGAGAAAAATCGCAGAAAATCCAGCATCCAGGCAGTTGGGGATAATTTTGCTGATAGTAAAGTAAAGTATGGCTAGCACCTTTAAATATCTATATTTATATTTAATTATCTATATTTAAACATCTATATTTATATTATACAGACATACAAACATACACATACACACCTATATTTGCATACACATATGTTCATGCATATGTATGTGCATAATTTGGTATTTGAGGCACTAATCAATAATTACATTGGGGGCCCAGGGCAGGATTTAGAAAGTTGAAAGAATGAATTCCTCTTGGGCAAAGGTGTCAAACTCTCATTCTGGTCATGTGGAGGCCTCAACCCTGCAGGATTGTCCAGAATCAGATTAAAATGGAATTAGGAAATGTTTAACAAAACAAAAAAAAGTAATAAAATATAGATAGTGTTATTTTAAATAAGATGCTCTAAGTCAATATGACCCACTGGGATCTGTTTCTGACTTTGACACCACTGCTCCTGAGCATGCTTTTTTATCCAAGCAATAGGGATGGCTATTATGAAGATAGATAATAAAGTGAATGTTAGAACCTCCCAAGTTATAGTTGGCCAAGTGAGGCACTCACCCGAGGAAAGAGAGAATATAGCATAGAGATTACAAATGTTCAACTTTGGATGCCATATTTTCAGAGGATGATTGTTATTCTGTAATTAATACAAAGAACAGCAATCAAAATATGAAGGACATGAGATTATGGCACACAAAAGTATCAGTTAAACAAGCTAGGAAGATTTAACAGACTGAGAAGGGGTCACTGATATATTTTGTCATGAATTTACAAGATTATAACATGCAAAAAGGATTTGATTTTGTCCATTTGACATCACAGGATAGATGAGGATCATTGGACAGAAGCTGCTGCAAAGACAATTTAAGCTTAATGTAGGGGTAAAAAAATAATCCAAGATGGTCAAAGATGAAGTAGTCTGCCTTGAAAACTTCTAGTGGAACCTGAATTAATACTTACCAGGGAAATTGATAAAGGGGAGTCCACTCAAGCATAGGATTGACTACATGACCACTCTAATTCATTCCAACACAGAAATTCTGTGATTCAAAGAATTGGAGAAAATATTGAAGTACCTCTCACTATGCCTTAGACAAAAAAAAAAGTTACATTGGCAAAAATGGTTAGCAAATAAGTAAGCACAACTTTAGAATCAAGCAGAATATTAGCTAAATTTTAACATCATAAATCTAGAGCTAGCAGACACTGATATCGTGTTCCAACCTCTAATTTTATGAAATGAAGATACTGAGGCCAACGAGGTTAATCAGTAACTTTACTTGAGATCATACAAGAAATGTACATCACATATGGAATTTGAGCCAAATTTCCCTGATTCCAAGCCAAGTGTTTTTAATACTGGACCCAAACTGATCAAGTAACTTAGTTGGGGGGCCTATAGCTTACTTTCTCAAAAACTTCCCAAGGCTTATAAAGAGAAGAATTTCTAGAAGTAGTATCCAAATGATTTCTAAGACATAAGAATTACATCCTAAAAAAAACTTTTTTTCACTAGCGAATGCTTAAATTCTATATTTTTTCAAACTTTCCCCATTGGATCCTTTCAATACCAGTGGACTATGATGTTCTCATTCCTGGAATAAGAAAGGTTAAAGACAGATTAGATTGAACAAGAACACAGCATGTTCCTTTCCACTCAAAGTTACTTGAACAGTTCATTTCCAGCAGAGACAGACGTGATGGGGAGTATTTTAAATTGCTATTTCATCTTTCTCTTTGGAGTCCAAGGAGTGTGTTATCAAATTCTCACCTGGAGTATGAAGGTTGAAGTTTAATTGAGCAGAGACATCAGAGAATTTTCTTACAAAAAATCTATCATTGTTAAAATGGCAAGTAAGGGTTAAGGTGATTTATGTATACATACACACATGTACCTGAATATTCACGGGGTTTTCTAAAAATCATTTGTCGTTATTATTGTTGTTGTTGCCTTATCATGTCCAACTTTTCATGATCTCATTTGGGGTTTTCTTGGCAAAGATACTGCACTGGTGTGCCACTTCCTTCTCCAGCTCATTTTATACATGAGGAACTGAGGCAAACAAAATTAAATGATTTGTTTGGGGTCATACAACTAATAAGTGCCTGAGGCTGGATTTGAATTCACCAAGATGAGTTTTCCTGCCTCTAGGCCCAGTGTTCTATCCACTGTGCCACCTGAATACCTCCAAAAATCAGGCTTGAATAGTTATGTATATATTATCTATGCATACAAAAATTATATTACATGCAATCAGCATTTACAAGTTCTTATAATGTGCAAAGATATTAGAAGTTACAAAGATGGGTGGAGGGAAGGAGAGGAGAGAACAGTCCTTGCTATCAAATATCAAATAACATAAAGTCTAGAAGAGAGATGATAATAACCCAAACAACTGCACTACAACTTGGATTGTGCGGAATGTGTAGGGATGCTCAAAGAGATGAAAAATGAGACTGAAGAGGGAAGATCGCTATTGGATTTTAGGGAAACATTAGCTTCATGGGGGAGTGGTAACTGAGACAAAGACCTGAGACAGGGTCTTCAATAGGCAAACTAGGAATAGGAAAAAAAATGCAGAATGGGTAAATTTCAAACATGAAAGGAGTAATTTAAACAATATGTACTAAGGCCGGAGAAGTCAGAAGTTCTAGTTGAACTAAAACTGATTTTTCAAGGACTATATTTTTAAGTAGGCTATTGAGATATTAGAGACATATTGGAAAGAAATATCTATTTTGTTATCCTGTAAGCAATGGGGAACTTCTGTTTGTTTGTTTTTCATTTGGCTTTAGTTTGGAATTTTCATAATCAGATCTATTGGAAAGATTGCTTGGGTAGCAAGGTGGAAGGGAAGAGATGGGACACAAATGACCAGGAAGAAAAAAGATGAAAAAGATCAGATTGAACAACAATACAGCATGTTCCCTTTCTTAGAAAGTGAAGAGTTCTAAACAAGGATGGGGGGGGGAGGGGAGAAAAGAAGAGAAAGATGTGAGAGATGTTGTAAGGATTATTCTTTATTCTTCCATCTCCTTTGTGCCAATCATTCATACATGAATTTCACCTACTTTGTACATAATATGTTTCTCTGGTGTAAGACAATTCCCAAACATGGGGAGTATGAGATCTAATCAAAAAGTTAGGAGATACATTGCTTTTTGGTATCACTCACAATCTCTAGTACATTTGTAAATAATGTCTTAAATTCAAGCTTTTGAATAGGTGCTGAAGAAACATTACAAAATAGTTTTACTTGATTGAACAATTTTTAAATAAGTTGTTGCCCAAAGAAATGAAATATTATTGTGTTATATGAAACAATGTATATGAGGAATACAGAGCTATGCAGGAAGACTGAAAATATACAAAATGAAATAAACAGAACCAGCAAATAAGATACTACACTCCACAATGCTAATAGTAAGGACAATCACACAAAGCAAAGGAAAATGAAGTCTATAAAAATTAAATGACCATGTTTGGTCCCAAGTAAGAAATTTTGAGAAAGAAGCCCACTATGATCAGTTTCTTTGTTAGAGGTAATGAATAGTGGATGTGGAACACTGAATACAGTGTCAGTTATTTTGATTTCTTAGTTACTTTAATAACCCCCCACAAATACACACACACAAACACACACACACACACACACACACACACACACACACGTATTCTTTGTCATAAGCGAGAGATAAGTATTTGGGGAAATGCAGGTCATGTAAAACAAAAAGATATCAAGAACAAATATTTAACAAGGAAAAACTTCCTAGAATAAATTGAATATCTTTTCATATTATTTCATTTGTGGAATGAGTATAAATTCTTAGACCTCAAGTCAATCCCTTTAGAAAAGTTTATTATTTGCCTTCTCTTTTCATGAATTTCAAAGGGCTGAAGAAGTTACTTATATGCTACATCATTAATTCTCTGGATAGTTAGCTTAATAATGTTAACATTTACACTAATATAGTCCTAATGTAACTATATATTATTTTCTCATTTTGAATATGGAGTTCCATATGAAATTATTATCAGGTAAACAAACACGTTCCATATGTATAAAAAAACAATCAATCATCATTTATTCAGTGCCTAGTATGAGGTAACTTCTGTACTATAAAGTTTTGGGGGATATCAATAGTGAAACCTCCCCTACTCTCAGGGAGTTGATATTCCTCAGTGGAAATGACAATAACTAATACATCATTCACATGTCCTGAAGATGAAATTTTCAGACTTATAAAGAAAAGCAAAATACAAGGAAAAGAAAGGACTAAAAGAAAGTTAAACTCTTCTTTTTTCAATAACTCATTTTCACTGAGAGATGGTCATTCAGGAGATTTTATTATGAGTATAAGAATAATACTTTAAAACTCTTTTGCCAGATAATCTATAGCAAACAAACAAAAACAACAAAAAATGAGCAAACTAGAAACAATAAACACCAACAACAACAACACAGAACTCTATTTTTAACAGGCCCCTTAGAACCCCTGAAGTATTTTTTTTAAATATGGGCAGTCAGAAAATCAAACCAACAGGGCAGCTAGGTGGTGTATTGGATAGAGCACCAGCCCTAAAGTCAGGAGAATCAGAGTTCAAATATGGTCTCAGACATTTAACGCTTCCTACCTTTGTGATCCTGGGCAAGTCACTAAACCCCAATTGCCTCAGCAAAAGAAAGAAAACCAAACTAAAATAGTAAATTTTCAAGGAATACTCTCTTCAGACTCAGTGCAAGGTCAATCAAGAGATTATAAATCCCTGATGGTTTGGTCATGTGGAAATTAGCACTGGATCTATTTAGAGATATCAGTATAATCCAGTTCTCTCTTGAGACAAAGTCTTGAATATAAACTTTATATTGCTTGCCTTTTATTAATCTTATTTAGTTCCAATCAAATATAATACAATGCATACATATGTGTGCACATGCACATGTACTCAGTGTCTCTATGAAAATAACAGATTTGCTGCAGCCCAGCATAGAATGAGATTATAATTTATGATCACAACTTTAGAAGAAAAAAAATTTTTGCATGACTAATTCCCATACAACAGCTGAGTCACTAAGAGAACATAATTTAATTCAGTCCATAAAATTAAAGTTCAAATCACATTTAATAACATAGCAATACAATACAGTAAACATTTACTAAATGCCTCCTACATGCAGATCTCTGTAGTAGGCATTGAGGAGATAATAAAGTTTAGATGCCAAATCATCCCTACCCTTAAAGATCTTTCAATATGTTTGAAAGATGACTCTAACTCAGATGTCTATTGTGCATAACGTGAATCATTCAGTTCACTTAATATTTATTTTTAAATGAATGATATTGAAAATATTTGATTTTTCATTTTCTCTATTTTCTTCTTTATGTTCCCTTCCCAAAGAACTCTCCATTTATAATAAAGAATTTGAAGAAAATATAAAAATAGAAAAAGAATTAGGGAAAAATCAGTGTAACCAATCAATGAACTGACAAAAATCTAACTTTCTTTTGCACCGTACTTGTGGACAACCTATCTACACAAAGGAATGGGTAAAAGTGTCTGCTTATATCTCTTATTTGGGACCAAGTTTATCCTTTGTAATTACTCACATTTATTTTGTATTGTCTTTTTTTTCTATTTATGTTGTTATAGCTGTGTATATTGTTTTATTGGTTTATGTTACTTTGGATCTCTTCTTGTAAGTTTTTCCTATTCTCTCTTATCATGTTTGTTGTTTCATACAGAATAATAATTCATTACACTTATGTAGCCCAATATTTTACCCTGTAAGTGTACTGTTGTCATCAGAAGTCATCAACCTAATTAATTTTGGTGAGGTTCATTGTTAGAATGTTGTGTAGTCACTGAAAAATTTGTTTTGTCCACAGCAATTCACAAATGTTCTTTTAGAAGGTATAGAAAGGCTGCAATTTATGTTGATATAAGGGGTTACCCACATTGATGAAATTAATGAATGAACAATTTTTTTTAATTTGTTAAGCTTTTACTACATAAAATATTGAAGTGAGAAGTATTGAATATGTTGATACTGCTTTGATAAAGTCTCATGCATATTCCAGCACAGAACACATAATCAGTAGCTATAAAGACACAACAGGGTGTTTCCTCATGACGATAGATGGTTTATATGTCTCCCTACCCATCTGTCATATTTCTGCTTTAATCTAAGGATGTGGTTGATCATTATTTTTTTTATAAATATATCCCCAGCTAAAATAAAATTAAATATGCATGCATTTTAAAACTAACCATGCATAACAAATTTCTGAAAATTGATTTAATGAATCAGTAAGTCAATGCTTTATGAATATTATAATTTTTAGATGCCCAGTTCAGGTGCCTACATAATAGTATTTAGGTATGTATGTTTTAAGTGTAAAATAAACACAACAGCAATAATCACAAAATAAAATATCTTGTACCTAAATCTTCAGATTTTCCTGCTTTAACTTCCCAACATTTGAGTTTGAGCAAATTGCTTTATCCTTTCGGATTTATTTTCCTTATCTGTGGAATGAAATAATTGGATTAGATAATATCAAATATCTCTCCAAACTCTAAGACAAGAATCCTATAATCTTATGGAAACACAAAAATCAACTAGACAAATATTTATTAAGCATTTACTTTTTTTTTAAAGAACAGTTGCTAGGCATTTGCTAGGCAATGTGGTAGATATGAAGTGTAGATATAACATGATCCTAGCCTTCCTAAAACATAAAATCTCAAAAGGAAACATGACAGAGACAAATCACCTAAAATGCAAGACAAGTGCCATATGAAGTTCAGTAGGGATATGCCATAACAACTCAATACTGGAATTAGTCACAAGAGAACTCACTAAGAATCACATAGGATCAATGTTTAAGTACATCATTTCCATCTAATATGGAAACAAACAAACAACAAAAAGAAAACATTTTCAGGGCCAAGCAAAAAAATATGATTACTCTTTTGTCACTGCATATTTGCTCCTCATTCATAATACAAGCTGCTGTCCCATATAGGACAAAAAAAATAATTAATGCCTTCTACCTTTTACCTTATTGCTTATAATAAAATGTTCCTTTTAAAAGATGGGAAAACCCTGAGTACAAATAAAAAAGAAATATAATTGAAATTGCAAGAGGGGAATTTTAATTTATATAGAAAAGCAAAACAGGGAACAGAAAGGCTCGTGAACACTGGAAAACTGCCTCTATGAAGGACTTGAATGCTTGCTCTGAGGAAGAAGTAGTTGCTTACTTTCCAAGAATGATGATGTGGAGCACAGTTGTCATTAGAAAAAGTATCAATCAATACTCAAATGAAAATGAGATCAGTGGTAGTTGATGATTCCCTAATGTTGACTACCAAGGCAAATATTTCTTGATTAAATATTAATAATACTGAAATCAAGTAGGATACATGCACATATGCATATACATAAATATGTATATAGGCATATTACATGTACATGTATATTTACACATAAATATGTGTATGTACACATTTATATGTGGATATAGAGCTAGATCTAGATCTATATATACACATTTATGTGCAGATATAGAAACAGATACAGATATAAATAGTCAAGAGAATGGAAAAAAGTGTTCCAAGACTAGTCAAAACAATTGGTTGCTACAAAGTTAGAATAATTAATATAGAGACATAAATGATATCATAATGAAACTATAAAATGTTGCAAGTGATTAAGTTCTGAGAACAGAAAGACAATTAATGAATAAATGACTTGTTCATCATCAATGCTAATCAAAAGCATCATCATTGACCCCATTTTTCTTTGTTTCCTTGTAGCATTTCACTAATGCATAACAGGGAGGGGAAAGAAGTGACCTAAAAAGAAAGGAAGGTAAAAATGAAGGGAGGGAAGAGTAGGAGTTTCATATCCTTAGCAATACACCATAACTTCATTCAATCACTCAGTAGTTGTCAGTTATAGGAGAACTTTGAGAGAATTTGAAGAGATTTGAAGAAAAATTGGATAAACCAATCAACACTAAAACAAGCAATAGTTTAATTTGGTATATTTAAGGGGCGGCATAAAGGAGAAAGGCATGTACCTTAACTTGAGATACACAAGGGAATGGAAAACATCAGCAACAAAAAAGAGTGCTATGGAAGCCCAGTAAGTACTTCTTTTGGGGATAAGAACTAAAACCTATAATGAAAAGCAGCTGTTCAATTCTCTCACAATTGTACTAGGGCCAGTAGCTTCAAAATAGGATTATTCCCCTAATTTCCCTCACACCAGGGCCAGGGTGAAACTACCAAAGAACTATGAAGGCACAATAAAAAGATTACCGAGGTGTTGCTGGAGAGATATATGCATAATTATCTTCAGAAGAGGAAAAAAAAAAAGGGAATCTGTATTATTCTAGAACTCTTAGGTCTATTCCTTAAGGTGACAAAAGCAGTTCTTACATCAGAAAAATTCTGAGTGAGAGTTTCTTATGTGTTTTTCACTTAATAAAGAAGATCACATTCAAAAGGTATTATCTGTTCCAAAACTGATGGTCACAGGAAGGACACAATGAATTGTGAAGGAAACTGAGTATTCCTAGACCTGAATGCTCTAAATGTTATAGGTATTTAACAACTGATTGTCATTCTGAGACTTCTATTTCAGAGGCATAAGTATTTCCTCTTAGCACTACAAAATGATTTGAATTGTTTTAATCTTTGAGCCAGAAAGCAGATTTGAATCATACAAGGAATTTTCAACACACACACACACACATACGCACACATACACGGACACTACAAGATATCAGAGTGGGAAGAAAATGCTAGGATGATATGAAGTGAGTCACAGAAACAAAGCTTCCATTATTTTTCCAAATTTTTATCTCCATCCCCATATGATGATAGACAATTATATCATCTTGTTTCTTTTTTAAATCTAAATTGCTTCCTCTTTTCTAATTTTGCTTTATATAAAAACTTACAAGTCAGGAAAGCTTTTTTATTTTTATTTTTATTAAAACTTTTTATTTACAAAACATATGTATGGGTAATTTTTCAACACCAACCCTTGCAAAACATTCTGTTCCAAATTTTTCCCTCCTTCCACCCATTCCCTCTCCTAAATAGCAGGTAGTCCAATACATGGTAAATATGTCAAAATATATGTTAAATCCAATGTATGTATACATATTTATACAGTTGTCTTGCTGCATGAGAAAATCAGATCTAGAAATAAAAAAAACCTGAGAAGGAATATAAAATGCAAGTAAACACCAACAGAATGCATGAAAATAGCTCTCTAAAAATAAAATTGGTGAAATGGAAAAAATTCCATAGAACAAAACAACTCAATTGGACAATTAGAAAAAGATATAAAAAAAGTGAGTGAAGAAAATACTTCATTGAAAATCAGAATCGAATAAATGGAATTGAATGACTCAAGGAGACAACAAGAATCAGTCAAACAAAACCAAAATTAATCAAACAATGGGGAAAAAATGTGAGATACCTTCTTGGGAAAACAACAGACCTGGAAAATAGATCTAGGAGAGACAATCTGAGAATTATTGGACTCCCAGAAAAATATGAAGAAAAAAAGAGCCTGGAAACTATTTTCCAGGAAATTATCAAAGAGAACTGCCCAGAAGTCATAGAAATAGAGGGTAAAATAGACTTTGAAAGAATTCATTGATCAGGTGACCCTAAAATAAAAACACCAAGAAATATAGTGTCCAAAGTCCAGGACTATCAGATGAAGGAAAAAAAATATGCAAGCAGTTAGAAAAACCCAATTCAAATATAGAGGAGCCACAATAAGGATTATATAGGATCTAGCAGCATCCACATTAAAAGATCGAAGGCCGTGGAATATGTTATTCCAAAAAGCTAAGGAACTCAGTATGCAACCAAAAATAACTTACCCAGCCAGAATGAGCATCTTTTTCCAGGGAAGAAGCTGGTCCTTCAACGAAATAAGCAAATTCCACCTATTTTTGATGAAAAAAAACAGAACTTAACAAAAAGTTTGATCTCCAAAGATAGAATTCAAGAGAAACCTAAAAAGGTAAAAAGAAATCTTGGGAACTGTATTTCTGCTATAAAGATGATTCTGCTATAAAGATGTATATATATATATATATATATATATATATATATATATATATATAATCTTTAATATAGCCTTAACACTGGGAAATGAATGCAAACTGTTTGCATTTTTTTTTCTTCCCAGGTTATTTTTTACCTCCTGAATCCAATTCTTCATGTACAACAAGACAATTGTTTGGTTCTGCACACATATATTGTGTCCAGGAAATACTGTGACATATTTAACATGTGTAGGATTGCTTGCCTCTGGGGAAGGAGGGGAAGGAGGGAGGGGCAAAGTCAGAACAGAAATGAGTGCAAGAGATAATTTTGTAAAAAAATTACCCAGGCATGGGTTCTGTCAATATAAAGTTATAATTATTAAAAAAAAAAAAAAGATAGCCTCCTCCATCCGAATTGATCCTTATGTAATATTGTTGTTGAAATGTATAATGATCTCTTTGTTCTGCTCATTTCACTTAGCATCAGTTCATATACGTCTCTCCAAACTTCTCAGTATTCATTCTGCTGGTCATTTCTTACAGAAAAGTAATATTCCATAACAATCATATACCATAATTTACTCAGCCATTCTCCAATTGATAGGCATCCACTCAATTTCCAGTTTCTAGCCACTATGAAAAGGATTGCCACAAACATTTTTGCACATGTGGGTCTCTTTCCCTTCTTCAATATCTCTTTGGAATATGAGCCCAATAGTAACACTGCTAGATCAAAGGGTATGCACAGTTTGATAACTTTTTGAGTATAGTTCCAAATTGCTCTGCAGAAAGGTTGGATTCACAACTCCACCAACAATGCATTAGTGTCCCAGTTTTCCCACATCCCCTCCAACATTCCTCACTATTTTTTCCTATCATCGTAGCCAATGTGACAGGTGTATAATAGTACCTCAGAATTGTTGTAATTTGCATTTCTCTGATCAATAGTAATTTGGAGCGCCTTTTCATATGACTATAAATAGTTTAAATTTCTTCATCTGAAAATTGTCTGTGTATATCCTTTGACCATTTATCAATTGGAGAATGGCTTGATTTCTTACAAATTTAAGTCACTTCTCTATATATTTTAGAAAGGAGGCCTTTATCAGAACCTTTGAATTTAAAAATATTTCCCCAGTTTATTTCTTCCCTTCTAATCTTGTCTGTATTTATTTTTTTTGTACAATTTTTTTAACTTAATATAATCAGAATTATCTATTTTGTGATCAATAGATCTTCAATTCTTCTTTGGTCACAAAGTCCTTCCTTCTCCACAGATCTGAGAGGTAAACTATTCTATGTTCTTCTAATTTGTTTATAATATCATTCTCTATATTTATGTCATTTAATTTCAACCTTATCTTGGTATATGGTGTTAGGTATGCATCAATGCCTAGTTTCTGCCATACTAGTTTCCACTTTTCCCAGTTTTTTTTCGATTGGTGAATTCTTACTCCAAAAGATGGGGGTTTTGTGTTTGTCAAAAACTAGATTGCTATAATCATTATTTTGTTCTGTGAAGCTACCCTATTCTACTGATCAACTATTCTATTTCTTAGCCAGTACCAAATGGTTTTGATGACCACTGCTTTATAATAGAGTTTTAGATCTGGTACAGCTAGTCTACCTTTATTTGCTTTGTTTTTCCATTAATTCCCTTGAAATTCTTGATCTTTTGTTCTTCCAGATAATTTTTCTTGTTATTTTTTTTCTAGTTCATTGAAATAGTTTCTTTGTAGTTTGATTAGTATAGCACTAAGTAAATAAATTTGTTTAGGTAATATTGTCATCTTTATTATATTTGCTCAAGCTATCCAAGAGCAGTTGATAGTTTTCCTTTTGTTTAGATATGACTTTATTTGTGTGGAAAGTGTTTTGTTTTGTTTATACCATTCCTGACTTTCCCTTAGCAGATAGATTTCCATATATTTTATAATATCGATGATTATTTTAAATGGAATTTCTCTTTATATCTCTTGCTGCTGGATTTTGTTACCGATGTATAAAAATGTTGATGATTTATGTGGGTTTATTTTGTATCCTGAAACTCTGCTAAAGTTGTGTATTATTTCTAATAGTTTTTTAGTTGATTCTCTAGGATTCTCTAAGTATACCATCATATCATCTACAAAGAGTGCTAATTTGGTTTCTTTATTATCTACTCTAATTCGCTTAATCTTTTTTTTTTCTGCTGAAGCTAGCATTTCTAATACAATATCAAATAGGAATGGTGATAGTGGACAACTTTGTTGCACTCCTGATCTTACTGGGAATGATTACAGTTTGTCCCCATTACATATGATGCTTGCTTATGGTTTTAAATATATGCTACTGACTATTTTAAAGAAAAGTCCATAGAAACATGGGAATAACCATATTCTCTAGGGGTTTTTTTTTGTTTGTTTGTTTGTTTGTTTTACTGGGAATGGGTTTTGGATTTTATCAAATGCTTTTACTGCATCTATTAAAATAATTATATGGCTTTTGTTAATTTGGTTATTGATATAATCAATTATGCTAATAATTTTCCTTATATTGAAAAAGCCCTGCACCCCTGATATAAATCTTACTTTGTCATGGTATATTATCCTGGAAATGATTTTCTGTAATCTCTTTGCTAATATTTTATTTAAGATTTTTGCATCAATATTCATCAGGGGGATTGTTCAATCATATCTTTTTTTCTGTTTTTGTCCTACCTGATTTAGGTATCACTACCACATCTGTTTCATAAAATAAACTTGGTAGGAATCCTTCATTCCCTATTTTTTCAAATAGTTTGTATAGTATCAGAATTAATTGTTATTTAAATGTTTGGTAGAATGCACATGTAAATCCATGGGGTCTTGGGGATTTTTTTTCTTAGGAAATTGCTTAACAGCTTATTTTATTTCTTTGTTTAAAGTGGGACTATTTAAGTAATTTATTTCCTCTTCTGTTAATCTAGGCAATCTATACTTCTGTAGGTATTCCTCCATTTCACTTCAGTTATCAAATGTATTGGCATATAGATGGGCAAAGTAACTCCTAATTATTGCTCTGATTTCCTCTTCATTAGTGGAAAGTTCTCCTTTTTTTCATTTTTGAGACTAACAATTTGATTTTCCTCTTTTCTTTTTCTAATTAACTGAAGTTTTATATATTTTGTTGATTTGTTTTTATAAAGCAAACTCTTAGTTTTATTTATTTATTCAATAGGTTTTTTATTTTACTTTCAATTTTATTTATCTATCCTTTTATTTTTAGAATTTCAGGTTTGGTATTTGATTGGGGTTTTTTAATTTGTTCTTTTTCTAGCTTTTTTAGTTGCAAGCTCAATTCATTGATTTTCTTTTTATTTATGGCTGCATCCCACAAATTTTGGTATGTTGTCTCATTATTGTCATTCTCTTGGATGAAATTGATTGTGTCTATCATTTGCTGTATCATCTGTCAGTCATTAGGATGAGATTATTTAATTTCCCATTACTTTTTGGTATATTTTCACCTGGTTTTATATTGCATGTGATTTTTATTGCATCATGAACTGAAAAAAGTACATTTACTATTCTGCCTTTCTGCATTTGATTTTGAGGTTTTTATGCCCTAACATATGGTCAATTTTTTTATAAGTTCAATAAACCACTGAGAAAAAAAAGTAAACTTCGTTCTGTCTACATTTAATTTTCTCCAAAGATCTATTTTATCTAACTTTTCTAACATTTTGTTTATCTTCTTAACTTTCTTATTTGTTTTGTGATTCTATTTATCTAGTTCTGAGAGACCAAGGTTGAGATCCCCCTCTAGTATAGTTTTACTCTCTATTTCTTCTTGAATCTCTCTTAACTTCTCCTCTAGGAATTTCCATTCTATACTACTTTGTGCATATATGTTGAGTATTGATATTGCTTCATTTTCTATGGTATTCTTTAGTAAGATATAGTTTCTTTCCTTATCTCTTTAAATTAGATCTTTGCTTTTACTTGATCTGAGATCAGGATTGCTAACCTTACTTTTTTTTTTCTTCACCTGAAGCATAATAGATTCTGCTCTAGCCCTTTATCTTCACTCTGTATGTGTCACTATGCTTTAAATGCATTTCTTGTATACAACACATTGTAGGATTCTAGCTTAATCTAATCTGCTATCTGCATCCTTTTTGTGAGAGAATTCATCCCATTCACATTCACAATTAAAATAACTACTGTATTTACTGCTATTTTATTTAACCTAGGTTATACTTTTCTCTTTCCTATTCCCCTTTCCTTCTCCCCAGTATTTTGCTTTTGATGGCCACCACCCTCAAACAGTCTTCCCTGTTTAGAACTCCTCCCCATTTTTATACCTTTTCCCCTAATTCTTCTGTTTTCCCATATATTAGTCTTTTCTTTTCCCCCTTTCCCTCCTACTTCCCTGTAAAGTGAGACAATTTTGTGTGTGTGTGTGTGTGATACTAAATATGTCTGATCTCTTACAGCCAAATCAGATGAGAATAAAATTCATATAATACTCATCCCCCCTCCCTTCTTTCCCTCAATAATAATAGGTTTTCTGTGCCTCTTTGTGAGATATACTTTCCTTTATTTTATCTCCTTTTCTTCCAGTATGATCCCTTTTTCACCTCCAGTTGCTTTTTCATATTATCATAATAAAATCAAATTATAGCAGCATTCTCTAAGTATATACATAACAGAAATACAGTTTTCAAGAGTTCTTTCTATTTTACCTTTTTATGCTTCTCTTGGGTTTGGTGTTAGGAGATCAAATTTTTTGTTCATTTCTGGTCTTTTCATTAGAAATAGGTGAAGTTCATCTATGTGATTGAATGTCCATTTTCTTCCTTGAAATATAATGCTTATTTTAGCTGGATAGATTATTCTTGGCTGTAATCCCAGTTCCTTTGCTTTTCAGGATATCATATTCCAAGCCCTTCAATCCTTTAAGGTAGCATCTGCTAGCTTCTGGATAATCCTAATTGTGGCTCCTTGGTATTTAAATTATTTCTTTCTGACTGCTTGCAATACCTTTTTCTTGGTGCAATAGTTTTGAAATTTAGCCATAATATTCCTTGGTTATTTAATTTTGGGGTCTCTTTCAGGAGGTGATAGGTGGATTCTTTCAATGGCTATTTTAAATTCTTATTCTAAAATATCAGGGCAGTTTTCTTTTATGATTTCCTGTAATATAATATCTAGGTCCTTTTTTTTCATCATAGTTTTCAGAGAGCCCAATGATCCTTAGATTGTCTCTCCTAGATCTATTTTCCAAGTCAGTTGTTTTTCCTAATTTTTCTCTTTTTCTTCTATTTTTTTCTTTTTCTTTGACTGATTCTTGAAGTCTTATTGAATCATTCACTTCCATTTGTTAAATTCTAATTTTTAGTTTATTATTTTCTTCAGTTACCTTTTTTAGCTCCTTTTGCAATTGGCCAATTAATTTTTTTGTTCATTGCATTCTTTTTACATTTTGTCTATTCCTTCTTGCAATGATATCATTTCATTTCCTCATTTTTCTTCTCTTTCTTAAGATCCTTTATGTAATCTTGCAACAAAGTCTTGTTAAATGGGAACCAGCTCATGTCTCTTTTTGAGGCTTCTTCTGGAATTGCTTTGCCATTAGGAATCTTGGGATTTGAGGTCTATTCTCTCTCGATAAAAACTGTCTATGGTGAGAGTTATTTTTGTTTTTTTATTTTTTTTTTTAAGGTTTAAGATCTGTTCAATGCAAAGGAGGGACAACTGTTTTAATTTGCCTTGGGCAGTTCTGCTGATTGATTTCCAGTGCTGGGTAATGGTGACTAGGTCCAGCATTCTTCTGGGGTTCAGTGGTTTACAATTTGCAAATTTGGCAAATCTACCAAACCACCTGCTTGCAACCAGGACAGAGTGGCCTGAGTGGCTCACAGAAGATTCCCAGGTGTGTGAAAGCTATAATGCTCTGACTCTCCGCTCCTGCTTATTGTCCCAGTCTCCCTATGTTGTGGTCTGGGCTTGGCAGACTGTTCCCCTGTTTAATTGAAACAGACCTGTTCTGAAGATCTTCCAAGGTATCTTCTTCTAGAAATGTGTTTCACTCCAAATATTTGTGGATTCTTTGACTTTGAAACCAGTTTAGAGGCTTAATCTACTGTTGGTTTGAGGGAAGGTTAGAGGAGGTTACAGAGAGTTGGGTCTTCTTTCCTTCATCTTGGCTCTGCCCCTCCTCCAGGAAAGCTTTTATTAAATTTTTGTATTCCTCATCCAAAATGAGAAAAGTAGAAAAAAGAAATTAAGGATTAACTGCAAATATATACAATTACGATTTTAGCAAAAGGGGGCTCTGACCTATTTTGATTTTATTAATAACTTTTTGACTAATTACATAAAATAGAGAAAGGATCATGGAGATTTACATTTTCCCTAAAGTAAAATTAGGCAAATTATAACAGTTTGTGGCTGAATAAATCTCTGGTCTCCTAATTGAGGATTGGTCAAAACAAGACCATAGTCAAGGGATGATTATAGTATAGTCTATACTGCTTCATCGGATGAGATATGTAAGGCCAGAGGATTTATATCCAGCTATTAGCTGGAAGGAATGGAGTAGAAAGAATAGAATTCTAGCTACTTGACAGAACTCTGAACAATAATTGAAGATATCAGCTGGGGGAGAGATTTGTAGAATTTGGAGAAGAAAAAAGACATGCCAAATGAATAGTTTTTGGTTCTGTTTTTTAGGACAAAAAAAAAAAAAGACCATTTATTCAAAGTTTTTCAGATTCCAAACACAGTCAACATACAAATCATTCATAGCAGGCTGAAACAGAGTTAAATATATCAAGATAATCATCATAATAAGAATAAATGTTTTACTTTTGTATTTAAACAATCAACTTATGCTATACGAGATAAAAAAGACCTTTCCATGTAGTTTTTTTCCTTTTAAAAGATTTTAGAGTTTTAGCGGATGGCAAGTTTAATCAACAGAATTATATGGCAACCAAGAGGATCAATGAAAACCAGTTACTATTAGAAAAACAATATTGAGACTGAGGGATGTGGCAATCTCTGTGCATTCTGAGGTTTTGGTCAGACTCCATCTGGAATATTGTGTATAGGTCTCACAATCCATTTAACCATTCTTGCTCTCTCTGAATTGAACCCTCCTTTGTGAAAAAAGAAAAACTTTAAGTTAAAACATCTTATACCATGATCACATCTAGAAATATAAACACTCTTTTGTCCTAACAGTCCACCATCTCCATATTAGGGGGGGCAGGTTGCCTTACTTTTTCCTCTATGATTTTCAGTGTTCAGAGTTTAACTTCCTTTCAGCAAACATTTCACTTACATTCTCATTTTTACTGTGCATACTGATTTCCTGGTTCTGTTTATTTCAATCATTTCATACAAAACTAACTTTTAAAATTTTTCTCATGTTGTTTTTTTCCATTTTTAAAATTACACTAAACAGAAAATAAGAAAAAAATACTTTTATTATTTTTTGAATAAAATATTATATTACATTCTTATCCCATGAGTTTCTTGACCATTCCTAAACTGAAGAACAACCACTTTGTTTCCAATTCCTTGCTACTATGCTGAGTAGATACAATATCATTGGAAAAACATTGTAAAGCTTGATGGTGTACAGAAGAAAATGACAGATTAAAAAAGGTCTCACATCCAAGTCATAGAAAATGTAGTTGAACAATAAAGAAATGTTTGGAGCGAACAAGATTTGTAATAGCCATAAGAGTTACGATTGAAGTGTTTTTTCATGCACAAGGAATTAGATTTGTTTTGATTAATTAACCATGATGGGTAGAACTAGGATCAAATGGCAGATGTGACAGAGTTGCAGATTTTGATTCAAAGTATGTTTTAAAAAATAAACCTTCTAAAATTGGTCATATTAAAAAATGAAGTGAACAATCTTAGGAGATAACATGATTATCCCCACAATGAAGTTATATCTTTAAGTAAAGACAGAGTTCAGAAGCTGGAGATAGAAATCTTGGTTAGGAATACTTTGGGCTATTTCATCTCTGAGATCACTTGCTCTCTGAAATTCTGAGTTTCTCTGGAATTCTAAAGAGGAAAGAAGTTGTTAGGAACCGAGGGTTTGAGGGAAACATTTATGGAAAGGATTCCATTTAATTTCAGCTGCCTGCAGAATAAGAGGAAAGATATTCCAAGTTTAATGGAGAGTATAAATTATGGCAAAAAGGAAGAAAAGAGGAGTGCCTATTTAAGGGACATAAATGTTCACTTTGATTGAACCATAGAATAGAATGAAGGAAATTGGGAAAGGTAACATTTTTGTTGTTATTGTTTTTCATTGAAGAATAAACAATAAATATTATTCTAGCAACAACATGAAGCACAGATTGGAAAGGGGAGGGAGCAGATGCAAAAAGATATGTTAGGAGAGAATTTAAATAACCTAGTCAAACTGGGTCATACTGTAATAGTGGTGACAGTGGGAAAATGGAGAAAGGGATAGTTAGAAGAAGTAGTTGATTTAATTGTATCTAGGATATACTATAACATATTAAACATGTATAAGACTGCTTGCCATCTAGGGGAAGGGGTGGAGGGAGGGAAGGGAAAAGTCAGAACAGAAGTGAGGGCAAGGGATAATGTTGTAAAAAAAAATTACCCAGGCATATGTTCTGTCAATAAAAAGTTACAATTAAAAAAAAGTAGTTGATTTATGTTAGATATAAGAAAGAGAACAGAAAGAATCCAGAATAATACTAAGTTTCTCTATATGAGACATTGTGTTTATATTTAGTGTTATTGGTGGGGCAGGAATGAGTTTATAAGGAAAGATAATAAATTCAGCATATTGTTTTGTATAGATTTCTAACATTTTCATAAACCATTAATATTGATTTCATTAGATTAATGGACATAACCTAAAAATAATTTCAGAATTTTTTCTCCTTTTACAGATAAGTCCTCTATTTATTGGTTAATTAATCTATTCAGCAAGGATTTTATGAGTATATACTATATATTATGTTCTCACCTGATTTCAAAGACATCATAGTCTGCTTAGGCATTTAGATAGTGTGATGGATAAATCATGGACTCAGAGTCAGATCTCAATGCAAATCCTGATCCACTAATTTGCTGGCTATGAAATTCTGAGTAAACTATTTTCACATGATTTTCCTCATTTGTTTAAGAGATAGTTGGATTTGGACTTCTTAGGACCTTTCTAGCTATAAATCTATGGTTATGTGACTTTTTACTTCTCTAAGCAGTCCTTCTCTTTTTTCTTCTCTTTATTTTCTTTCCCCCTCTTAACAGCATTTTATTTTTTTTTCTATTACATGTAAAGATAGTTTACAACATCCATTTTTGTAAGATTTTCAGTTTTAAATGTTTTTTTTCCTTTCCCTTCCTCTTTTCCCAAGATAGCAAGCTCTCACATAATTTATATATTTACAGTCATTTTCAGCATATTTATTGTTATTCATGTTGTGAAACAAATCACAACAAAAGAGAAAAACCAGGAGAAAAAAAGCAAAAGAAAATTAAAAATAGCATGCTTTGATCTGCATTCAATCTCCATAGTTTTGTCTCTGAAACTGTGTGGTATCAAGCTCAAATAGAAATGGAAGCCACTAAACCATACATAACAATCCCTACCAGCACATATTGGCTTAGAAAACCACATATTAACATTATATGTATTCTATTATTCTAATTTATTTTGTTAACTATTTTCCAATTGTATTTCAAACTATTTCTCTGCACTAACAAATGCTATTGGATGTACTTGATAACCCAATTCTTTTATTTTTATGGTTGAGGGAGTTGAAGAATAGGGTGGTTGAATAATTTCCCCAGTGTCACAAAGATAGTAGTTAGCATATTAAGGACACAAATTTGAATTTACAATTCCTGTTTGTGGTGTTCATTTTCTTTAAAATAATAAGATGCTGGTTCTCTCTGGGGGAGAGGGTTTCTCAGGGAGGTTTTCCGGAGGCAGCCTTAGTTTCAGTTAAAATCAATAATTACTTCAAAATTGCAACCAGCTGATAAAAGTTCAGATCTTTTATTGTGTCCTTCAATATAGCCCGGTTAGCTCAGAGGTCTGTCTCTCTGCTTGGTTCCAAGAGCTTTTGCAGCTTTGTCCTTGACTTCTGCCTCTGTTTTCTTCAGCCTCCAGCCAGCACCAAGGTGGAAGATGCAATGAATCTCCCTTGCTTCGAGGAGAGGGCTTGTGGGCTTCCTCCCAGAGTGGTCCTCTCCGACCCCAGCCAACGTTCAGGAGAAATTCTTTCTCTCTCTAACAGCTTCCTCCATATATATGATCTTCCAAAGGTTAACTCCTCTTTCTGGAGGCATGGATTATGGGTTATCTCCCAGAGTGCTCTCTGGTCCTAAGAACTTCAAGGGAGTTGTGAACACAAGCATTATTGTCTATCAGTATTAGCAACCCATCACCCTGCAAGGATTTGCTCTAAGGTGTGAACCAACAAGCACTGTATCAATTCTATTGAGTTAACACCAGGACCCTGACATCACCCTTGAGTTTTCACCTTGTTTCCAGTTGACTTGACACTAAGATTCCAACACCTGTTCTAGTGATCTTTCTTTTAAAGTTATCTCCAGACTTGATATTTGGTTTTTGTAACAGCTGTCTCTGATGTTGAAGCCATGGTCATATATACTTGAAACCTTTTCTTGAAGACCTTAATTGTTTTCAGGGTGCATCCCTAGTGGCCACTGGCATGCTATAATTTATAATGTTTTCATTTGACAGGAAAAACATAATACAAAAATTACTTTCTCCTGACAGTGTGAACATAAACTTTTCCATATGGAAATTAAACAATGGACAAACTTTGGAAAAAGGCAGAGAACTTTTGATCCCTGGATAACTAATAATAAAATTAATAAAAATCTAGCTAAAGGCTGAACTGGAGGATTTCTCTAATATATTTCCAGTTCTAGCACCCCCAAGGTAATTTACACTTCTGAATGCTTAATACCAAAATAAAGTGAAATGATAAACAGAAGAATAAATGGTTGGGAGAAGTTAAGATGTGGCACATATGAGATTAGTGAAATTCCATATACATGGTATCAGATTTATATGTCCCAACATGAGTTTCCTAAGAGTTATATTCCTCATTATTAAATCTTGCTGGGATGTGTACCACTAGTAATAGTCCAGCCCCTAATGAGAATGGACAAAAGAATTATCAAATATATCAAATGCATGTAGTCTGTGACAACAGCACTAGAAATGAGATTGGGTGTAAGCAGAGGGAGGGAATTTATTTTATATTTGTCCCTAAGGAAACAAAATACTTTTTTAGGCACAACAGTTGAAATGCACTATTGTCTTTTCTGTCTCTGTATAGAAAATAAAATTATAATATGGCAATACAGCACCAGCGGGAAAGACAATCCCAACTCATTCTCCTTGTCAATTTTATCCTAGCTGACAAAAAAAGACTTATTGATCTTCAGCAAACTATTAAGCTAAAAGGTTTTGGGGCAAATAAAATCTATGTAAACAAGTTTAGAAGGGAAGCAGAAAACTAGGGGGAAAGTTTACATTCTAAAATATATATAGAATGAATTGATTCAAATTTATAAGAATATAGGCCATTCTCCAGTTGATAAATGATCAAACGAACAGACAATTTTCAGATGAAGAAACTGAAACCATTTCTAGTCATATGAAAAAATGCTCTAATTCAATATTGATCAGAGAAATGCAAAATAAGATAACTCTGAGGTACCACTACACACCCTTCAAACTGGCTAAGATGACAGGAAAAGATAATGATGAATGTTGGAGGGGATGTGGGAAAACTGGGACACTAATATTTTGCTGGTGAAATTGTAAACTAATCCAACCACTCTGGAGAGCAATATGGATCTATGTTCAAAGAGCTATCAAACTGTATACACCCTTTGATCCAGCAATGTCTCTACTGGGTCCATATCTCAGAGATTATATAAAAGGGAAGTGGACCCACATGTGCAAAAATGTTTGCGGCAGCCCTTTTTTAGTGGCAAGAAACTGGAAACCAAGTGGATGGCCATCATTTGGAGAGTGTCTGTATAAGTTGTGGTATATGAATGTTATTTAATAATATTGTTCTATAAGAAATAATCAGCAGGATGATTTCAGAAAGGCCTGGAGAAACTTATATGAACTGATGCTAAATGAAGTGAGTAGAACCAAGAAACATTGTACATAGCAACAACAAGATTATATGTTGATTAACTCTGATGTATGTGGTGGCTCTTTTCAACAGCAAGGTGATTCAGGACAATTTCAATAGACTTGTGATAAATGAACTATCTGCATCCAGGAAAAGGCCTGTGGAGATTGAAAGTGGATTAGAATATAGTATTTTCACATTTTTGTCGTTGTATGTTTGCTTTGTTTTTTCTTTCTTATTTTTTTTTCCTTTTTGATCTTATTTTTCTTATGCAATATGATAATTGTGTAAATATGTATATAAGAATTGCACATGTTTAAGATATATTGAGTTACTTGCCATCTAAGGGAGGGGGCAAAGAGAAGAGAGGGAAAAAAAATTGGAAAACAAGGTTTTTCAAGGGTGAATATTTAAAAATAGCTATGCATATATTTTGAAAATAAAAGTTTTTTTTTTTTAAAGGCTTTAGTTGACCTGAGTTTAAATCTGGTCTCAGACACTTAAAACTTCCTCTATGACCCTGGGCAAGTCACTTAACCCCAATTGCCTCAACAATACATATATATATATATATATATATATATATATATATCGTCAGTATTTATACCTCCTTCATGAGTGCAGATCATTCAGCCTTGAGGATGTACCTATGAATTTCAGGTGGTCAGGTCTCTAGAAAGACCTCCCAAATCTCAGATACATTGACCCATAGACAATGGGTACAGAATCCGTGCCTGGGCTCATATTGTCCTAATTTTAGCATAAAGTAACTATTGAAACTTGTATTCCCATGGGTCTTTAAGGACCGCATAATACCTCAATAAAACAGAAAATTACCAGAGTTCGTTTTTAGAACAAATCCTTGAGGGAAGGGCTGGTGGTATTTTGCTCATTGTCTGTCAAGCACCTAGCACACTTTCTAGAACATAGAAACTACTTAAATGACAGGATTGTATATATAATTTTTGAAGTCTATTCCATAACTATTATCCTATTGATCATATTTCATTGAGCATTTGTTAAGTATTTATGCTAGTATCGACATGCTAGATGCTATTTTATCTTCTGGGGTTACAAAGACAAAAATGGAACTATCCTTGTCCTCAAATAGCTTACATTCTACTGAAGAAATAATGTGTTTGTAGACTTACTATGTGAGTACCATCAAAGCAAGAACCAACTATATATTATCTAACTTGCATCTCCTCAAGGGCCTAGTAATTATTCATAGGCTTATATCAACTCATATGTATTTCTCCAGTCATGTCCCCCAGGTATCTACCTGAATCCCAGGCTATTTATCTATCTCTCTACTTATCTATATGAGAATTTGGATGAAACCAAGGTTTTTTTTTGACAGCTATGCAGATTATAGGAAACAGTATAGGATATTCAGTATGTTGGATAACCAATTCAAGATCTTAAGGCGTTTGTTTGCTAATAAGCAACTGAGCTAGCACTTCTGATTTTAAATCCTATTATATTTCCTAAGTATCTTATTGATTCAGGGCTCAAAATTAAATGTTGAAGCTATTGCCACTGGCAACTTATAAGGCACATGCACAGAAAACTAAGTTAGTTTCACTGGACTTTCAGTCTTGGCATGTGCTATCCAGGGCACATATTTATGTCCATGGACAGTCATACTTAACAATCTAATTGGGGTAAGGGGAAAAAGAGACTGAAGTTGAAAGGACTTATTTAAAACAGTTTAAAATTTAAACACTGTTCTTAGCTATAAAAGCTCATTCCTGTTTTAGAGAGGTTTAAAACACTATTCCCTCATGTTTACACTATCTGTTCAAAGTCCTATTAGATCTAAACTCTTTGATGTATGACCAACTACTTCAGTTGTGGCTTTTTGTTAACTCAAATCTAAATCCTTTGGGGAAAAAGACAAAGTGGTCCCTTTATCAAACAGTTTCAGCATCAACTTACAATGAACCTTTTTCTTTCTTTTCATTGAAAAGCTTCATGATAAGTTTATGAGAAAGAAACAATGGATAAATATGCAATACAGAACTCGATTAGAAAATAAAATCAGATATGTCCTAGTCAAAGGAATACATACATTTCCATTTCAGACTATCAATTACTCCTGTTCTGACTGTTTTTTCATCCCTTGTAGAATTTTGTGAACAGATTTGGGTTTGTTTTTTTTTATTAGAAATTAGATGTTAGAACTGAAAACCCGGAGGCTTAAGCAAGATGGTGCAGTAAGAAGACCTCTGAACTTAGAACAATGAATTTGGAGTCACAAACTAAATCTGAATGCTGGCTGTGTCACTTATTACTTCAGAGACCCTCATCAAAGCATCTATTCTCACTAAGCTACATATTCTACACTTAAATAATAGAGATATTGGACTAATTGGCAAGATTCATTCAAGCTCTGGATCCATGATGTGAATGCTGGTACTCTTACAGAATAGTCACAAAGCCCAACCAAGGTCTGGCAATTAGCTTCAGAGATTATGAGTTCTAGAGTTCCCAAACCTTTTTAAGGACTCTAGAGATAGATTTCCCAGTCATAATAAAAATCAATCAATCAAATAATAACCAAACAAACAAATAACTGAAACATGGGGTTGGAGGCAAAAGAGAAATTTAAAAATCTAATCCTGAATGGAATTATTTTAAGATGAAGTGACCCAGGAAATATAAATCACTATCACATAAATCACAGTTCTTTCTATTTGGTGCAATGTCAGCCTTGACTAAGCTTTTCTAATGTTGTTAAAAGTGTTCTGCTTTCTAGCAGGCTAAGCAAGATGAATCAGCTCCAGAATTAAGCAATCAGCTATTTGGAAAATGCAGTGAATGCGAAGACCTAGCTCCTCTTTTGCCCCCTCCAACAATGGGAAGGAATATTCCTGATCGACACGTGCAATGCAAATAAATATTAGAAAGCTCAGAAGATAAACCTGGACAATTCTGAAACACAATACTGAGTTCATTCCAGACTCTCAGCACCTTTAATTGAAAGGAATCATTCTTCCTTTAAATCCAGTTATTGTTATTGTTGTTGTTGCTATTCAGTCATTTCAAATGCTCAAATCTTTCTACCTCATTTTGGTTTTCTTGGTAAAGATACTAGATGGGTTTGCATTTCCTTCTCCAGCTCATTTTACAGATGAGGAAAATGAGGCAAGCAGGGTTAAATGACTTGCTTAGGATCATATATTTAGAAAGCACCCAAGGCCAGATTTCAAGTCTTCTTGACTCTTGGCCCATTTTTCTTTCTATTGTATCAACTAACTTCCCCTGATGAAGCCTGTTTATAGTGCAAAGATGACTCACAGATCACAAAATGGTACAGATCACATGATGAACTCTGGTCTAAAATTCTGAAAAAGGTCTGAACCATAATCCTGGTTCTAGATGGGGACCATGTCTAGAGACCAACATCCCAGAGGTTAGCTAGAAATAGATGACGTTCTGCAATAGCATCTCACCAGAATACCTACTTAGGAACAGGAATCATGAGAGATATATGATATGCTGCTCTGGAGAATATGCCTACCAATGAAATCACAGATTTCTCAAGCGATAAAGGAACTGAAGAGAAAAAGATAGTTTTGTTTTCCTCTTATGTTTTTGACTTATCTACATTTCTAAGAAAATCATATTGATATAGAGAGGTAATCCTATGAAACTCACCTCAAATGAAAGTTGAACACATTGAACTCTGTGGAATGAAATTTCAAGAGCACTAGAAAAGACCCATTAAATATGTCTTTTTTTCTTGTAGGGTACTTGAACATCCACCATTAGAATACTGGAAAATACATTAGAATATATATTGGGGATATTTTGAGGTTTTTCATCCAAGAAGCATACTACAACTTAGACTGAGACTCTGAAACCATCTAGTCCAATTTCATGGATGAAGAAATTTAGATTCATAGGTATTAAGTAACTAATGTAAGTAGTAATCATGAGAAGCAGAATTGGGAACCCATGCTCTCAGACTCCAATGGCAGTGTTTAAGGTTAAAATACAAAATCATTTCTACTATAAATTATTAGTGATAATAATTTCTTTTGCTTTAGCACTTTAAGGTTTATATAGATCTTTATATAAACCATCTCATTTGATTCTCACAACACCCCAATTAGATAGGCACTTAAAGAGATGTAGATACTACTATGACTAGTATGATGCTATTATTATGAATATTATTATTTCTCCTTCTAATACTATTATTCCAATTACTATACCATTACCTCTGCTACCACTATTACTACTACTACTACTACTACTACTACTACTACTACTACTACTACTATTACTTCTTCTACCAATACCACTACTACTATTACTACTACATAACTAGATTTTTATAGCACTCAGAATTTGGAAAGTGCTACATATTCTGTTATTTGAGGATTGTAGCAACCCTATTATCAAGATACCCAGGTATTATCTCTGCTTTCAGGGGGGATTAAGAATGGGTATTTGAACATACATCTTCATGATTCTAAATCCAGTAATATATCCAATATATCACAAACATTCACTAGGGCTGATAATTGTATGGTATTCTTGTCCATGTCATCCCTTAAATCTTCCAGAAGGGTCACTTTCAACTTCTTCTTCTGATTTTGATGATGATATGATGATGCTTTCTCCCCCTCTTCTTTGTCTTCCTTCTTTTCCTCTTCTTCATCTTCTTTCTTCTCCACTTCTTCCTCCTTTTCTTCCTCTTTCTCCTTTTTTCTCTCCTCCTCATGCTTCTCCATCTTTACCAATGTCATTATGGAAGGGATGCACAAGAATATATTTTCTTTACACTGTGACATATTTAACTTGTATAGGACTGCTTGCCATCTGGGGGAGGGGTTGAAGGGAGGGAGGGGAAAAGTCGGAACAGAAGTGACTGCAAGGGATAATGTTGTAAAAAAAATTTTACCCAGGCATGGGCTCTGTCAATAAAAAGTTATAAAATTTAATATATATATATATATATATATATATATATATATATATATATATATTTCCTTTATAAGGGTTGTTTTACCAAAGAATTAATCGCCTCATGACCAATATTTCCACACTTGGCTAAGAAGACATGCTATTTCAATGAAATTTTTTCAAGACTACCTACACTCGAAGAACTGACCACATCTGCATTCCATTAGCACATTAGATACTTAGGAACCCAGGATCACCTTATCTGCAAAGAGAATTGATATAAAATTTTGTGGAGAAGAAGATAAATAGTACAATTATTATTATTCTCACTTGACAGATAAAGTAATAGAGACTTGGAGAAGTTGGTTTTTCTATAGTCACAGAGAGAGTAAATGAAAGATCAGAATTCAAACATGGGTAATGTAACAGAAATTGCACTGATTCTGGAATCAGAGAACTTAGGCTAAAATCTCTACTCTGACACTCTCTGAGTGACCTTGGATAAAGGCACTTAACCTTCATGGGCCTGCATTTCATCATCTACAAATTGAGGGGGTTGCAGTGACTCAGGGGATTTTTTCCACTTTAGAATTCTATGCTCTTGTGATTTTGAGTTTAAATACTGACAAAAGGATTTTATGTGGAAAGAAGGAAAGAACATGAAGGATTATAGGTGAATAATGGGTGATAGTTCAGCTTTAAGGGTCACAAAGCATTTTTTTATTAAAACATTGGGTGGAAAGGAAGAATTGGGGAGTGACAAAGATATATTTTGCCTAATTTCTAATTTTGGAAAAGGCCAACCTCACAGAATGAGGACATTGAGAAAGTGTATTCAGTCATTCCAACACAGATGAGCATCTCTAGAAATGATTAATGGTGCTCTACTATGGTAACAAGCAAATTGGATGCCTTAATAGAGGTGGGCAAAATGAATTTATAGACTATTATTAGTGGTGGGATGAAGCCCACCTGGAATGGAGTATGCTTTGTGTTTCTCTGTATCTCCTCTCTCTCATCATATACACACATATATGTATTATACATATATAAATATATATGCACATACACACACTACTATATATATATATTATATATAAACACATATTAATACATAGAAATACGAATAAGATAAACTCATTTATAACAAAAACAATTAAAAGAATCAGTAAATAAATTCCATGTGATAACATGAAATATATTAAATCTGAAGTCTTGCTTCCTCCCATGATAGTTATATTTTCTTATCTTTTCTCAGATGACCAAGATTCATCATTATGATTACATAGTATTGTTTTGTTTTATTTTTTAATCATTGTTCATACTCATTTCCTGACACTGTTTACTTCACTCTGAATCTGTTTATAAAGTTTCTCCATATTTCTCTGAAATATTGATACTCATTGTTTGCTATGATAACATAATATTATCTTGCATTTATAAACAATGATATGTTTAACATAGACCTTAATCTATGAGAACCCACTTTATTTCTGCTCATCTGAAAACACAAAAATATAGGGTTATGTATATTTCCGTATACATAATTTTTTTTCCTTACTGACCTGCTTGGAATCGAAGTTTAGCAGCATTATCTATAAATAAAAGACATAAATAATTTGATTAGATTTGTTTCATAATTTCAAAGAATTTACCATAAAGTTGGACCAATTCAGAGCTCTGCTAAAAATATTTTTTATTCCTGCATTTCTGAAGCCCCTCAAACACGAACAATTCCTTTCTTCTGTTGTTTGATCAATTACTAACATTATTATACTTAATTATGAAAGGAAATCCAGAAAACAGGAGTAGAGGATTAATAAAGAAAGTATGGTATAAAGCATTTGGGTTAATTAATAGAGAAAGAAACAGATTAATAGAGCTAAAATTAATATAGAAAGAAACAGAAGTGATAGGGTGGTCAAATTATTCTAGAAATTCCCTAGCCTAAAAGAGAAAATACATGAGAAATTGAGGGGAAAAAAATTTACTGAAATCTATCTTCTAAAGTTTCTATGTGTGTGTGTGTGTGTGTGTGTGTGTGTGTGTGTCTATCTGTCTCTCTCTGTGTCTCTCTGTTTCTCTGTCTCTCTCTCTCTCTGTCTCTTCTCTCTCTCTCTCTCTCTCTCTCTCTCTCTCTCTCTCTCTCTCTCTCATCTTATTTCTGGACTATGACTGTTTGCTCAGGACTCTGCTGAAGGAAATGGAAGTTTGGTTCCTGAAGGATGCCTCTTTGATCAGGGCTATCTTGGAACATGTAGATATTTTCAGAGCTAGAGTTCACAGGGTTCTCTGGTTTAGACAAGGCATGGCAGGGTTTCTGATCTTGGCTTCTCCCCCACCCCACAACCCTGGGACTCAGGGTTACCTGATGATTTTCTGAGATGGGGCTTGCTACCAGTTCACTGGTGAGTTTCCTGTCTTGGACTGGGTTTCCTTTCCTACAACTGTAGGAATTTGCTACCAAAAAATAAAATTCTCATTTAATTTCTTATCATAAATAGTTGTTTTTGTTCATGCAGAAGTTTTTGTTTGTTTGTTTGTTTCATGTAGCCATAGTTAACCCATTATTGTGAGAAGTATATGATCTGGTTTTCTTTTTAGTTTTTAAGTATAATATTAATATTAAAGTCATGTATCAATTTTAAATTTATTATGGAAAATGGCATAACATACTGGGCTAAGCTTACTTCCAACAATTTTCTAATTTCCCCAGAAATTTATCAAATAGGGAGTTATTTCCAAAGTAAAGTTACTTTATAACTAAACTTAATTTGTATGTTACTATGTTATACAGTTTATCAATGTCAATATCAACATCACTATATCTACACCTATAGATAACTAGATAGATAGATAAGCTATATCAATTGAATAGCAACCTCTAGATGCTCTAAATAAAAAAAAAATCCCCAAGGGTAATTATATATTTATGAAATATAAAATTTTTAAGCATTCCTTGTGAAAAGATCAGACTTAAATAGAAAATTTGACATTAAAACACAATCATCAAGGGAAGCATAAAAAACAAACGTGAAAGAGTAATAATCATAAGAGACTCAATTGTAGAGGGCTGAAACTATTGGGTTGATGTACTGAGGTAGGGACTGCTGAGCACTTGAGGCTAACTACTGATTGGACAATACTTTATGGGCATATGCTTGGAAAATGGTCCTTTCCACTATCCGTACAGGCTCAATGATTGGTGTATAGAGGATTATAGGAAGGAGTAAGGGGTGGAGTAAGAGGAGCGAGGGACACACACTTGGGTGGTAGACAAGGAAGAAGGTGATTTTTGGAGAATCTCTTGTCCCCTTCACTTCTACCCCTAAAGACCAAGAATAAAGACAGACTTTTGCTTATCCTGACTCCGGCTGATTCGTGGGGTGTCCTGGATGCTAGCGCAATCGTTACACTCAATAATTTAAAAAATGTTATATTCCTATATAATGAAATGATATATGTAACTACTAAGAATTTTATTATTATTAGGGCACTTAGAGGGAGTTTACAGAGGGCAATAGTGTGAAGTGATTATGTTAGAATGGTTAAAAAATAAAAGGGTGAGAAAGAGGGATACACTGGAAGAAGGAGGAAGGAGATAGAAAAAAAATTATCACATAAAAGAAGCTTACAAGGAAGTTTGGGGAATGGGGAAAAAAACGGAGATAGTGGTGGTGGGTAATGCTTAAACCTCACTAATTGATCAGAATTAGCTTAAAGAGGGAAGAACTCTCTCTCTCTCTCTCTCTCTCTCTCTCTCTCTCTCTCTCTCTCTCTCGTAAAGAAATCCCTTTTATCCAAAGAAAATAGTAAATTGAAGGCTATAAAAGAAAGGCCAGGTGGAATGATAAAGGGTAGAAGAGTATAAAGGAAGGTATGGTCAGAAGTGAAACAAAATTTTAGGAGAGAATATAAAGAAAGAAAAAAAGAAGAAAGGGAAGAAAATAAGATAGAGGGAAATACACAGTTATCAGAAATGTGAATGTGAATGGGATGAGCTTATCTAAAACAGAAGTGTATAAGAGAATGAATTAAACAGCAGAATCCAATAAACTTTTGTCTACAAAACACACATCTCTTTAGAGGAAAACACAATTAAAATAAAGAGCTATAACAGAATCTATTTTGCTTCGATTGAAGTAAAAAGGGCAGGGGTAGCAATAATGATCTGAGACAAAACAAAAATAAGAATAATTAAAACAGATAATCAGGGAAACTAATTTTTCTCAAAGATAGCATAAGATAGCATAGATAATGACATAATAATACATTTTTGAAAAATTATATACAATATTCCTTATAATGTCCTCATTTCTCAAATGCATAAGGAACTTAGTCAATTTTTTTAAATGAGTCATTTCCAATGGTAAATAGTCAAAGGATTTGAATTGGCAATTTTTTGAAGAGATCAAAGCTAATAATAACAATTAAAATATCTAAATTACTATTGATTACTGAAAAGTAAAGTAAAACAACCCAAACTATTCATACTAATTCACACCTGTCAGGAATGACAAATACTGGAATGGATGAAAGAAAATACGTACACTATTACACTGTTGAATTAAAAACTGATCATTCTTAGGAACAATTTAATAATAAACCTAAACCTAAAGGACTATAAAACTGTATATCCTTTGACTCAGCAACACTACTTCTAGATCTCCCTCAAAGAGATCAAAGGAAAAAGGAAAAGGGTCTATCTATATAAAATATTTATAGAAACTCTCTTTGTGCTAGCAAAAAAGAAATGGAAATTAAGGAGATGCTCATAGATTGGAGAAAAGTCAACTAAGATGTGACATATAATTATGATGGGGTATTATTGTTCTATAAAAATGATGAAGGGTCAGGTTTTAGAAAAAAAAAAAAGGCAAGACATGCAACTGAGGCAAACAGGCTTAAGTGACTTGCCTATGGTTCACATAGCATTAAGTATCTAAGGTCAGATTTAAACTCATGAAAATGAGTCTTTCTGACTCATGGCCTAACACCCGACCTATTGCTCCCCAATGTAGGAATAGACTTAACTTTATTAAGTAATCCACTCATTTTAATCACAAGAAAAGATCTAAAAAGGCCTAAGCACCACTACACATATCATGATATAAGTACAGTTCATAGTTCGAATGGAAAAACATTTAAACAGTGAGTCTTTTCATGACCATATTTTGTGGATGACATAATGCTGTTTATCTGAAGTTTCTGAACACCATAATGTCTACTAAATGAAATCTGTAATTCATTCTATCTATATACACAAGAAGAAAAAAAGGATGAACAATTTGCATCATTTTGACTCTATGTCATTAGACAGATAATGTAGATGGAAAATGAATAAAATCCATAATTCTACAAGTGGATTGGATTGTGTTTAGAAATAAGGCTGTATTTTTAATAAGTTCACTTTCCCTGAATTAAGATTCTTCTTTTTGTCATCTATATTTTTCCAAAGATACTAGCTGGCTGAAAATCATGAAATATCATAGTGTCCTAAGGACAAAAGTTGAAGATTACCCAAACAACAATGAAAAGGTCATGATTAGTATCACAAAGTGTACCTTATTGCCAATAAAGAATTGAGTAGGGAAAGACACAAAGATATAATAAGAAAGATGTATGACCATAAAATGATATTGGGTTTTTTTTGTAATAAAACAGTGAGTAGCGGATGATCCACTGGCATTTGTGTAAGATAAATGTATATGGACAGGAGTCCCCAGTATGTTGAGTGAACAAACTCCCTATTAAAGATCCATCAAAGTACATGGAAAATCACAGTTTAAAAGAGAAATTTTGGTCTTTTCCTTTGAAAGAACTAATAAAATGAATGAGATCACAATATCTCTGAATCATTGAAATGCTGAAGAATGATTCATAAGAATAAAGAAAAAATAAGACAAATCTACAATATTTTTGAGTATCTATTTTGTGAAGAGAACAAAGCAGCTATCAAAAGAAATAGAGAAATAGACTATAGGCAAAACCATGCATAGATTGACAGAATCTTTCAACTTTGGGTAGTGTGTTAGACCAAAAAGATGAAAGAGCCAATTTAACAATTTTTTAAAAATTCAATTGACAGATCATCACAGATAAATGGCCAGGCAAATGTCAAAACAATTCAGCCAACTGCCTATATAAGAATAATGAAATGGAAATGGTGAATTAAGATAATAACCCAAGTCAAACCTTCCATAAGGTACAAGGAGAGGCTTGAAGCCTGTATTTTTCACGATGATTTCTATTTTGATCAAATTTACTAGACAAATATTTCATTCTGCCCTTGGCTTTGTGACAGTATTTGGTGAGTCATTGACTTCCTTACCTTATCCCTGGATGCAGTCCTTCTAATACTTATGAGAAGGGAGGGTATAACTTGAAGTTTCATTCTTACAAATTCCTGAAGTAGATCCTAAATATACAACTCTGAGGGAGGCCTCTTTATCATCTTATTTCAAAATACAGCCAGTCTCTCCTGGGCTCAATACCAGCACTCGTTAAAGTTATCGAGATGTCACACCACTCCTGATTTCCAGCTCCCAGTATCTCATTTGCCTTCAATCCCAATTGTATTCCTGTTAATGATGTGCCCTCTCCCTCAACAAAGTGAACTGATTTTTTTGTCTTTTCATTTTTTCCCCTGTGAAGAAGCCTGCTCCTCAACATTAACCACTCTGCCTTCCTGTTGCTGAAATGACATTGGATGTCATACTGCATTGGGTATATAAGATGGAAAAGATGCCCGCAGGCAGCCTCCAGAAGTAGGTAGTTAAGTGAATACATATCTCTATTAATTATGCATCAGCATGAGGTTAAAGGAGTGCAAACTGTGCAAAAATACATTTTTTAGAAATAATATTTTATTTGGATATAATTTTCCAATTATGCGCATATACAAAATTGCCCATCATTTCTCTACTGTAAATTGTTCCTCTTACTTAAAGCACTGCAGTGCATCAACAAATTCATATTAACATACTAGTCTATCATATTTAGCCTAAAAAATACCAACTTGTTAATGTATATATATATGTATATATATATATATATATATATATATATATATGTTACATATATGTATATATTTTTTTCAGCTTGAGATTTAATTTAATTAAATCTTTCAAACTCAGTGAGTGGGGAGTAAATGTGCACATAGATTCAAAGTTCAAATTCTTCAATCAAAAATCGAAAGGAAATTATAGACAAGAGCTATTCAAAATAGAAATTTGGATTATGGCTTTTAGTAAAAAGACTCTTCCACTGCAGGTCGAATTACAAAACCTTATCTAATGACAGAATAATTAAGCAAACATAAAGTAATCACAAGCACATTGCTGGAAACTGGAGCTTAATCCAGTTACAAGTATCAGCAATTTCAGGTACCCAGACAGTCCAGTTTGCTTTCCCTGACTAACACCAATCAATGCATCAGCTGCAGTGGATCGAAAGTCACAGCAATGAAATGCCACCTTAAGAAGTAATTGCCTTCATAGATCTGGCCAAATGAGTCATAAAACTATTCATCAATATCTTTGGTTGTGCAGCCAAGCACTGTTACACGATAAGCTCAGGGGATTCTCTGATCAGAAAAGCTTACTGTATGGTTCCTCTTACAATCCATTAAAAAAAAAAAATCATCATTGCTTGAGTTTAAAACTGGGTTAGGGAAAAAACTAAAAATATTCCCTGCCATTGAACAGGGGCTAACAAGCTATTAAGTTATCTGCTAATAAAGAAAAGGGATTTAAACTAATTTTAAGCACTTGTTAAATCTCAAAAAATGTATTTTTGTTTCTTTTGTATTAAACTTGTGTTTTCTTATATCTCTTCCTCTCTGTATCTTTCTGTCACTTTGTGTCTCTCTCTGTGTTTCTGTGCCTCTCTTTCTGTCTGTCTCTGTCTCTGTTTCTCTATTTCTGTCTTTTTTGGTCTGTCTTACTGCTGCTGTCTCTCTCTGTCTTTCTTTCTCTGTCTCTATCTGTCTCTCTTTTTATGTTTCTCTCTCTTTCAATAGACGACCAGAAAGCAGGAGAGCATAACCTGAAAAATTTTAGTAATATTCTAGTAGTACTTTCTTCTGTGATTGTGACTGTAGATGTAAATTCTCTCAACCCAAACTTCTTTAGCAATGGCAATAAAATAATACCTTAAGAAATTTTAGGAATGCAATACAACTTGAGAAGCAATTTAGAGTAAGAAAAAAATGAATTCAAGTCCTATTGCAGATACTTACAAACTACATCTTTACTCTTTCCTTACATCAGCTTTCTCATGTGTAGAATAGATCTTTAAGATACCTTCTAACTTTAAATATATAACTTTTGGAATTTGTGTGTAGTTTACTGGAAGATGGGAACCACTAATAAGAATAAGAATTTTATTGTGCCCAAAAGTTTTGCTAAGAAGCATGTTACCGTATGGCTTAGAACTATAATTGCCAAATTTCTAAAGGTAGATAATGTAATAACTTAAGGTCAAGTGGATACAGAAACTCCAATACTTAGGCTTTAACAATACAAATGATGAGGCAGAGTCAAAATGGTACAGAGTAGATAGGTCTTTGTCTGAGTTTTTCCTGGTTTTCCTCATATTAACACCAGGTCAAGCCTCTAAACAGGTTTTGGAGTGATAGAACCCAAAATTATTTGAAGTGTAACACATTTACAGCAAAAGATATTTGGAAGAATTTCAGGAAAGGTTTGGCTCAATAGGGCAGGGAGGAAGGTGGCCCATTGAAGGTGCAATGCAAGGACCCCAGATTTAGAGACCTTTGGGCACTGGGGGAATCTATTAGGAGGCTCTTAGCCAAAATACAACAGCATTGGCTACTCTATCCTGGATTCAGAAGCAAGTGGATCAGGAGACTAGCTATGAAATCTCCAATGCAACTACAGAAGGAAAATAGAGCCCTTGAATCTCTAGATAACAAGGGACTTGATCATGCCTCTCTAGCTTAAGAAGGAAGCCTGCAGCACCAGCTCCAGGGCAGTGTGAAACTGCTATTACCTGTGCAGGAAGTGTGGGGAAATCTCCCCTTCACCATAAGAACAGTTCTGTACTTTTTAAAAAAATAGAGCTCTGACCATAGATAGCTTTTATGGAGATAAGGAAGAACAAACCTCAAACCTTGAGGACACTAAAGACAAAACATCTTTACATGAAGGCTCAAAGGGTGATATTTTTATCAATTCAAAAGGTTCATTTGGTAAAATCCATAAAAGATCTTAAAAGAGACTTAAAAGAAAAACAGGAAACAAAAAAGATATTTGCAGGAGATTTTGGAAAAGGAAACAAATTATCTGAAGAAAACTTCTTTAAAAGTTATTAGGTAAAAAAAAAATACAACTCCTTAAAAATAGATTTGATGAAGTGGAAAAAGAAAACAACTGCTTGAAAAACAGAATTTGTGAAATGGAAATGGAGAACAACTCCTTAAAAATGGAATTGGTGAAATGGAAAAAAAAATCCAATCAACAAAACAATTCATTTAAAAGTTCAATTGGACAAATCCAAAAGGAGGTAAAACAATTCAAGTAGGTTAAAACTCAAGGAGGTTAAAATTCAAGGAGGTTAAAACAATTCAAATATTGAGGAGTCAAAATCAGTACTTTGTAGCTTCTACTTTAAAAAAGAGAAAACCTTGGAATATTATGTTCTGGAGTGTAAAGGAGTTGGACTACAACCACGAATCAATTCTTCAGCAAAATTAAGCATTATTATTTAGGTTAAAAAATTTTAAATTCAATGAAAAAGAAATGTTTGATGAAAAGACAAGAAATGAACAGAAAATTGGATCTTATACAGAATTTAATAAAAGCATTAAAAGGAAAAAAAGGGAAAAATGTTTTTTTAATGTTAAAAATTTTACATCCTTTTATGGGAAGATGATATGTTTAAGTACTGAGAACTGTATATTTGTTAGTATATTTAGAGGATGTAGGTATAATTTGACTTTATTATGATGATTTAAAAGAAACTAGGGTAGAAAAGAGACTCTACTGGAAAAAAATTACTTTACATGAAAAAGCAAGAAAGACCTATTATAATTGAGAAGGAAAGGGGAGGTGAATGACTATTGTGTGAAACTTAATCTCGTTGTGTTTGGCTCAAAGAAAGAACATCAGATATATGTAGTTTGATAGAAAAAAACATGTCTCATTCTACAGGGAAGTAGAAGGCGATAGGGGGAAGGAAGGGATAACAAAGGGGAGGGGTTGTAAAAGGGGATGGCTGATAGAGGAATTAGAATCAGAAGCAAAACACTGGGGAGGAAGGAAAAGGGGAAAGGAAATAAGAAGTATAAATTTGGGGAAAAATAAGGTGGTTGGAAATAAAATTTGAACTGTGAAAGTGAATGGGATGAACTCTCTATAATTTGGAAGCAAATAGCAGACTGGGTTAAAAGCCAGAATTCTACAACATCTTGTTTACAAGAAATACCTTTAAAGCAGAGTGATACATACAGAGTAAAAGTAAAAGACTGAAGCAGAATCTATTATGCTGCAGCTGAAGTAAAAAGAAAAAAGAAGGGGTAACAATTCTGATTCCAGATCAAGCAAAAGCAAAACTAGATCTAATTAAAAGAGACAAGAAAGGAACCTATATCTTGCTAAAGGGTACAATAGATAATAAAGTAATATCAATATTAAACATATTAGGGGGGTAGAGCCAAGTTGGCAAAGAGGATACATGCTTCTTTATAAGCTCTGCTGCTACCCTCACACTAATTATGAAATTCAGCCTCTGAAATAGTGCTGGACTGGCAGAATCTATGAATATTGGGAGTGCATAAAATTACCAGCAGAAGATAATTTCGAAGAATGCCAGAAAAGGTCTGTTTCTATGGGGACAGGGGAGGAGGTGGCCAGGCACATGCAGAAAATGCATTTGATAAAATCTAACACCCATTCCTAATAAAAACACTAGCAAGTATAGGAATAAATGAACTTTTCCTGAAAATAGTAGCATCTATTTAAAACCATGAGCAAGTATCACATGTAATGGGGATAAACTAGAGCCATTCCCAATAAGACCAGGGGTGAAACAAGGTTGCCCTATCACCATTACTATTCTATTTTGGATTAGAAATGCTAGCCTTGGCAATAGGAGAAGAAAAAGAGATTAAAGGAATTAGAGTAAGTAATGAGGAAATCAAATTATCACTCTTTGCAGATGATATGATGGTATACTTAGAGAACCCCAGAGAATATACTAAAAAGCTATTAGAAATAATGCACAATTTTAGCAAAGTTGCAGGATACAAACTAAATCCACATAAATAATCCAAATAAATAAATCTAGCATTCTTATACATCACTAACAAAATCCAACAGAAAGAGATACAAAGAAAGATTTCATTTGAAATAACTGTTGATAATATAACATATTTGGGAATTTATCTGCCAGGAACTATATAAGCAACACTACAAAACACTTTGCACACAAATAAAGTCAGACCTAAGAAATTGGAAAAATATCAAGTGTTTATGGATAGATCGAGCAAATATAATAAAGATGATAATACTCCCTAAATTAATCTATTTGTTTAGTGCTATACTAATCAAACTCCCAAGGAACTATTGCATTGAGCTAGAAAAAAAATAACAAAATTCATCTGGAAGAACAAAAGGTGAAGAATTTCAAAGGAATTATTAAGAGAAAAGCAAATGAAGGTAACCAACTGTACCAGATCTAAAACTATATGATAAAGCAGTGGTCATCAAAACCATTTGGTACTGGCTAAGAAATAGACTACTTGATCAGTGGAATAGGTTAGATTCACAGAACAAAATAGCTAATGACTAACAATCTAGTATTTGACAAACCAAAAGGCTCTACCTTTTGGGATAAGAATTCACTATTTGAAGAAACTGCTGGGGAAATTGGAAACTAGTATGGCAGAAAGTAGGCATAGACCTACATCTAACACCATATATCAAGATAAGGTCAAAATAGGTTCATGATCTAGACATAAAAAATGATACTATAAACAAATTAGAAGAATATAGGATAGTTTACCTCTCAGATTTGTGGAGGAAGAAGGAATTTGTGACCAAAGAAGAACTAGAGATCATTATTGATCATAAAATAGATAAGTTTGATTATATTAAGTTAAAGTTTTTATACAAAGAAAAGGAATGCAAATAAGATTAGAAGGGAAACAGTCAACTAGGAAAACATTTTTACATCCAAAGGATATGATAAAGGCCTCATTATAGAGAATTGATTTAAATTTAAAATAGTTCAAGGCATTCTCCAATTGATAAATGGTCAAAGGATATGAACAAACAATTTTCAGATGAAGAAACTCAAACTATTTGTAGCCATATGAAAAGGTGCTCCAAATCACTATTGATTAGAGAAATGCTAATTAAGACAACTCTGAGATACCACTACACACCTGTCAGATTGACTAAGATGACAGGAAAAGATAATGACGAATGTTGGAGGGGGTATGGGAAAACTGAGACACTGATATATTGTTGGTGGAAGTGTGAATGCATCCAACCATTCTGGAGAGCAGTTTGGAACTATACTCAAGAGTTATCAAAATATGCCTATCCTTTGACCCAGAAGTTTTTCTACTGGGCTTATATCCTAAAGGAGGGAAAAGAGCCCATATGTGCAAAAATGTTTATAGCAGCCCTTTTTTAGTGGCAAGAAACTGGAAACTGAATGGATGTCCATGAATTGGAGAATGGCTGAATAAATTACGGTATATGAATACTGTAGAATACTATTGTTCTGTAAGGAATGACCAGCAGGATGATTTCAGAAAGGTGTGAAGAGATGTATATGAACTGATGTGAGTGAAATGAGCAGAACCAGGAGATCATTATACACGGTAACAAGAAAATATGATGATCAATTCTGATAGATGTGGCTCTCTTCAACAATGAGATGATTCAAATCAGTTCTACTTGTTCAGTGATGAAGAGAGCCATCTACACCCAGAGAGAGAACTGTGGCAATAGAGGGTGGAACAGGACATAGTATTCTCACTATCTCTATTGTTATTTGCTTGCATTTTTTTGTTTTTCTTTTTCTTCCTTCTTGATCTGATTTTTCTTACACAGCATGATAACTATATAAATTTGTATACACATATTAGATCTCACATGTATCTCAACATATTTAACATGTATTAGAGTACCTGCCAGATAGGGAAGGGTATGGGGGAAAAGGGAGAAAATTTGCAACAAAAGGTTATGCAAGGATCAATGTTGGAAAAATTACCCATACATATGCTTTGTAAATAAAAAGCTTTAATAAACATTTTTGAAAATACCCAGCTTCTGGGATATGAAATCTGTATTTAACAAAAATTGTTGGGGAAACTGGAAAAAAATATGGCAGAAACTAGGAATTAGCCAACATCTAACACTATACCAAAATAAGGTTGAAATAGGTTTATAATTTAGAAATAAAGAGTAAAATTATAAGCAAATTAGAAAAATAAAGGATAGTCTACCTCTCAGATCTGTGGAGAAGAAACAAAATTGTGGTCAAAGAAGAACTAAAATACATTATGAAATGCAAAATAGATAATTTTAATGATGATAAGTTAAAAAGATTTTGTACAATCAAAACCAATGCAGAAAAAAAAATATTAGAAGGGAAGGAGAAAACTGGGGGTAAATTTTTACATTCAAAGTTTCTGTTAAGGCCCCATGTCTAAAATATATTTTTAAAAATTGACCTAAATTTATAAGAATAAAAGACATTTTCCAATTTACAAATGGTCAAAGTATATGAACAGATAATTTTCAGATAAATAAATTGAAATGATTTCTATTCATACGAAAAATGCTCTAAATCACTATTGATCAGAGAAAGGCAAATTAAGCCACTCTGTGGTATCCCTGCACACTTCTCAGGTTGGCTAATGTGACAGGAAAAGCTAATGATAAATGCTAGAGGGGATATGAGAAAACTGGAACAGTAATGCATTATTGGTAGAATTGTGAACTGATCCAACAATTTTGAAGAGCAATATAAAATTATGCCCAAAGGACTATCAAACTGTGCATACCCTTTGATCCAACAATGTCTCTACTGAGCCTTTATCCCAAAGAGATCATTAAAAAGAGAAAAGGACCCACATGTGCAAAAATGTTTGCAGCAGCCCTTTTTTTAGTGGCAAGGAACTGGGAATTGAATAAGTACCAATCAGATAGAGAATGGCTGAATAAATTCAGTATAAGAATGTCAGGCAATATTATTGTTTTATAAAAAATGATCAGCAGTATAATTTCAGAAAGATCTGGAGAAAATTACATGAATTAATGCTAAATGAAATGAATAGAACCAAGAAAACATTGTACACAGCAACAATAAGATTATGTGTTGAGCAATTCTGATACACATAGCTCTTTTCAATAATGAGATGATTCAGGACAATTCCAAGAAATTTATGGAGGGAGCCATTTGCATCCAAAAAGAGGACTGGTAAGGACTGAAAATGAATCAAAACATAGTATTTTCACCTTATTTGCTTGCTTTCTTTTCTTTCTCATTTTCTTTCCTTTTTGATCTCATTTTTCTTTTGCAGTATGACAAACATGGAAATATGTATAAAAGAATTGCACATGTTTAACATATATTGGATTAATTGCTGTTTAAAGAGGGGGAGAGGAAGAAAAAATGTAGAACATAAGGTTTTCCAAGATAGTATGTTAAAAACTATGCATATGTTTTAAAAATAAAAAGCTAAAAAAAGAAAGAAAAAAAGAGCACAAGTGATTTCTATAAACTTAGATGTTTTGAAGATTTGGTTTGCTACTTTAAATGTCTATTATACATCTTCTATTCCCCCAATGTAATTTAGGATTCTTGAGGACTGAGATCATCTTGGTTTTACACTTTCATCTCTGGCATCTGGGCAGTGTTTTGTACATATAATGGTCACAATAAATAAGGAATGAGTTGACTCAAAAACTTACTGATGTAAGATAAAAATTCTTAAAATAAGACCAAAGTGGAATGGTATGGTGGTTTATGGTGGACCTCCATAGAGAGTTTCAAGCAATGTCTTTTTGTCTTTCTATGCATACTTCCCATCTTATCAGTTCACTTCATAAAATATGTCACCTGTAAGGGAACATGATATTACCTAAATGGTTTATTATGCACAGAATATAGTTGGACTCATTTCTCCTTATGCCTGGAAATTATGTCTGTTTATAAAACCCCCAAAACATGTTAGTTTTTACCTTATCATATTTTACTGTTAACTCAGTTAAGTGGTACAATGGATAATTGTTCCTGGAGTCAGACAGATTTGAGTTCCAATCTGAATTAAGATTCTTCCCAGTTTTATGAGTTTTGCAAGCCACTTAATCTCTCTCTGCTTCAGCTTCCTGATTTACAAAAGAAGAATAATAACTTTTATATTTAATGATTTATTGTGAGGATAAAATAGGGTAACATTTGTATTTTGCAAACCTTAAAGTGCTATTTAAATGCATCATTATTATTATAGCCTCTAAAATTTCCAGAATTTTTCTGAAAAAATGCTAGTTGCACCTTATGCTATGAAATTGACTTTATAATGCAAACATAAAAATAATTTATATTTGCCCCTATTAAATTTTTGTGTACTTGATTTTTTTATTTTTTAACTTAAATGCAAAATTTGAAAAAACGCAATAGAAGAAAAAAGAATAAAGAAAAAGAAAAAGAAAACATTGTCATATGCCCAGCAGCATATGAGAGGGGATTAAAAATATTTAATAAATTTCCAGTTCAAGAAAGCACATTCAATAAAATACATTATGTTCATAGCCGTCCATTTTTAATTTGCTTCCTTGTAGGTTTTCATTTGTTCTCTGCTATGCACTTTGTATTTTATTCTTTTTTCCCCTTTCCTCCTCATCACCTATCCCAAGCAGTCTATAGTTAGGCAAGCATACACACATACATATTTATACACACATACCTACACCTACATATATATACACACATATATATATATATGTTTATATGTCTATATACACACATACACATGCATCTAAAACAATATTAATATGACTGACACTTAATGTAGGTTTCTCTCTTGATTGAATTTAAGTGTGACTTTGTCTGAAATCAATAATTACTAGTCTTACTTTTTTTAAAAATAAATTCTTCTGGTCATTGTTAATGGATTTGTATATATCTCATTTCCTCTTCCTGATAACTCTTTTACTTTAGTTCTATTCCTTAAGTTGCCTTTATACTACTTAATTTCCCCCCTATTATGAATCCCTTCCTTATCTTCTCCTCCTACTGTTTCCTTCCCTCTATTTTCCATTCCCATAAATCTACCTATCTTTTTCCACTGCTGTAAATGTAGATACCCTTCTATACCTTACCTATTTTATTCCCTCTTCCCTTATTTCTTTATAGATTTTGGAGGTTGCTATTGGTGTGTGTGTGTGTGTGTGTGTGTGTGTGTGTGTGTATATCCTTATTTAACCCATTCCCAACAATTAGAGTAAATTTTCAGAACTATCACAACTCATTCATATAGCATATTTATTATTTTTACCTTTTCATAGGTGATTTTGCTTTTTAGAGCATAGTAGACTCAGGTCTGGTCCCATGTTTCTTTTGAACTACCCAATTACTAATGCTAATCTAGATTATATGTTTTTTATTTCCACATAAACAGTTTGTTCTCATTGTGTTCCTTGCAATTAGTCTTTGATGTTGGCTCCTATATGCTAAACTTTCTCTTGAATTCAGGTTTGTTTGAGACAAAATTCAAAAAAGTCATTGAATATCTTTTTTTTATTCAATATTGCACCTAACTTTATTTGATACAATATTTTTAGCTGTAAATCCAGTTTTTTACTGTTGATATATGGCATTTCAGGAACTGTGGTCTTTTACTGTATGTGCTGATAAATCTTGTACAATTCTAACTGTAGTTCCAGTATATCTGATTGGTCTTTGTTTGTTTTTAATAAAGTTTCTCTTTGATCTGTGGTTTTTGAAATTTAGAATTAATGTTACTATATTTTCTTTGTAGGAACTCTTTGAGGTTGTTACTGGTAGATTTTTTCTTCTATTTCTACTTTCCTCTCTTGTTCTATCACTTTAGGACAATTTTCTTTGATTATTCTTTTTATCATTGTGTTAAGGTGTTTTTATTACAATTTTCAGGCAGTGAAATTATTCTTATGTTTTCTCTCTTTGATCTGTTCTTCACATCTGTTGGTTTTCCTTCATATTAAATTCTCTTTTATTTTTTCATTCTTTACATTTAGTTTTGTTATTGGTCTCTTTTGGACATCTTTTTTTCCTTTGAGCAAATTTAGTTTGCAAAAAGTCATTTTCTTCTTTAAAGATCCAAAATTTTTGTTTCTAGTTGGTTGACTTTCTTTTAATAATCTTGTTTTTCTTGAATTTTTTCTGTTTATTTTTAGCTTTTCCTCAATTTCTATCAAAGAAAGAAAACATAAGATGATGTTGCCTTACTCTAAGATACCACTACACACCTGTCAGATTGGCTAAAATGACAGGAAAAAATAATGATGATTGTTGGAGGGGATGCGGGAAAACTGGGACATTGATGCATTGTTGGTGGAGTTGTGAACGAATCCAACCATTCTGGAGAGTAGTTTGGATCTATGCTCAAAAGGTTATCAAACTGTGCATACCCTTTGATCCAGCAGTGTTACTACTGGGATTATATCCCAAAGAGATTATAAAGAAGGGAAAGGGACCTGTATGTGCACGAATGTTTGTGGCAGCCCTTTTGTAGTGGCCTGAAACTGGGAACTGAATGGATGTCCATCAGTTGGAGAATGGCTGAATAAATTGTGGTATATGAAAATTATGGAATATTACTGTTCTGTAAGAAATGACCAACAGGATGATTTCAGAAAGGCCTGGAGAGACTTACACGAACTGATGCTGAGTGAAATGAGCAGGACCAGGAGATCATTATATACTTCAACAACAATACTAGATGATGACCAGTTCTGATGGATCAGGCCATCCTCAGCAACGAGATCAACCAAATCATTTCTAATGGTGCAGTAATGAACTGAGCTAGCTACGCCCAGAAAAATAACTCTGGGAGATGACTAAAAACCATTACATTAAATTCCCAATCCCTATATTTATGCACACATGCATTTTTTATTTCCTTCACAAGCTAATTGTACAATAATTCAGAGTCTGATTCTTTTTGTATAGCAAAATAATGTTTTGGTCATGTATACTTATTGTGTATCTAAGTTATATTTTAATATATTTAACATCTACTGGTCATCCTGCCATCTAGGGGAGGGGGTGGGGGAGGGTAAGAGGTGAAAAATTGGAACAAGAGGTTTGGCAATTGTTAATGCTGTAAAGTTACCCATGTATAAATCCTGTAAATAAAAGGCTATTAAATAAAAAAAAAAAAAAAAAGATGATGTTGCCTTGTGCAGTGATCCCTGGCTCTGCTCATTTCACTTAGCATCAGTTCATGTAAATCTCTCCAGGAAAGAGGCTTTTTTTTTTTTAACCTCAATGCCTTCCTCTGAAGATTAACCCTAGTTTTCTAGTAACTTCTTATGGTTAGCACCTTCTCCTTTACCAACTCATTTTAAAAATAAGAACTTATTGGGGTAACCACCTTTAATAATGGGGTGGAAAAGTTGGTCCACTGGCTTCACTTAAGTTTTCCCCTTTGGCCTGAAAACCAAAACCAAGAACCTCATTCTTCCGTAAGTGCCTACAGCTCTCCTATCTCACTGATTCTACACTCACAGGGTATGTTGGTTCCTTTTCACTTAGGGCTGCCTAGTAGTAGCACAGTGGGCCTGGCGTTCTTTATCAACTGTTAAGGAAACCTTAGTTTCTTCCTGTACTCCGAGCCCAACTCACCACACAACCAGAGAAATGGTTCCTGTAGTTTAGGCTACCTCTGAATCTAGCTAGCCCCAAGGTTCCTCACCTGATGTTTCTGCAGAACTAGCGCCAAGCTATTATCTTTCACACTGGTTAAGCCTCCATGCTAATGATCTTTCTTCCCAAAGAGGTTTTCCTGGAAGGACCCTTGTTCTGCCCCAAGTTTTATTTGTTTTTCACCAGTCTGTGTTCTCCCAGAGGTACCATTTTGTTTTATTTGTGGGGAAAATCTAGAGAGCTGGGAATTTTCTGACTTATTCCATCATCTTTCCTTAATTCTCCTTCAATATATTTGATTTGACTAAATGTTTTAATTCATTAAGATTTTGTTGTAGCCTGATTCAATCAGCTCATATGTTAGCTGATCTTTTAAGATTTATATACATTTCAAAATTTATAAGTATTCAATTTGTCTTTATCTAAATCATTTACAAAAATTTTAGTTCAGAACAAAATACAGATTCACATATCACTCTACTAAAGACCTTTTCAAAGATGACATCAAATCATTAATTTTGTATCCATTATCTTTACTCTGATTTGAATTTGTTTGATTGTACTGTTATCTAACCTATACATATCCAAGTATTTACAAAATCAACACAACAAATATAATAAAATACTACTAAAGACCAGGTAATCAATATTTTCACCTTTAATAAAAACTAACACACAGTTGCATATAAATGTATTCATAGGTGGAGAATGATTATTCAATGTTTCATACCTATATAGGAGTGAAAATGGTTAAAGTATAGAAGTGAAATCCTACTCTGGCTTTCAATTTCAAGAAATAATATACATAGTTCCAGATTCTCTTCATAAATTCCCTGAAAGGAGATAAAGGCCTATACAGAATCTAATGGAGAGGAACTAGCATCCCAAGCACATTCCTATCCCAGACTATTACCAAAATTAAAGTTTGGGAAAACTTCCCCTTTCTGAAATCTGGATATCTCTCTCTTTCCCTCCCTCCCACTCCTTCCCTCCATTTCTATCTGTCTCTGTCTCTGTGTCTGTGTCTGTATTTCTTTCTCTCTCTCTCTCTCTCTCTCTCTCTCTCTCTCTCTCTTTTTCTTTCTCCTACCTCCAGTAAGAAAACTAATTCACTCTGGATATAATCTATTATATTATTTCTGTACAACTTATCTGATTTTTGTTTGCCATTGGCTTAGATAAATGGATTTATTTGTAATTCATTATGTACATTATTTGTGTAATTTGTATTTGGTGGTAAGGGAGTCAAGCCTTGGAGTCCCTATTTTATATGTAAAGGATAGTGATAAGGAAGATGGAGGTCAGATGGCTGAGTAAAGGCAAGTACTAAGCTGAATTTTAGAACATCAGAACCCCCAAAATGATAGTGATGAAAATTTTCAAACCAAGACAAGTTACAAAGTTAGGATAAAAGGACTGTTGTACCAGGGTGAGAGTGAAGCATAGTCCAGTCCAAGATGTAACAGTGTAGATAGTAGTTTGTTTCATAACTAGTATCATAAACCAGGACTTCAAAAAATTCCAGGGTTTTATTTTCATTTGCTTTTTTTTAGTATTTTATGTCAAAACAATTAACATTTTTTTTAAATTTTGAACTTGAGATTTTTTCCCTTCCTCCCTCCTCATTCACCTACATCTAGACTACAAGCAATTTAATATGTAATACATGTTTAGTCATACAAAACATTTCCATAATATTCATGTTGTAAAAGAAAACAGAACAAAAATAATCAAAAAATATTTTTTTAAAAAAAATATGCTTCAATCTGTATTAAGACACCATAAATTCTTTCTCTGGGTATGGATAGCATTTTCCATCATAAGCTCTTCAGAGTTGTCTTGAATCATTGTATTGCTGAGGATAGTTATGTCATTAACAGCTGATCATCTTGTATTATTGCTGTTACTTTGTATACAGCATATTTCACTTTGCATTCTCTTATGAAATCTTTCCATCAAGACATGATGTAGTGAAATCAGAAAAAAATTTTTTCCATATTTCTCAATTGATGGGCATCCTCTCAAATTCAAATTCTTTGCCACCAGAAAAGTGTGGCTATAAATACTTTTGCATATATAACTATCTTCCCTTTTTTGACTTTTTTGGAATATAGACTTTATAGTGATATTTTTAGGTCAAAAGACATGTAGGGTGTGTTAGTCCTTTGGGCAAAACTACAAATTGTTCTGTAGAATCAGTTCACAACTCAGTGAACAAGACATTAGTATCTAATTTCCCCCATATCCCATCCACCATTTTCTGTCCTATTCACTAGTCTAATATGTACATAGTAGTACATCAAAATTGTTTTAATCTGTATTTTTCTGACAAATAGAGAATTTTTTTTTCATATGGCTATAATAGGAATGATTACTTCATTTGAACACTTTGTATCTTTTGATTATCCATTGGGTAAAAGGCTTTTATTTTTATAAATCTGACTCATTCTCTATATGTTTGGAAAATGAAACCTTTATCAGAGAACTTTGCTTCATTTTTTCTATAATTATCCTTGTTAACTATATTTACCCCCATTTATTCTATTCTCTCCTTTCACTTTGTCTCTACTCAAAAATGCTTTCACTTTTTCCCTTTCCCTAAATCCATGCTGCTTTGTATAATGCCCCCACACTTCTCTTATCATGTTCCTCTCCTACTATCCTATAAGATCTATGGATAAAAAAGGAATTTGTGGTCAAAGAAGAACTGAAGTTCCTTATTGAATACAAAAAAGATTATTTTGATTATATTAAGTTGAAAAGTTTTATACAAACAAAACTAATGCAGATAAGACCAGAAGGGAAACAATTAACTGGGAAAATATTTTTACATTTAAAGACAGATTTCTATACCCAATTCAGAACCTATGTTATTGCCTCTTTCAGCCAATTTTGAGGAGGGTAGAGTTCACTCACTCCTGTTTTTGCAGTCCCTTCCCCTCTACTGTATTTCTTGCTTCTTTTACATGTGATAATTTGTCCCATTCTATATTTCCCTTTTCTTTCACATTCAATCAACATCCATGCCCTCTGTCTTTATATACTCCTTATTAATTGCTATAATAAAAAGAAAGTTCTTATGAGACCACAGCTTTTGGATTATTTTTGTCACTATTTGACAAAAACTGCTGGGAAAATTGAAAGCTAGTATGACAAAAACTAGGTATTGACCCACACCTAACATGAAGATAAGGTTGAAATGGGTTCATGATTTACTCTTAAAGAGTGATATTATAAACAAATTGGAAGAACAAAGGATAGTTTACCTCTAAGATCTATGGATAAAAAAGTAATTTGTGGCCAAAGAAGAGCTGAAGTTCCTTATTGAATACAAAAAAGATTATTTTGATTATATTAAGTTGAAAAGTTTTATACAAACAAAACTAATGCAGACAAGACCAGAAGGGAAGCAATAAACTGGGAACATATTTTTACATTTAAAGTTTCTGTTAAAGGCCTCATTTTTAAAATATATAAAGAACTGACTCAAATTGATAGAAATTCAAGTCGTTCTCCAATTGATAAATGGTCGAAGGATATGAACAGACAATTTTCAGATGAAGAGATTAAAACCATTTCTAGTCATATGAAAAGGTGCTCTAAATCACTATTGTTCAGAGAAGTGCAAATTAAGACAACTCTGAACTACCACTACATAACTCTCAGATTGCAAAGATAATGATAAAAGTTGGAGGGGATGTGGGAAAATTGAAGACACTAATACATTTTTGGTGAAGTTGTGAACTGATCCAACCATTCTGGAGAGCAAATTGGAACTATGCCCAAAGGACTAAAAATTGTGTGTAACCTTAATTCAGCAGTATTTCTACTGGACTTGTAACTTAAAGAGATCATAAAGGAAAGAAAGGGATCCACATGTGCAAAAATATTTGTGACCGACCTTTTTGTAGTGGCAAGAAACTGGAAACTGAATGGATGCTCATTAATTGGAGAATGGCTGAACAATTTATGGTATAAGAATGTTATGGGATATTATTGTTCTATAAGAAATGATTAGCAGGATGATTTCAGAGAGGCCTGTAGAGATTTACATGAACTGATGCTAAGTGAAATGAACAGAACCAGGAGATCATTGTACATGGCAACAACATGGCAAGATTATACAATGATCAATTTCAATGTAAATGGCTCTTTTCAACAAGGAGAGGATTTATACCAGTTCCAATGATCTTGTGAAGAGAACCATCTACATCCAAATATAGGAATGTAGGAACTGGGTGTGGATTCCAGCATAGTATTTTCACTCTTTTTGTTATTTGCTTGCAATTTATTTTCTTTTTCATTTTTTTCCTTTTTTTATCTGATTTTTCTTGTGCAGCAAGATAATTGTCTAAATGTGTGTGCATATATTGGATTTAATGTATATTTTTACCATGTTTAACATATATTGGATTACTTGCCATTTAGGTAAGGGTGTGGATGGAAGGGAGAGAAAAATTAGAATACAAGATTTTGCAAGGGTCATTGCTGAAAAGTTATCTATACATATGTTTGGAAAATAATAAGTTTTAATAAAAAATAATTAATATCAAAATTAAAAAAACATTTAAAAAAAGAAAATTTTTATGTCACAGGTATCATCTTCCCATGTAGGAATAAAAAGTCTAAATTCAGTAAGTCTCTTAAGATTTCCCTTTCCATTTTACCTTTTGACCTTCTCTAGAATCATGTATTTATTTGATAGTACATTTTCTATTCAGCTCTAGTCATTTTATCAAGAAGGCTTAAAAGTGTTCTATTCCATTGAATATCAACCTTTTCCTTTGGAAGATTGCATTCCATTTTGTGGGGTAGGTGGTACTTAGTTGAAATCCTTGCTCCTTTGCCATCTAGAATATCATATTCCCAGCTCTTAGTAGAAGCTATTGCATTATCCTGACTTTGACACAAAAATACTTGAATTATTTCTTTCTGGTCACTTGCAATAGGTTTCCTTGACCTCCTAGTTTGGCTATCATATTCCTAGGAATTTTCATCTTGGAATTTCTTTTAGGAGGTGATTGGCAGATTCTTTCAATTTCAATTTTATCATGTGATTGTTATATATTCAGGACAGTTTTCCTTGACAATTTCTTGAAAAATAATATCTAGCCATGTTTTTAAAATAACTTTCAGGTTGTACAGTTATTTTAAAATTATATCACATGCATTTATTTTTCAGATTAGTTGTTTTTCCAATGAGGTATTTTATTTTTTTATTGCTTTTTTATTTTTTTATTGCTTTGGTTTTGTTTTATTATTTCTCAACTTCTCATAAAATAATTAGCTTCCATTTCCTCAAGTCTAATTTTTAAGGAATTATTTTATTCGGTTATTTTTTCTTTCTCCTTTCTCATTTGTTTAATTCTACTTTTTTAAAATTCTACTTTTTAAAAGATATTCTCTTCAATTTCTTTTCTCCCCCTTTTTTTTGGAATTTGATCAATTCTTTTTTTTTCCTCATTTGACTTCCTTGACCATTTGGCCTGGTCTGTTTTTAAGATGTTTTCTTCAATATTTTTTGTTGCCTCTTTCATCAATGTGTTGATTTGTCTTTTCATGATTTTCTGGCATCAGTCTCATTTCTTTTCCAAAAATTCCCTCTACTACTCTTACTTTTTAAATTCTTTCTGAACTCTTCATGATATGAGACCAATTCTAATTTTTTCTTGAAGACTTTAGAAGGAGAAACTTTGACTTTGTTATCTACTGAGCATCTGTTCTGAACTTTCTTGACATTATTGTAACTTTCTATGGTCAGAATATTTTTTCTATTGTTTGCTCATTTGCCCAGCTTATTACTTCACTTTTAGCTTTTTGTTAAAGTGGGGCTCTCTTTCCAGAGTGGAGGGTACACTGTTCCAAGCTTCAAGAGTTTTGTGCAACTGTTTTTTTTGAGATAATTCTAGAGACTTGTAAGTTTTCAGCTCTTTTTAAGAGGTATGAGCTAAGGAGAGGTGTGCTTAACTCCTCTCCTGGGCTGTGCTCTTATCTCTGAATAACCACAAGGACTTTTTCTCTCCTGGAATTGTAAGGAGGCTCTTTGCTCCAGTGAGGCTACAATCTTTAGTATGTTAATAGTCCTCTGCAACCTGGGACTGCTATCTAGGATGGTGATCCAGATTCAAGTATTTGCAAAGCAACAAAGTCCTAGAGTCCTGCCTCAATGCTAGCAAAGAGATCCTTGTAACCTCATTCTGGTGAGTTGTTAGATCCTTTAATTGTCTATGGGCTGAGATCTATAGAAGCTGCCAGTGCCACTGATGCATACATGGCTCCCAAGGCCTGCTCCTGGGTTGCTGACTATGATCCATTCTCACACAAGTGCTACAGACCTTCATTCTCAAGCTTCTCAGTTGTTTTTGTTGTCCATGGGCCGAGAGATTTGGAACTTGCGGCTGTCACCACTGAATCATTCACCTCAAGGCTGGTTCCTAGTTTGCTGGGATGATATAGCTTGGATTGGATTATGTTCCATTTTCACCATGAAGCAACAGTCCTTTTGTGCCAACCTACTTGGTTGTCTAAAGCTGTAAAAAATTTTTTTAATTCAAATTTTTAAATTTTATATTTATATTATTATTTTATATTATATTTATATACTCCTTCCCTAGATGACAAGTGATGCAATATATATTAAACATGTGCAATACTTTGATACATATTTCCACAAATATCATACTGCACAAGAAAAATTAGATAAAAGGAAACAATTAGAAAGAAAACAAAATACAAGCAAGCAACAAAAAGAGGGAAAACACTATGTTGTGGTCCACATTCAGTTCCCATTATCCTCTCTTTAGGTGCAGATAACTTTCTTTATCACAAAACCATGGGAAATGGCCTGAATCATCTCATTGTTGATGAGAGCTATGTTCATCAGAATTGATCATTGTATAATCTTGCTGTTGCCATGTGAAATGATCTCCTGGGTCTGCTCATTTCACTTATTATCAGTTCATCTAAGTCTCTCCAGGCCTCTCTAAAATCATCCTGCTGGTCATTTCTTATAGAAGAAAAATATTCCATAATATTCATATGCCTAAATTATTTGGGCATTCTCCAGCTAATAGGCATCCCCTTAGTTTTCAGTTTCTTGCCACTACAAAAAGGGCTGCCACAAACATTTTTGCACATGTGGGTCCCTTTCTCTCCTTTATGATCTCCTTAGGATACAAGCCTGGTAGAAACATGGCTGGATAAAAGGTTTTGCACAATTTGATAGCTCTTTGGGCATAGTTCCAAGTTGCTCTCCAGAATGATTGAATTAGTTCACAACTTCACCAACAATGTATTAGTGTCCCATTTTACCCACATCTCCTAACACATTCGTTGTTATCTTTTCCTGTCATCTTAGCCAAACTGACAGGTGTGTATTGGTAGCTCAGAGTGGTGTTAATTTGCTCTTCTCTGAACAATAGAGATCTACAGCATCTTTGCATTTGATCTTAAAAATGGTTACAATTTCTTCATCTGAAAATTATTTGTTCATATCCTTTATCAATTGGAGAATGGCTTAAATTCTTGTAAATTTGAGTCAATTATCTATATATTTTAGAAATGAGGCCTTTATCCGAATGTAATTTTTCCCCAGTTTATTGCTTCCCCTCTAATCTTGTCTGTATTGATTTTGTTTATACAAAAATGTTTTTAATTTAATATAATCAAAATTTTCTATTCTGTGTTCAATAATGTACTCCAGTTCTTCTTTGGCCTCAAATTCCTTCTTTCTCCACAGATCTGAGAGGTAAACTATCCTTTGTTCTTCAGTTTTATTTATATCACTCTTTATGTCTAAATAATGAACCCATTTTGACCTTCCTGCCATACTATTTCCAATTTTCCCAGCAGTTTTTGTTCTTATCCCCAAAGCTTAAGTCTTTGGATTTGTCAAACATTAGAATAATATAGTCATTGATTATTTTGACCTGTGACCTATTTTAACTTATTCCACTAATTGATTTCTTAGCCAGTATCAAAAGGTTTTGATGACCACTGCTTTATAATATTTAATTATATAATAATTTTATAATATAGTTCTATGTCTGGTATAGACAGATCACATTCACTTGCATTTTTTCATTAATTCCCTTGAAATTCTTGACTTTTTCTTCTTCCAAATGAACTTTATTAATTTTTCTAGCTCTGTCAAGTAATTTCTTATTTGGTATGGCACTAAGTAAGTAGATTAAATTAGGCAGTATTGTCATTTTTATTATATTAGCTCAGCCTACCTATGAGCACTTGATATTTTTCCAAAATATTAGATCTGACTATTTGTGTGGTAAGTGTTTTGTAATTGTGTTCATACAGTTTCTGACTCTGGCAAGTAGACTCCCAAATATTTTATATTATTGAAATTTTAAATGAAATTTCTTTTTGTATCTCTTGCTGTTGGATTTTGTTAGTGATGTAGAAAAATGCTGATGATTTATATAGATTTATTCTGTATCTTGCAACTTTGCTAAAATTGCAGATTATTTCTAATAGATTTTTTATTATGATTCCCTAAGTTTCTCTAGTATACCATTATGTCATCTGCAAAGAGTGATAATTTGGTTTCTTCATTACCTATTCTAATTCCTCTAATCTCTTTTTCTTCTCTTATTGCCAAAGCTAGAATTTCTAATACAATATGGAATAGTAATGGTGATAGTGGGCAACCTTGTAAATCCACCTATCCCTGAAGACTTTTTCTTAGGGGAGTTGATTAATAGCTTTTTTCAATTTTTTTCCCAAAATGGGACTATTTAAATAATTTATTTCCTCCTCTGTTAATCTGGGCAATGTACATTTTTGTATTTTCATCCATTTCATTTAGATTATCAGATTTATTGGCATACTGTTGGGCAAATTAGCTCCCGATTATTGCTCCAATTTCTACTTCCTTGGAGTTTCTTCTAATTTTTGTTCATCATTTTCATTTTTGAAACTAACAATTTGATTTTCTTTTCTCTTTATGATCAAATTAACTAAAGGTTTATCTATTTTTTTCAAAAAACCAACTTAGTTCAATAGTTGTTTTAAATTCAGAATTTCACATTTGGTATTTACTTGGGTGTTTTAATTTGTTCTCTTTCTAACTTTTTAAGTTGCCTGCCCAATTCATTGATTTTCTTTCTCTTTTTTATGCAAATAAGCATCTAGAGATATGAAACTTTCTCTAAACTGCTTTGGTTGCACCCCACAAATTTTGATATGTTGTCTCATTATTGTCATTCTCTTGGATGAAATTCTGATTGTGTCTATGATTTGTTGTTTCACCCACTCATTTTTTAGGATCAGATTATATAGTTTCCTATAAATTTTGATCTATTTTTTCCTGAATTACATGTAATTCTTATGGCATCATGATCTGAAAAAGATGCAATTACTATTTCTACCTTTCTTCATTGGATTTTGAAGGTTTTATCCCCTAATATATGGTCAGTGTTTGTGTTGGCTCCATGAACTGCTGAGAATTTTTTTTCCATAACTCTATCACACCTAACTTTTTCTAAAATTCTATATACCTCCTTAACTTTTTTCTGATTTACTTTGTGGTTTGATTTATCTAGTTCTGAGAGAGCAAGGGTGAGATCCCCTACTAGAATAGTTTTGATGTCTAATTCTTATTGCAGTTCTCAACTTCTCTAGGAATTTGGAAGCTATACCATTTGGTGCATATATGTTCAGGATTGATATTACTGTCTATGGTACCCTTTAAAAAGATATAATTTCCTCCATTATCCCTTGTACTTAGATCTATTTTTGCTTTTGCTTGATCTTCAATCAGGATTGTTACTCCTGCTTTTTTCTTTTCACTTCAGCTAAAGCATAATAGATTCTGCTCCAGACTTTTACCTTTACTCTATATGTATCACTCTGCTTTAAATGTGTTTCTTGTAAACAACATATTGTAGGATTCTGGCTTTTAATCCAGTCTTCTGCTTCTCTTTTATGGGAGAGTTCATCCCTTTCACATTCACAGTTAAAATGATTAATTCTATATTTCCTGCCATCTTATTTTCCCAAAGCTATACTTTTCTTGTTTTTCCCCCTTTTCCTCCTCCCCATTATTTTGTTTCTGACCACCATCTCCCTCAAACAGCCCTCTCATTTTACAGGTCCTCTCCAATTCTTATACCTTTTCTCCATTACTTCTGTTTTCCCTCCTATTAGAGTCTCCCTTTCCTTTCCTCTCTCCTCTCCCACTTCCCTATAGTGTAAAACAAGTATCTCTGTGAAGCCAAATATGTGTGATAGTCTCTTTGTATGAATCATATTCTCATCAGATTTGGCTCAATGTTCATTCCCCTCCCTTCTTTCCCTCAATTATAGTAGGTCTTCTTTGCTTCTTCATGAAATGTAATTTCCATCATTTTACCTCCATTTTCCTTTTCTTCCATTATAATCCCTTTTCCACTTCTAGTTTCTTCTATATATTATCATAATAAAATCAAATTATATCTGCACCCTCTAATTATACTCATGACAGAGATACAGTTCTCAAGAGTTCTTTCCTTTTTACCTTTTTATGCTTCATTTGAGTTCTGAATTTGGAGATCAAACTTTCCATTCTGCTCTTGTTGGTTTTTTTTAAATTTTGTTTTGTTTTTTTTTTTTAATAAGAAATAAATGAAATTCATCTGTATAATTGAATTTCCTTCTTTATCCCTGAAATATAATGGTCAGTTTTGCTGGATTGATGAATCTTGATTGCAATCCAAATTCCTTTTTCTTTCAGAAAGTTAGATTCCAGGCCTTTCAGTCCTTTAAGATGGAAGCTACTGTGTCCTGGGTAATCCTGATCGCAGCTCCTTGATGTTTGAATTGTTTCTTTCTGGTGGCTTGCAATATTTTCTTTTTGCTTTGATAATTCTGAAATTTATCTATGATATTCCTTGGTGCTTTTATTTTGGGTCTTTTCCAGGAAGTGAATAATTCTTTCAATGGCTATTTTGTACTCTGGTTTTAGGACATTTGGGTAGTTTTCCTTGATGATTTCCTGAAATATGATGTCTAGGCTCTTTTTTTTCATCATCATTTCTAGGAAGTCAAATAATCCTTAGATTGTTTCTCCTACATCTATTTTCCAGGTCAGTTGTCTTTCCAATGAGGTATTTTACATTTTCTTCTATTTTTTTTCATTTCTTGGGATTTGTTTTACTGATTTGTGATGTCTCATTGAATCATTCATTTCCATTTTTTCAATTCTACTTTTTAGTTACTTATTTTCTTTAGTTACCATTTTTACTTCCTTTTCATTTGACCAACTGGATTTTTAAATGAGTTGTTTTTTTTTTCAATAGATTTTTTTCCATTTCACAAATTTTGCTTTTCATGCAGTTGTTTTCTTTTTCTCCATTTTGTCCAATCTCTTTTGTAAGGGGTTATATACTTTTTCCAATTCACTAAATCTATTTTAAAGAATTTTCTTCAGATAATTTTTCAAATTCCTCTGCAATGTTCTCATTTCCTTTTTTTTCATTTTTCTTCTATCTCTCTTTTAAGAACCTTTTCGAATTTTTCCAAGAGAGCCTTATGGCTTTTATTGGTAAGGAGTGTTTAGTTTCCTGACACCAACTCATATCATCTGAAGATGATTTGCTTTTAGTGTCCTTAGGGTTCAAAATCTGTTCTTCTATTTCTCTATGAAAAATATCGATGAGCAGAGTTCTTTTTGCTTTTTTGCTCATTTTTTAAAAAGGTTGAGATCTGCCTTTAGGGCAAAGGGAAGGTTGTCCAAGCTTCTACAGGCAATCGTAGCTGTGCTGGATTGGTGCTACTACTGACTTCCAGTGTTAGATATATGGCCATGTTTCATATTAGATTGAGGTTTAGAGGCTTACTATTTGCCTCTTGTATTTGTATTGGATGTCTCACAGCTAATTTGCTGATCTGCCAGCTTGCAATCAGGACAGAGTTGCCAACATTATTGTAGATTCATCCCAGTAGATTCCCTGGTAAATGGATCCCATACTATCCTGGATCTCTTCACTGTGCCTGTACTTCAGCCACCTTCCCTTCCCTGCCTACCTCCACACTGTGCTGCCCACTCCCCTGTTCAATTGAAATAGACCTCTTTCTGAAATTCTTCTAAAATATCTTCTATTGGAAATTTATTACACTCCAAATATTTATGGGTTCTGTCACTCCAAAACCAGTTCAGAGGATAGATTTGATGTTGATCTCTTGGACTTCAGGAAAAGTTCAGCTCAAGACTTTTCTCTCTTTTGCCATCTTGGCTCTGCCCCCATTGTAATTTTTTTTCATTTTGTTTTTTTGTGGATTCTGCTGTTCTAGAATTTGTTTGGAGTCATTAGTTAAAGGTTTTAGGAGTTATATGGGGGAAAGCTCAAGTGAGTCCCTGCCTTTATTTCTCCATTTTGTCTCCACCTGTAAAGCAAAGCTTCTAAAACACTTTCCCACAGTGATATTCATGGTTTATTGAAAATTGATACAATAATATTTTAAAATACTTACGACAGGGCTTAGCACAATAGGAGCTTATTAAATTATTTTACCCTTTTTCTTTATTTCTTTTCCCCACTGAGTAGTTGGAGTGAGGGAAACTGAATTCAAATCTGGACTAAGATATTTCCTAGTTGTATGATACTTGGCAAGACACTTAACTTATGTCTGCCTCGATTTTTTTGCCTCTAAAATATGCACGCCCCAAGTTTGTCATGAAGATCAAATGAAACAATGTTTGTGAAGTAGTTTATACTGTACTTGTAATAAATGCGTGTTTGTTTTCTTCCTTGAACTTTACCTGAAATTAAGTTTGGAGATTAGGTTTTCTGAGTGCTTATATGACTATTTGAATTTCAACCTTCTTACATAAAAGATGACTAGGTACAAGCTGGATTTTTTGTGCTGGGTTACTTCAGAATAGATGAAATGTGATGGAGAAAACCCTTGGTTTAATAACTTAGAACTTACTGATATTTTCATGAGATTTTCATTTTCATTCATAGTAATATGGCACAGTAGAAAGAGAAGCAACCTTCAAATTGGGAAAGCCTCAACTCAAATTTCCTCTCAGTCACATATTGACTATATGGCTCAAGGAAAATCATAATATTTCTCAGCACTTTTCAAGCAACTTTCTAAACTCTGTTAAATAAGAGTTGATTATTTATATTGGTAAGGAGTGTTTAGCTTCCTAACATCAAGTTCCTGCCTCTCCAAAAAAAAAAGGTTTCATTTTTACCAACAATTCCAGAAATAATAATAACTATGAAAAGCACTTTTCCAGTATTATCTTGTTTGAACCCATGTAGGAGTGAGATACTGTTGTCCTTAATTTTTACAGAGGAGGAAACTGAGGCCCAATAACATTAAGTTTCTCACTCATACAATAAGTTTCAGAGATGGAAATATGGACCCAAGTCTTCTGGATTCCAAATCCTGTATTCTACCAAGTATTCTCATAAAGCCTCAGTCTATATTTGTTTGTAGATTTCTTCCTTTCTTACTGCAAGTAAGGTAGCTAATCTGCTCCACAGATTCGAGGTAATTGATGCTATTCTAATTTTTAACATAATTCCTACAAGAACATTAATAATGTACCATATGTTATATTTCTTATAGAAATAATAAAGGGCTGCCAAGCTCTCTTTAAATTGCAGTATTTCTGTTTCAAGTTCATTGTTAATTTTTTTTTCTTATCTTTAACCTCAACATTATTAAAATTTCACCAGAAAATCTATTTTTAAAATCTTGCCTGTGACATTTCAGTAGTGGAAATGACCTTACCACTTTATAGGTACTGCAGTAATTTGGCAGAATACAACTTGTATTTTTTCTTTCAGTAAATTAGCCTTCTAGATAATACTTGCTTTAAATGACTTTAAAAGATGCAATAGGGTATAGTAAAAAGAGCACTGAATTTGGAGTCGGGGGACTTGGTTTTAAATCCAGTACTCCCTCCTCATTATTAGCCATATGAACTTTAAAACTATCCAATACTCATTTCCTTTTCTGTAAAGTGGGAAATAGAGAAGGAAATAAATTGGAAGATCTATCAATTCCCTTCCCCCCATGACAATCTAGAAGTTTACTACTGGTAGAGTTATGATAGGATATGATTGTCCTCTTTTCAATAACAGATCTTAAATTCTAATAATATCACTGATGTTGGACTAACAAATCACAGAGCTCACAAATCTAAGGTGATACTTCATGATGTAGCAGTAACAAGTTAGTTGTAACTTTAACAAGTACCAATCTCTCTGGGTCTCACTCCCTTCTATAAAGTGATGCTCAGTTCAGGACTGAGATCCTATGAGCTATGCTTAGAGATATAAAGTCCTTGATTTCAGTTCCTTGGACAAATTCTTAAAAGTCAATCCCTTGAAAATACAATAAAATATTCTCCTAGTTACGTGAAAAGGGTGAGATACAACTGGACTTTGAGTATTTTCGGTTGGACAGGCTGAACAAAACCTTAACTACTGCAGTGCTTTTGTACTTCTGTAGCCCCTTTTTTTATTATGTATGTAAGGATACTTTAACTACAAGTGTTATTCTTTGCCATAATGAAGATAAATTGCTTGCTATAGAATATATATGTGCCTACATAAAAAATTAAAGCTGTATTATTATTCTTGCATAGTGGGAAATTCTCTCTCCATCTCCATGAAATTTGAATTAGAATGTCCCTTGTACAGTCTCAATCCTTTATCCCATAGCAAAGAGAACAATGACATTAGCATCTCCATATTTTTGATTACTTACTTAAAAGACTAACCAAAGGCCTTTCTTCTGTCACTTAACAGATAACTGCTATGTGTCTCTTACTTTTTGTTCATTCCTGATAGAAGCCAAACATGTCTCCACTTTTTTCTCAGAAATTTCATGGATGAGTTTTCCTCTGTCCCAATTTTCCATAAGTTCTGAGATCATAGTTAATAACTTTCTTATTAGCCAACCTTGAGTAAATCAGGGAGCAGTAAACTGCCATTTCCTACCCCTCCAATCAATTACAATATTTAAAACATCCAGAAAATAACAGAAAATACCTTGCTCTTCATTTTTAATCATACTGGAACAGCTCATTCCCCTACAAAAAAGAAAACATCTACTCTGACACTCATTAAAGAAAAGTCATTCTCTATGCAAACAAACAAAAAACAAAACTGAGAAGATACTTTTGGAAATGTCACTGACTTCCAGTATGGGGAATTACCATACCACTGTTCCTACTGGACAGAGATCTGAAGCCCCATAGCATCATTGTCCTGTCTTAACTTGATTAAAAGAATATATTTTAATAAATCTCTTTTGGTCACATAAATCTGGTACACAAATTTGTTTTGCTTTGCTCTACTGAGGAGGTATGAAGTAGTTCATACTCACTTACTTGGAGACGTATTTGACATCAAATGAAGAATTCAAAGTGGGTAGAAAAAACTGCTCAAATATCCTGCCTATGGGATATTTAAAAAAAAATTCTCAGCTTCCTAGAGCCCTCATTCTAATTGCTTAGTGAAAGGTCCAAATTTATTTGATTCCCATTTATGAGCTGGAGGAGAGAGGGAGAGACTCAGCATCAGCAGGTTAGCCCAGTACATTGAACACAAGCATCAAAATAGCCAATGTGCAATAACTATGGAAATAATGTGAGATTCTCAGAAGGATGGTGCAAAGGCATAAAGCAAGTTCTTGGTTACTCAAGGTGGTCTATTCACTCCGCAAATTATTTGTGACAATGTTTCAATGCCTGCCTGACTTCTCACCACTCAGTAAATTCTGGGATGTTTTTGCCAACCTTTAGGGAATGCTCTCATCTTAGTATTACTGAGCTAGACAGAATATGAAATATATTTGATGCCACAAAAAGGTAAAAGAACAAGAACGGAAAAGGGGAAAACCATAATCTTCTGTCCAAAACTCATAGAAACATATTTTGTTAATTATTTTCTTGGGTTTTTCCACAGTGTAGCTCCTTCTTTTAACTAGCCTGGATAATTGGAAGTTGACTACGTAAAGCATTTAAGTAAGTATTTGTTTAAAAAAATCATTTATTCATTCAACAAATATTTGAATGTTAATTTCAAGGAGAGAGGATTTATGTCACTGATGTTTTCTCATTCCCTTTTGAGAAATAGCACCAAGAGAGTATGTTAAACTGAAGTCTGTAGTTAATAAAGTCCTATGACCTTTGGGAGAAACAAACCCTGCTACAGCTAAGCAGTGGCAAGTTCAAATTTTGGTAAGTAATTACTTGAAGCTTGGTAGCCCGGGAGTGATTTTGTTACTGTGGGAACCAGCTCTGCTCTCTGAAGCATTTCATTGAAATCTTGGCTTCAAATTAGTATTCTTTAAAAGGGAAACTGAATTTTGAGTTAAGATTTCAGAGGTTCAGACCAACAGAATTTAATTCCCACTTCTCTTTAAATTTCTTCATAGGAGCCTATATTTCTATATACTGAACCTGGGAGAAATAGTGTGCTATGCTTCTTGTCTGTATATTGGTTATGTTCATGGCATGCTTAATCACTTTTTGAAACATTAATGGACTGTCAACAATAAAACTTTGATCTTTATTTGACCCTTTTCCATAGCAACAGATAGCCACCTAGACTAATGGAATATGTTTGTATGTGTGCACATGCACACACACACACACATATGTGTGTGTGTATGTGAGAAAGAGAAAGAGAGATGGGTCGTTTTTATTTTATTTTATTAATAAAATTTTAATCTATTGAATAAATATGCACATGTACATTTAGCTATGTCTATGTAGGTATGTCTTATTGTTTACTTAGTATAATACAAAATGTATATATTAATTTATACACATGTATATAACAATTATATTATATTTATATACAATTATATATATATATTGTATATATATATATACAATTATATTATATTTATATACATGTTTGTACTTCATTATTCATATAAACATATGTATCAATTTATTATACACATACATATAAAGTTATTGTTCTATTAAACAAATAAAAACGTGGGAGTAGTGTATTCCAACCTCTATGAAATGGAATTTTGAAGAACAGTTTTGATCTTGCCATCAGATTACAGAGAACACAGATTAAATGATTGTTACCACAATCAGATAGGGCAGTTGAGCTCTTGGGACAGAAAGGGAGCAGATGTTGTCAATATCAATGACAAGTGTCCCAGTCTCTCCACCATGCTGAGATTGCCTGAAGATAGCTCATAAAAGCACAGAGGAAAAAAAAATTCTCTGCAGCTGTTTGAGAAATGGCCACTACTTATATAGTAGTCAATGGAGACGGGAAGAGAGGGTCAAGTAGAACTCCATCTGGGTAGGACAGCAAATCTCTTATGGTAGGATATTCTTGTGTGGTTTTCTCAGAGTGTCTGTGTTTACATTCCCTTGTATTATATTTGACTCCAAAGAAATCTAATTTCCAGGTCATTTTCAAGATGCTTATGATCTTAGAGAGAGTGTTCTGTGCTTTTTGCTTACATGGAATTCAACTTTTCCTCTGGTCTATCTTTCCAACATAACTTTTAATGGGTGCCTTTTTACAATGTCTTTCTTAACTCATTATTAGTCTGGAACAACTCCATTTTCAGATCTCGTATAGTACTTCCTCATAACTCCAATGAATTTATAAAAAACATTGTACATTATAAATTGTTGTTTGCACCCTATCACCTAGTAGACTATAAGCTATATGAGGAAAGAGAAACATATCCTATGTAAGTTTTTCATATATGAAATATTACCTGAAAACTAATTAGATGGAAACACACTAGACCAGAAGTCAGGAAGACTGCAGTTCAAATCTGACCTCAGATACTCACTACTTTTTTAGTTTCTGGGCATATTACTTAACTTGTCAGTGCTTTAGTTTTTTCATCTGGAAAAAATGGAGATAATTTTTTAAAAAGCCTCCCTGGGTTGTTATGGGGTAAAATTAAAAATTACATGAAGTGATACTTTTGGAGAAATAGTAGAGCAGAGAATAAAGATTAGAAAAATTACCCATGACTGGGCATTAATAAGATATAATTTGAAACTGGTAGTCTACTAATCTTTGAAAATGAGTCCAATTTGTATAGAGATAATTCTTAAGAAATTACGAGATAAAAACCATGGTACGAAGGAAAAGTAGTTTCCATAACAGAGAGGTGGTTGAAGAAGTGGAGATTCTACTAGGGAGGGTGATTGTGGACAATATTCAACTTTTTATCAATCACTGTTTAATTTAACCTTGCTTTTCTTTCCAAATTTTAGTAGGAAACAACATTATAACTCATCCAAAATGTTTTCTCCAAAATTAAAATACTTCCTTGGAAAGTGAGTGGATGCCCATCAGTTGGGGAATGGCTAAATAAGTTATGGCATATGAAAGTAATGGAATGTTATTGTTCTAAATGAAACAATCAGCAGGATGATTTCAGAGAGGCCTGGGGAAACTTACATGAACTAACGCTAAGTAAAGTGAATAGATTCAAGAGAACATTGTACATAGCAAGAACCAGATTATGTCATGATCAACTCTGATGAATGTGGTTCTTTTCAACAATGAAGTGATTCAGGCCAATACCAATAGACTTGTGATGGAGAGAGCCATCTGTCTCCAGAAACATGAACTGCGAGTATTGAATGTAGATCAAAACAGTATTTTTACATTTTTTGTTGTGGTTTGCTTGCTTTTTTTTTTTTTTTTTTTCTTTCTCAGTTTTTTTTTCTTTTAGATCTGATTTTTTCTTATGCAGCATGATAAATGTAGAAATATGTATAGAAGAATTACAAAAAGATGTTTATATGTGATGAATACAGAGAAGCATAAAAGGCAAAGTGAGATGAGCAAATCCAAGAAAACAATATACAAAATACAAAGTAACAACAACAATGTAAATGGGAAGAATCACTACACTCATATACCAAATCAAAAGCAAAAGTGACATAATGGTAAAGATCAAGCAAAACTCTAAAAAAAGGATTCCCCAACCTGTTCCCTTTGTGGAGATAGGAATTTCACATATATTACAACTTACACATACTTTTAGCATTTTTTAATGTACCAATTAGGTGTGCTAATTTTTTTTCTTCTCTAAAAATATAATTTGTTATATGAGATATTGGAGGGAAAGACAGAGCTATTGCCCTCATGATGTAAGAAACAGAAGTCATCAATAAAATTATATTTCAAAAAATAAAAGTAAATTAAAATCCTTCTTGGCAGGTATATAGTACTCAAATTCAGACTGTCTAAAGCAGGGGTCCTCAAACTTTTTAATGGGCCAGTTCACTGTCCCTCAGACTGTTGGAGGACCGAACTATAGTAGAAACCAAAACTATGAACAAATTCCTATGAGCTGCATATATCTTATTTTGAAGTGAAGAAACAAAATGGGAACAAATACAATATTTAAAATGAAGTAAGGTTAAATCAAACTCACTAGTCTTTCAATGGGAACTATGGACCTGCTTTTGGCTAATGAGATGGTCAATGTTTGGTTCCATATTTGTCACTGCTAGTCATAACAAGTAATGCAAGTGTGCATCCATTAGTCTTGATCTGGTTGGAGATTTCAAATGTTTCATTCTAGAAAAAGTCTGTTCACAGACATAAGTGCTGCCAAAGATGGTTGCCATTTTGAGTGCATGGTTCCTGAGATGAGGATATGTCTCAGAGGGGAGAGATGCAGAGAAATTATGAAGGCTGTTTGACTTGAATGCATCTTTCAGAGAGTCACAATTCTACAATTCAGCCAGTTCCATTTGATAAATTGTATCCACATTTTCAATATCAATAGAAAACAGGTTACAGAAAAGCTGTATGTTCTGTTCATGGAGATGAAGCTCTTTAAATCTAAATTGGAACTCCTTTTGCAATTTTTCCAATGAATCCACCCATGTTTTGTTTGAGAATGCAATCAGCGGTTTTTCCACTAACAGATTTTGAGTTGTGGGGAGATGGCAGAAGTTTTCCTCCTTCACTTGTTTGATGAGGAGGCCTAATTTTACTTCAAATGCTTTGATATGTGATTGCATATCACAGATAAGCTTCCCCTTTCCTTGAAGTTGCATATTGAAATTGTTGAGTAGCTCTGTTACATCTGTCAGAAAGGCAAGGTGCCATTTTTATTCTGCACCATTGAGCTCTGGTACTTCTTTGTTTTTTGAAAGCAGTAAAGTTGTAATCTGTGGAAGTAAATCATAGAAATGTTTCAAAACTTTCCCTCCACTCAGCCAATGGATTTCTGTGTGATATAGAACACCTTCATATTCAACATTTAGCTCAGACAGAAATTCCTGAAATTGTCTGTGATTTAGTGCATTAGCGCTAATGAAGTTAACACAAGATACCACAATTTTCATAATAGAGCCCCACTTCAGTGATTTATTACACAGCGCTTGTTGGTGGATAAGGCAGTGAATGGCTATTGGATAAGAATGGCTATGTTTGTCCACCTCTTAGTTAATGCAAGCAATTACTCCTTTCTTAGACCCCACCATGCTAGGAGCACCATCAGTTGTCACGCTGGCTAGTTTAGCCCAGTCCAGCTCCAAACCATTCATAATTTGGCAAATCTTTTCATAGATGTCCTCTCCTGTAGTTGTTCCTTTGATGCTTTGCAGTGCAGCAAGCTCTTCTATGACTTCAAAATAATCATTCATCCAATGAATAAAAATTAGAAATTGTGCAGAATCACAAACATCATTGCTTTCATCGAGTGCCAAGAAAAAACATGAAATTTTTTTTATGGAATTTTGCAAATGTTGATGAAGAATGTTTCCCATTTCTTCAATCCTCCATGTAATTGTAGGTCCTGAAAGACTCTCTGTATTAAATAAATTGGCCTTCTCTGGACACATTTCTTTAGCAACAGAAAGAAGGAATTTTCCCTCCATGGATGGTCTGCCAGTGTATGCTATTAGCTTGGCAACTTGAAAACTTGCTTGCAATGATGAAATATTTAGCTGCTTCTGCTTCACAAAAGTATTTTGCTGAGTTGTCAATGTATTTTTCAGTTTTAATATTTTATCTTCTCTCACTTCTCCAACAAAACTATCATATTTATCTTTATGTTGAGTTTCATAGTGTCGACACAAATTATATTCTTTGAACACAGACACTATATTCTGGCATATCAGACATACAGCTCTTTCCTTGTACTACATGAAAAAGTAATCATAAGTCCACTGTTCTTTGAATATCCTACACTCCAAATCAATTTTTTTTCTTGACATCATTATTTCCTAGGTATTCCAAATTGCTATTAGTAAAATACCAATATATATATATAAAGCGCTACAAAAACAATACATCAGCAATAACTTTGCCCACATAGAGACAGACAGACTGCAATGCCCAAATTCCTCCAAGTTTCCTCTGCAGTGTGATGCCTCCGTTTCTCGCACTCTCTCCCCCGCTCTTCATGGTCCTGCCTCCGACCTTCACTGCTGCAGTGAATTCCCCCTGCAGCGGCCAGGACATGCAGCATGCACTGTACATCCCTGTGCCTGTCTATTGTGGTGGCTGCCATTGCTGTACAAGGCTGCGGGCCATTAGTTCTGCATCTTTCTCCCTTCCCCACACCACACACCCCAGCTTGGGAGCTCACCTCACCTCGGTATCGCCTCACACTCTGTCTCCTCCACCTCAACCCAGTGCCAGAAGTGTGCGTTGCTAACTCAAGTTTAGGTCGAACATCACTTCTGGTCTGATTTTGCCATGACCCGGCGGGCCGCATAAACGTCCTCAGAGGGCCGCATCTAGTCTGCAGGCCATAGTTTGAGGACCCCTGGACTAAAGTTTCAAGACATCAAAAGCCCTTATATTGGCAAGAGAGATACTTGAAAACTTCTAACTTTATGAGGAAAAAAGAGAGACACAGAGAAAGACAGAGAGAGAGATAGAGACAGAGAGACAATTACTTTGTTATTATGTCTAACTACTTCCTTTAGTCTTATTATCAATAAGAAAAACAAAAGAAAAACCTCAGTATCATTTGTTTTGGCTTATAAAAACTGTTTATCTTTTCTGAAACAGAACATTTTAAAAAATAACTGCTTTTTTAAAAGACATAAGAAAATTTCTTATGTCCCTCAGGAACTCACTTTCTGCTAAGGAATGGATGAATTAATAGGAGTCAAAATGTTAATGGGGGTTTAATATGTCAATAAGTCATACAGCTCACATTTATTATGATCCTACTATGTGAGGAACTGTGCCAGTTACTGGCAATATTTATAGTTCAAAATATACCTTCAAACTCAACAGAAAAAAGTTGAGTTTGTGATAAGAATTAGACACACAGAAAGATTTCTCTTTATCCTGGGCCCCATTATCTTGATATACCGTAATTATACTGGAATGAAATCAAAGGAGGTTAATTTGGATCCTTGTTCTGACTCTTAAAAGTATGACCATAGAAATGGTTTATACTGTCCTTGAAACATCTTTATCTATAAATGTGGACAATATTATTATATCCTCTCTGGAAAATTCCCCCAATATATATTTAAATTCATTGGGTACCCAGATTGTAACTATTGTCTTGAGGCTTTAGATATAACTGTCTGCACTGCTGCTCCTGATAGTGTGTCCTGAGCCCCTACCATTGTGCTTCCAATTAAACATCAAGTTGATTCATTCATTTTTTAGAAAAGACCTCCAAAATAAGCTCTTTTATCAAGAAGAGCTTATGTAAATATCTCTCCCATTACAAACCTAAAGTATATTTCCCACCAATGTACACAGTGTCAATGAAGAGAGTAAGTTCAAAGCTAAAGTATATCAGTGAAACATATGTGCAAGATATTTGTAATTCACAGCTCTTGGTATTTGAAGTTATTTTTCCCATTGTAGTATTTTCTTGCAATTCTATTTGGTGTCAGCTTTCTGTTGGATTGACCACTCTCAGGTCTGTTTCTTTCTTGCTTCCAAATCTAAGATTCCTTTCTGCTAAGGTTAGGATTACTTTCTGCTAAGCTAATCACATTACTTGAAGCTGTTTTCTACTTCCAGTGATTATAATTCCACAATTATCTGTTTAGTGTTTTTTTCAGTCAATATGAATAATAAGGGGCTGAAAATGAAAATTGCACCCTCCCTCAGTGCCCTAGTGGTTGTCTCCAAAAAGTGCTTACAAATCTGGAATTCTATTTTTTGCATATACTACCAAAGATCATTATTGATTTAGTCAAACAAATAATGTTTCCTGTGTGGTGCCATTGTCATTATCGAGTGGTCAAAGTCCTATATACCTTTTAAATTGATTGAATAATTTATATCATTCTTAGAGATTCCCTCTACTAATGAAGATTAGCACCTATTCTAAAAGCTATATTTTAGAGTTGTCTAAAAGGCCTTTTCAATTTCAGCAAGTCAATATATTTTAAAGAAAGAATTTAAATTCATGCCTCTCTGACTTGGAGGCCAGGTATTTATCCCTATTGGCCACTGTTTCCAATAAAACCATAGTTCAATCCAATCCCACATTTCTCTGATAACATCCATTCTCCTGAAATCTTGAAAACTAAAAAAAAAAATTAATAAATGAATACCTTATTTATTATTAACATTATTTTGTTATTAATAATAATAACTTATATTTATATATAGGATTACATATATAAATATAATTATAATATAATTAATAATAATAATAAAAAATAACTATTTTAGTTATATGAGAAATAGAATTAAATTTGAACACAGGTGCTTTATGAGATTATAGAGTCAACAATGGTTCTTAAAAATTATAATAGTGTAATACAAGCTAAATTTAGACTCTCCCCAATCTGGAGTCTGATAATATCTATATGAATGTCATTTGAGGACCAATTAAATTCAGAGAGGTCCATCACGTAAAGAGTGGATAGGATGTTAGAATTGGATTCAGAAAAATATTAGTTATCTATTTTGTGACCCTAAGTAATCTCTTCCTTGGTTTTCTTACCCATAAGATTATAGGACCATTGTCAATGGCTTCTTCCAGCTCTAATAAGATTCCTTCTAAATCTGCATTTATGATCCTCTGGTCCTACTGATTATTTGATGGGAGGGGAGGTTCTACCACTAAAATAAAGAATCGACTAATGTTCTTTTTTTATTCAAGGTAATTTAATTTATCTATAGATCTTATTGACCTTTTCAAAAGGTGTTTCCTCCAGATACTAATTCATTTGTTCCTAGTTTCTGCTCTCAACATTCAATTATAAGCACCAGGGGTTGGATGTAATTTTTTTTTATAATTGTTTTTGATGTTTTCAAAGTCTTAAAAGACCTGTCATCTTTTTTAAGTAGCACTCAAATTCAAGTAAAGGACATTAGAGATTTTCAGAATGTCTATTAATGCCAATTATGGTTTGATTGACCTCATTGTCATTAAAATGTCAATTGATATTCCTAATAGTCTTGGAAAATATGAAGTTCATATGGTTTTTCTCTAGTCCATTGGACTTGAAGATAAACTAAAGTTCAAAATTTATTGCAAAAAGAGCTAAATGGATTATATTATATAAAAATCTTAACTCAGATTCTATTTAGTGTATAGAGAGCATACGTGTGTATATATATATATATATATATAGTGTGTATAAGAAAGAGAATTATAGTAAAATATTTTTTAATACATCATGGGGCAGAGTACAAGTTGGGTACTTGTTGAGATAATGTTATGTAGCTTATGGTCTAGCTGGAAAACAGAATATTTTTAGAATAACAAAATTATAAAAAAATTTTAAAATAAATTAAATAAAGCAATATGGCATAGTTAAAAGAGCTATGGTGAAAGACTTCAAGGAACTAGGATTATATCTTGACTTTACCGAGGACTATCAGCAAGCTGCTTGATTTTCCTGAGCTCAATTTTCCTACCTTTAAAATTAAGGGATAGATTTAGATGACTGTAGAGACTAAGAGGTGGAACATTCAATAGAGCACTGGTATTGGAGTCAGGATGATCTGAGTTCAAATTCAGCTTCAGATATTTGACATTTACTAGCTTTGTGACCCTGAGCAAGTCAATTAACGACTGTCTGCCTCAATTTCCTCTTTTATAAAATATTAATAATAGTGACTAACTCAGGGTTTTTATGAAGACCAAATGAGCTAAGAATGTATACAGGCTCTTTCCCAACCTCATAAGCACATATAAATATTCTTATTGTTATTCTCAATTTCGTTTTTTTGATGAAGATTTTATTTGAATTATTGAAACCTAGATTGTCAAGATAGGCAAAGAAGTATGTCCTGTATTATCCACAAGACTCCTAGTCCTGTAAACATTTTTGATCTAAATTAGATAATCTAAGCAAATAAAGAGGAATTCAAGAAAACCCTTCAAATCACATAGAGATTCTATTTGGCAGCAGGAAAATTCATTAGCTTTCCATTTCTTCAGTCTGAACACTCATTTAGAAGAAAAATGAATTGTTTACTTAGTAACCACATGTTATTAAAGGGGCATTTTTAAACACTGGAAGCTGAAATGCATTTGTAAAACTTCTACACCCAGACATCAGCTCTCATAATGTGAAAGCTATTTGTTTTGGCAATTATTAGCTTTGAGATAGATTTTCTGAAATTGGGAGTAAAGACTTCTCAGAGAGGATCCCAAACAAGTGCTAAGATTGCCCTACATAATGGAGATACACAACCCCAATTGTTTAATAATGGTGGGCCAAGGTACTATGGGCTTTTCTTTTACTTTGTTTTATTTTAATTTTACATTGTGTTATGTTATTCTATGTTATTTGTCAGGTTATATAATTTTCTATCACATCATCTCTTGCTATGCTCTTTTTACTAATTAGGATGAGGATCTAGAATGATTTTTTCTTAATTTCCAAGGAAAAGTCATCCCCCAGTTGAGAGAGATACTTTCCATTCTTTAACCTTATTAAATTGCTCTATTTCCTTCAAAGAAGTTCAAGTATCATTTCCGTGAAATGTTTCATTCTTCTCTCTGTGGGTCTGTCTTTCTGTCTCTTCTTCTGTCTCTGTTTGTCTTTACCTTGCTTTCTCTGTCTCTCTCATTAACTTGTATTTAACTATTCTATATCTATTTGCTCTATGTATACCAATTTATGTTAATTTTTAGTGTTCCTTTCATTTCATTAGAATGGAAGCTCCTTGTTAGTAAGAACTCATTCTTTCTATTTGTATCCCCAGCATCTATCACAGTATCTACCAAATAGTAATTGCTTAATAAATGGTTACTGACTGATTTATTTTGAAAGAAATATTTTATCTGTGTGCACACTCCTTGGTTGGAGTATTACAATAAATAAAGTGAGGACTGTTGATCTTTGGGGTGGAGTGGGAAGATAATAATCAATGTTCATATATTTAAAATGTGGCAGCTCTTCTCTCTCCAGATTGCTTTTTAGAGGTATTATAAGAAATCCAAGATACCCAGTGCTGATTTTGTATTTGAGGCTGATGAACTCTATTACAGTTGGAGGACAGTTCCTGTTGGAATCAAGAAGCATGAAAAGGCTACGTGAGAACTCTTTGAGCCAAAATAAGATGGATATATAAAGTCTCTTCACCTGGGTGACTTTCCTCTATGAATATGTTTGTGATTCTTATATATTTTATATTTCCCCAGAGGAAGATTATTTTCTTGGCTTATTCTGAAAGTGAACAAAGGTGTTGCTCAAAAATAGGACAGCTATCTTTGGCATTATCTCTGGTTCTCCTATATTCCCTCAGGTTTCATTCTGTCAGATGTTGTAGGACCCTAGTAGCCAAAAAAATCAAAAGCCATTGATTGAAACCTCTCCATGTTTCTGGAATTACTGTGGATTAAAAATTCTACATGATGTTGGCGGCCTTTTATTAATGAAACTCTGAACTTAGCGAGTCTTGTCCTTAATTAGGAAAATTATGGTATTTTTGTTGGACTACAATTAAAATATTGAATTTTGTAGTTTTATAAGACTTTATTGCATGTTTCACTTTTTATTTAATCTTTTGATCTGAAATGAAAACATGTTATTTCTTCAACAGAACATATCTAATGTCGGCTTTATGCTCTGCATTATGTAAATAACTGGGGATTCAAGGGTAAAAACAAAATAATGCCTGGACTCAGAAAGGTTACTGTCTTTTGGAAGGACCTAGCATGAATAGAGATGGCAGGATTTTATGCCCCGATGAAACACCAAATAGGATATTAATAGAGAAAACATTAAATAAAATATTTGATTCTGGGTAATTCCATAAGAATAGGTGCTGTGAAATAACGGTTTGGTCATGTATACTTATTGTGTATCTAATTTATATTTTAATATATTTAACATCTACTGGTCATCCTGCCATCTGGGGGAGAGGGTGGGGGGGTAAGAGGTGAAAAATTGGAACAAGAGGTTTGGCAATTGTTAATGCTGTAAAGTTACCCATGTATATAACCTGTAAATAAAAGGCTATTAAATAAATAAATAAATAAAAATTTAAAAAAAAAAAAAAAGAATAGGTTCTGTGTCTTCTATTTCTTGTGCATGTCTTATCATGTCTGGTGTGTAACTCAACACCCACTAGATGCTTAATAAGTTCTTTTTTTAAGTAATTGAGAAATACAACCCTGACATCTGTTCCTTCTGCTTCTTTTATATCATCTTCTGATATTTAAAATATCAAGTCTATAAAAAAAAAAAGTTTGGTCAGTTCTCTTTTGAAGGAATTTTGAGATAAATAGAAAATATTGTAAATGACTTGGATTATTTTGATCCTTACTTTAATTTTGCTTTTTAGTTGTATTCCCTATTTTTGTGTCTCTCGCTTCCTTATTTCAACTACTACTTCTTGTAAAGCAGTTGAAATAAAGAGAAAAATAATCCAACAAATGTCATATTGCCATAATCCAAAACTCCTGTTTGATTGGCTTAGCCTTTAGTTTAAAACTCCAGGAAGATATATAGTGAGTCAAAAGTAGGAAAATGTAGAAATGGAAGAAGTGATTAATTAAAATGCTTTAAAATAAAAATAATCAAATTTGGGTGTTTTCTTTTTCCTTTTCTTTGGGGGGGGGGTTATTCCAGTGAAAGTTACTTTTACCAGGGGCAGCTAGGTAGTGCAGTGGACCAGCCCTGAAGTCAGAAGGATCTAAGTTCAAATCTGGCCTCAGACACTTAACACTTCCTAGCTGTGTGACCCTGGGCAAGTCACTTAACCCCAATTGCCTCAAGAAAAGAAAAAGAAAGAAAGAAAACAAAAAGTTACTTTTACCATCATAGATATATGCATACATTTGTTTATTATTAAGGACTGTCAGCTCCATGAGGGCAAGAATTTACTTTGTTTTGTTTTTGTTTTTCAATACCTAAGAATGGTTAAATGAATTATACATAATAAGTATCTAATATATATTATTGATTTAAATTGAAATAAAGTCTTAAAGAGACCAGGGAGAAAAAATATGATTAGATAGTGTCCTTAAAATGAGGAAATGTTTCTAAAACATACAACCAAGGAATTAGGGGAAAAAAGAATCCATTAAACATAAGATATTTTTAAAGTCTAGAGTTAGGGAGTTGTTGTGTGTCTTGTTAAGGTAAAGAATTGGTTAATATCCAAATTTCAGAAATAATAACTTTGATAACAGTCATAGAAATAAAGAGATGCAATATGACATTAAAAATTCTGCTTAGATACCTTCTCCATTTATCAATATTGCCTAATAAATGTTGCCTCAGAAACAAGATTATCACAGTATTCATCAACTTCTCAAAACAGAACTCATTAATTCTGTAAAGTAACTCAAATTCTTCTCCTTTTATTTTGGAAAATGATTATCATCTGATTTCTTAAAGTGCAACTAGAAAAGAAACTAAAAGTCTTTGAAACTTGGAGAAAAATGAGTTTTTGAGGTCTCACAATTCAAATCAAATGCAATTCATTGCAATACAATGTGATTCAACAAATATTTATTAAGGAAGACACATTTAGGAATTTAAAAAAAGAAAAAAAAATCTCTGCACTTAAGGAACTTATATTTCATTGAAGAAAAGCAGCATAGAAGGTGGAACTTGTAAAAACACATAATTGTGTTTCTTCTTTAACTATGGCTTATTGCTTTAATTTTTTTCTTATTTTATTGCTACAGTTAACAATTTTAAGTGTCATATTTCTCTGTCAAATAAAAGAGGGGACAATCAAGTTCTTGTTTCAACATTCCTAAATTTATTAAAAAGAATTCTATACAACTATCTTTACAAATAATGGTAGCTGTTGTTATTAAATATATAGTATTAATCATTTTAAGGGAAAAATTCATTCATTCCCATGTTTCCTAGTAATTTTATGCCAGAATAGGTGTTAAAATTTCTTAAAAGCCTTTTTGCACCTATTGATACATTATATGATTTTTGTTGATAGTGTTATCTGTAAGGTTAATTAAGTTTATACATTTCCTAATATAAAACTAGTCCTATATTACTGGTATAGGCTGAAACTGGTCTTACTGCAAAATCTTTTTGATGTATTGTTTTAGTCTCATTGATAATATTTTAAGTGTTATCTATGACATTGGGGATATTAATCTGATTTTTCTTGTTCTGTTTTTATTTTTCTTGATTTATGTTACAAGACCATATCTATGTCATAGATGAAATTTTCATGACATCCCTTCTTTTGCTATTTTGTCAAACAATTTATATAGCTCTGAAATAAGTTCTTTGAATCATAGAATTGACTTATGAATCAATTTTCCCCTATGCAAATTCATTTATATCTTGCCACATTTCTTCCTCTGAATTTGTTTAAATTCTTTATTTCTTGTTTTTTTTTTTTTTTTAATTTGGAAATCTCATTTTGGGGAGTAAATATTCATTTATTTCATTTAAGTTGTTGAGTCTATTGACATGTAGTTGAACAAAATAGTTCCTAAGTATGTCTTTTATTTTTCTCCATTTGTTGTGATTTGTTCTTTTTTAAAAATCTTTGATACTGTAATTTGATTTTCCTCTTTTTTTTCTAAGGCAATTGGGGTTAAGTGGCTTTCCCAGGGTCACACAGCTAGAAATTGTTAAGTGTCTGAGGCCACATTTGAAGTCAGGTCCTTCTGACTTCAGGGCTGTTACTCTAACCTCTGTGCCACCTAGCTGCTCCAATTTTCTTTTTTAAAAATAAAATTAGTTAATAACATATCTTTTTGTTTGTTTTTAAAAAATAGCTCCTATTAGATTTACAATAGGTGGATCTGCAAATGGGTATAATCCTTCTGAAAAGCATTTTTAGAATGATACACAGAAAGTTAATAAATAATGCATACTGTTTGACTCAGCTAAAAACAAGGAGGAAGAAGCTAGGACTCAAAAAGCTCTGAGAACTCTGTTTGGTAAAGTAATTGTGATTCTGAGGACTGATTAAACATGCAATCAATTACAGAGGTAACTTTAACTTGCATACAGAATATTATATATTCCTATTTAGATATCGAGATTATTTATTTTGCTTGCTTATGTTCAAGAAATTTGTTTTTCTTTTCTTTTCCTTTTCTCCAAGGGAGTAGAAAGGAGAGAAAACATGTTTGTTTTAATAGAGAGGTGAGAGGAAGATGCTACACTTGTGAAATGCTGCATGTCATTTCAGATGAAATCAATGTATTTTCATTTATGCCCTTTTTTTGCTTTTTTACAAGAGAACTATCATAAAATGAAAAGAATTTTGTAAAGGTCTGCAGTATAAAAGCATTTACCAATAAATTTATAATAAAAGAAGGTTATATTTGAATTACACAATGAAAAAAGCAAGGGATTTCTAAGCCACCTACAGATTTGGTTTTGGTGATGTTTGAGAAATTGAGGGTTAGAAATGTGATTAGAGTAGCTATGATATAGATAGTAAGGTTAAGGATAGTTATAGTAGAGTTAATCTGAATAATAATTGCTATTCAGCCTATGTGGGCAATGGATGAGTAGGCTAGAATCTTTCATAGGTGGGTTTGGTTGAGTCCTCCTCAACCACGTCAAATAGTAGATAAGATTGCAAGAGGCAGGAATAAGGTTTGAGCATTCCAGATGTAGTTCATGGTCAATTGCCTCTAAAAAGCATTTTGTGTTCATTTCAACCTGACAGAGAAAGCCCTACTTTGATGTCAAAGTAAAATGTCATTTTAATGGTGACATGATGAAAAGAGTTAATAAAGATTTAACCTAAGCTATTTAGAAACATACTTTTGGTTGTTATTTTTTTTCTAATGCTTTGTAAGAAGCTTTTGATAATATGGCTTAAATATTTTTGAAATCAATCAAGAAAGAGGTATTTATTAAATACCTAATATATGCTAGTCATTGTGGTAGGTTACTGTTGGGAAAACAACAAATACTAGTCCTCCTATTACTACAAAAATGAGGAGCCAGTATATCTATACTGATACATTTAAAATAATGAAAGGTAATTGAAATATGAGGAAGAAGAGGAAGAGGAGGAGAAGGAGAAGGAGGAGGAAGAAAAGGAGGAGGAGGAGGAAGAAGAGAGAGAGAAAGAGAGAGAGAGAGAGAAGCAAGCTGTTGGTGTGAAATAGTTAAAAAAAGGTTTAATACTGGAAATGGTGGTTGGACTGGTTCTTGAAAGAAGTAAGGGATTTTGTAAGAAGCAAGAGCAAGAGGTTTCCAGTGGTGGGAGGATGGAAAAGTCTCAGAGATGGAAGAATGTGATGTACAAAAAGGGAAATTTGCAGTCTAGGTTTACCAGACTGCAGGAAGGAGAAAAAAGCTGATTAGACAGTCTGTCAGAGTCTGTTTTGGTATCTCACTGGATCCTGTATATCTTTTGCTCTGGCACTTCTTCCACTGGAAAAAAATCACTATTGTAGTCTTCCCTTCATGCTTCCTATGACCCTTCAATAGGGGACCTCTTCAAAGTCCCTCATCACTTCTCCCCTCTACCTTTTTTAAAATATATCTTGGAGGGTGGAGCCAAGATGGCAGAGAAGGCACACATGAATTTCTAAGCTCACGACCAATTATTAAATTCAGCCTCAAAATAGTGCTTGACTGGTAAAAATTCACAAAGATTAGAAGTACAACAACTTACCAGCCAAAGATAATCTGGAAGATCGCCAGAAAAGGTTTGTCCTGAGTGGCCAGGAACAGACCAGTACAGGCAGGGATAGAACTACAGACAAGCATATTGAGCACAACCGGCAGGGGCAGCCTCTGTGGTTAGAAAATTTACAGAGATGACTCTGCCATAGGCTGACTGCTCTGCCTTGGTTGAAAAGCAGTAGACCAGCAGAGAAATTAAAGCCAAGGTAGAGGGTACTCTAAAAAACACCAGAACCTAACAAGAACCCAACCAAAACCAGAAGTGACTCAGCATAGACCACAGCACAGCTATGCAGCTGCATTCTGCAGCACAGCCGGGGCAGTCACAAATCTTCACAGCAGGGAATCACAGCCCAGGGAAGTGGGGGGCTTGGCCTGGGATAATAGAACTTCCACAGTGGGACTGTGCTTCCCTGGGCAGAGACACTTCTGGTCCCTGCGGGGCTATTTTCTGGTCAACTGCTAATACCCACAGTCCAATAGTGGGCTTTGGCTTGGGGTAGTGACACTTCCACTGCTAAGCCTCTAGCCCCAGGGCAGTCATTAATCTACACAGTGGGGTTCTTCACTGGGCATTTCTGCAGCTCGTTCCTCCCCCCAGCCCCGGCCTGAATCACTTCCAATGGGGAACTTTTTCCCAGAACATTCCCAAAGCTCAGCCATTCTTTGCAGCTCATTTGCAAGACAGCTACTGCCCATATATGATCTGCAGAGGAAGCTGGTAACCTCTTTGCCCTGAAGGCAGACCCTACAGACTTTAAAAAAATGAGTAAAAAAATCAAAAAGACAATTGATAGGTTCTATACAGAAAGAGAGCAGGTTTTCAACGCCAAGGAGACTAATAGCAAACAGTCTCCAGACAATGCCCCAAAGAGGGATGTTACCTGGCCCCCATCACATAATGCTCTCCTAGAAGAGACCATTAAAAATCTTAAAAGAGAGCTAGAAGAAAACTGGGGAAAAGAAAGAGCAGCTATGCAAGAGAGTAACAACTTCCTGAAATGTGAATTGGAAAAGGTAAAAAACTCCCAGAAAGTGTAGGGAAACAGAAGTTGTGAATTGAAAAAGGTAAAGAATTCCCAGGAAAGTAGGATTTGTGAATCAGAAAAGATAAAGAACTCCCAGGAAAGTAGGATTTGTGAATTGGAAAAAGAAAATAACTCACTAAAAAAAGCTAATGAAGAAAATAACTCATTAAAAACCAGACCTTAACAAACAGAAATAAATAATTCATTAAGACATCAAGAATCAGTCAAGCAAAACCAAAAAAATGAAAAATTATTAAAAATGTTAAATACCTACTGAGGATTATTGGACTTCCCGAAAATTATGATAAAAAAGAGGCTAGATACTAGAGCCATTTTAGAGGAAATCATTAAGGAGAACTGCCCACACATAATAGAATCAGAAGGTAAAATAGTCATTGAAAGAATTCATCAAACACCTGAAAAAAGATCCTATAGATCACCAACAAAATCCAACAATTAGAGTTACAAAGAGAAATTCCATTTAAAGTAACTACCAATAGTATAAAATATTTAGGAATTTATCTGCCAAGGAAAAATCAGAAAGTATCTGAGCAAAACTACAAAACCCTTTCCACACAAATAAAGTCAGATCTAACCAACTGAAAAAATATTAAATGCTCTTGTATAGGGCAAGCAAATATCATAAAGATGACAATACTACCTAAACTAATCTATTTATTTAGTGCTATACCAGTCAGACTCCCAAAAAACTATTTTAATGACTTAGAAAAAATAACAACAAAGTTCATATGGAAAAACAAAAGGTCAAGAATTTCAAGAGAACTAATGAAAAACAAATCAAATGAAAGTGGCCTAGCTGTACCGGATCTAAAATTATATTATAAAGCAGCACTTACCAAAATCATTTGGTATTGGTTAAGAAATAGATTAGTTGATCAGTGGAATAGGTTAGGTTCAAAGGACAAAACAGTCAATAACCTTAATACTCTGGTGTTTGACAAACCCAAAGGCCCCAGCTTTTGGGATAAGAACTCACTGTTTGACAAAAATTGATGGGAAAATTGGAAACTAGAATGGCGGAAACTAGGCATTTACCCACACTTAACATCATACACCAATATAAAGTCAAAATAGGTTCATGACCTAGGCATAAAGAATGAGATTATAAATAAATTAGAGGAACATAGGATAGTTTACCTCTCAGACTTGTGGAAGAAGAAAGAATTTATGACCAAAGAAGAACTAGAGATCATTACTGGCCACAAAATAGAAAATTTTGATTATATCAAATTGAAAAGGTTTTGTACAAACAAAACTAATGCAGACAATATTAGAAGGGAAACAATAAATTGGGAAAACATTTTTACAGTCAAAGATTCTGATAAAGGCCTCATTTCCAAAATATATAGAGAATTGACTCTAATTTATAAAAAATCAAGCCATTTTCCACTTGATAAATGGTCAAAGGATATGAACAATTTTCAGATGAAGAAATTGAAATTATTTCTGGTCATATGAAAAGGTGTTCCAAATCATTATTGATCAGAAAAATGCAAATTAAGACAACTCTGAGATACTACTACACACCTGTCAGATTGGCTAAGATGGCAGGAAAAGATAATGCGGAATGTTAGAGGGGATATGGGAAAACAGGGACACTGATACATTGTTGGTGGAATTGTGAATACATCCAGCCATTCTGGAGAGAAATTTGGAACTATGCTCAAAAAGTTATCAAACTGTGCATACCCTTTGATCCAGCAGTGTTACTACTGGGCTTATATCCCAAAGAGATTTTAAAGAAGGGAAAGGGACCTGTATGTGCAAGAATGTTGTGGCAGCCCTCGTTGTTGTGGACAGAAATTGGAAACTGAATGGATGCCCATCAGTTGGAGAATGGCTGAATAAACTGTGGTATATGAATGTTATGGAATATTATTGTTCTGTAAGAAATGACCAGCAGGATGATTTCAGAAAGACCTGGAGAGACTTATAGGAACTGATGATGAGTGAAATGAGCAGGACCAGGAAATCATTATATACTTCAACAACAATACTATATGATAATTCAGATGGAGTGGCCCTCTTCAATAATGAGATGAACCAAATCAGTTCCAATACAGCAGTAGTGAATTGAACCAGCTACACCCAGTGAAAGAACTCTGGTAGATGATTATGAACCACTACATAGAATTCCCAATCCCTCTATTTTTGTCTGCCTGAATTTTTTATTTCCTTCACAGGCTAATTGTACACTATTCCAAAGTCTGACTCTTTGTATAGCAAAATAACTGTTTGGACATGTATACATATATTGTATTTAACTTATATTTTAACATACTTAACATGTTTCGGTCAACCTGATATTTGGGGTAAGGGGTAAGGGGAAGGAGGGGAAAAGTTGGAACAAAAGGTTTTGCAATTGTCAATACTGAAAAAATCCCCATGCATGTATCTTATAAACAAAAAGCTATAATTTTAAAAAAAAGAATATCTCAGAAGACACCAATGTACCATTCAGATTTTTCATCTATTATCCTTAATTCTCTCTTTGTGACCAAATAATCTCCTTCCCTGCTCATACTATATATATGTAATGTATAGCTATTGAGTTTTAAATATTCACTAATAAATATAGACAAGAATTATAAATTCCAGAGTTAAAATCTGATAGTAACATTTAGAGTAAAACAAAGGATATAATCACCTTAAATCAGTCCACATGTTTTCTTTTTCTTAATTCCATGTTATATTATGTTCAAATTCTATTTAAGGAAACATAACACAAAGTTTAGAGTTTTCTAATCAGCTTTTGATTACTTTACTATTGTTAATTATCTAATTGTGGCATTAATATATATTTAAACTTATTTAGATAAAAACTTACATAGTAGTTAATTAAAATGATTAAGGGAATTAGGCTGTTCTAGTTCACTTGACATTAGATTAGCTAGAAACTGACTGTGCATGGAAAAGAGATGTTTTGGTTATTTTTATTATAGGCCAGATAACATGACCCAATTTTCAACACCACAATCAATTCTGAATGGCTGAAGAATTTTCCTTAAAGCATGAAATAGAGGTTATGTTATTTAACACTGTTCAGAATAAGAGTTACAGCAAAAAGCAATTAAGTTCATGTATTGTGTAGATTCATGGAAGTAGGAACCAGTTAAATAAAGATGGGAGAGAGTCTGGCATGCATCTGCTTAAGAGTCCAACTACTCTGTTGGAGTATGTTATACAACTACACTTTGTTCTAAGACTGAATAGAGTAACACAGATTTGTATGTTGTGCACATGAAACACCCTCCTGGGAAGCCGCCACTTTGTTATTGGCGACACTGCCAAGGGAGTGTTGGTTCTCTTCCTGACCCCAGGATTTCCAAGGAGGTAATACGGTATGTGATATTCCATATTCCATTGTCTTACCATTTCTTAATTAGCTTTGTTAAATGGCCCTTCAGTATCTCTAAAAGGTAAAGTAGAAAGGAATAAATATTATCCTTGTAGTATTTTCCCTGTGGATGAAGGCTGATTCTCAGCAACTCATCTAATTTAACTAAAGATATAGGTGGTGGATTGAGACTTTTTGAAGATCTTAGCTTAAAAAGGCCAAGGTCTCTCATTCCATCCAAGACCATCTTCAGTCATCTTGATCTCCATCTTGTCACTGGAACCAGATGACTCTAGAGAGGAAAGTGAGGCAAGTGACCTTGCCCAGCCCTCCATCACTGAAATCTAATTTACTTAAATGTCATGATATCACCTCCTGGATGTCATGGTCCTCTTCAAGAACAAAGGACAAACAACACCATCTCAAAAAGTCCTTTCATTTCCAAACATTCCAGGAATTTATTCTTTCTTGTGGTTTCTATGACTACATTAAAGGTAGAATTCTAAATCTGGGATCTGTGAAATATATCTATTTCATACACACATATATCTATACATGTGTACATATATTCTATGTATGTGTATGTGTGTAGATATTGTGTATAGATATACATATATATTAAAAACTGCATTTTAATATAATTAATATAATTTCTTTCATCATCCTATTTATTTTATTTTATGGATATAAATACACTATTCTGAGAAGGGTTCTATATATATCCTTTACCAGATTAACCAAGGAGTCAATGATACACACTCTGATATTGTGAAGTATAAATTATTTCTAACTAAATTCTGTTTTTCCTTATTTTGTTGGTTGGTGAATTTGGCATTAGAAAAGTACAACTATTATTAGACCAAAAGAAACATTAAGATAAGTAGTAGTTTGAGGCACTGCCCATGTCACCAAATACTACAGCAAATCAGCCACTTATCTGTGGCCCTTATACAAGAGCATCTAAAAATCCTATAGGGCAGAGTGATCCCAATCTGGGGAATACAGTTGGCTTATCTCTGATCCTGCCTGCTTGACCTTTAAAGATTTGAAAACTGCACAAACATTCAATGTTGAACTTTTTTTCCACAGATGCACTAGCTAAAGCTGATAGCTTAAACTCTTTCTGATCTACTTTATGATCTCAGTCTGAATTCCTCAGAGCACCACTAAAGATTAAACTTTGTGATTTCTAAGTGTCATTTTAATTGATCATCCTACTCAATAATGTTACAGGTAGGATGTGTAGGTTCTGATACCTGATAACATTGCCCATTTAAGTAGCAGAAAGAATATGACCTCTACCCAAGAATACAAAAGACAGGTACTACCCATTTCTCTGAGACTCAGAGTAAATGGTTTATTTGGCTTTTCTCAATTCAACATAGTCTTTGCCTCTGATTCCAAGGATTTTTTCCTCCTCAATAGTATTTTATTTTTCCAAATATATATAAAAATAGTTTTAAACATTTATTTTTGTAAGATTTTACATTCCAAATATTTTCCCTTCCTCCTTTACTACTCAAGACAACAAGCAGTCTGATATAGGTTAAATGTGTGCTATTCTTTTAATTGTAGCTCCATATTTGTCACATTGTTCCAGAAAAATCAGATTAAAAGGGGAAAAAAACATGAGAAAGAAAAAAAAAAATAAAAAATGTTGAAAATACTATGCTTCAATTTATCTTTAGTCTTCATAGTTTTCTCTCTGGATATGGATGGCATTTTCCATCCCAGGTCTTGAAATGCTTGTGATTCCTACTTTTGAATGAGTGAATAAATGAAAAATCATTTAAGTAACTACTATACTTCAGGTTTTGTAGTAAGCCTGAAGCTATGGGGGGATAGATGAGATAGTCTATGCTTTGTAGAAACTTGAATTTCAGTTTTATAGGAATGAATAAGGAAGGAAGACTTTACTAAGGAATCACAAGATCAGCAAGTGATATCACAGGACAAGTGATTGACATATCCTGTATAGAAACAGTAGTTGTATTTATTTGATGGTTTCTCTCAATCCAAGAGGTATAAGGTGAGAGATAACATGGGGTAGGATACAGAAGAAGTTAAATGCAAAATGTCAAAGGATAGATATAAAATATAGTCTGGGGGAAAGCTGGGGGGAAATTGTCTCTTTATATGTTACAAGTGGTAGGGAGAGTCACTTGTTTTATTCTCTCAACTCTTATTTAAACTAAGACCCAGATTCAATCCATCAGGTGGTTACTCATTTCTTTTGAATCTGATACACAGCTTCTTATCCAAATTCCTCTTTCACATAAACTTATCCTCTGGTTTCTGATTAATGCCAGATGATTATTTGCAACCTCAAACTTGTAAAAATATACACTTTGATTTTCAAAGGAGCAGAGACCTAATAATATCTGAAATTTGTTGCATCCACTACCACTGGATAGAGGTGAATGTGACATGGAGGTATTCTTACCTAGTCAGTAATGAGTCTTTCATTTTGAAGTTAGGTAGTGAAAAAATACACATTTCTTACAAACTATGTAATGTATGCATATCTCACATAATTAAAACTTACTTTTCCAGACTCATTCAATCATATTATGTATATAAATTATTATCAAGATAAACAAGTAGATATCCTCACTGTCAAAGAAGTTATTTCCACAATATCCAAATGCAAAAGGAATTCCCTCTAGATGCACTTCCAGATGGTTTACCAGATGTCCCTATTTGCACAGAATATTTAACTGATTACGTCAAGCCTCCAGATCCAGGCTTCCTCAGTGAGATACAAAGACATTCAAAACTGATAAAGTACATAATCTTCAGAGAAAAAACTAAGTTGATTACTTTATATTTTTTAAATCATTATTTATTTATTTTTAACATTCCTTTCTTTTTAAATTTTGGATTCCAAATTCTCTCCCTCCTTCACATCCTTCCCCATTCACTGAGAAGGCAAGCAAAATTATATCAATTGTACATATGAAATCATACAAAATATATTTACACATTAGCCATATCACCAAAAACATAACAATAATAGCAATATAAGTCATATTTACATGATATCTTATGATTTGCAAAAGGCTTCACATGTTATTCTAATGAGGAGTCATATAGGTGGTTTGATCCATAGAACAGAGGACTTGGAGACAGGAAGACCTTGTTCAAATTGTGACTGTAATATTTACTACTTAGTTGAATGGTCTTGACCAAGTCATTTAAGCTCCCAGATCTGCACAGTTTCCTCTTCTGCAAGATGGGATAATAATAGCAGTTACCTTATAGAGTTATTGAGAAAATTAAACAAGATAATATATAAAGCACTTCAAAAAACCCTATAATCCTATATAAGATTAAAGTTAAGCAAGAGATGAAAACAGGAACTTTCTGAGGTGGTATTTAAATTCAAATTTTCTTAACTCCAAACCAAATGCTCTATCCATTTTACTGCAATGCTGCTGTTATCTTTTTCATGCTATGCAATTAAATGGGGAGAATTAGCTTTTTAGTACAAATATCTTGACTATATATATTGAACAGGCATTAAAGATGGACAATAGCTGTGAGATATCTCTGACACCTGGGAGATTAAAATGAAGAGGAAACTCAGCAAGATTATAACTGGGAAATTGCTTGGCATTTTCAATGAAGTTAAACTGATCCCTAATATCAAAGATCATATTTTAAGCACCAACATTCTATGCATAATGCTACAATCTATAAAATTGCTATGAATCATCGAATACCCCAATCTTGGAAGAATCAAAGTTGTAGGAGAAACAAAAGAAGAGATATATAATGTGCTTAAGTAGTCTGTAAGTACATCAATGATGATAATTTATCTTTAAAATGTGGTATAAAAAATGACATACAAAACTGACTTATTATTTCATTAATGTAGAGAATTCTCAGTGAAAAAAGAATGCCCTCTAGAAATGTAGATTCATAACTTCTTTATACCCCACAGTATTAAAGAGTTGCAGGCAGACAGTACTTTTATTATTTTTTCCAAGTTCACACAAGTAGGATGAGCCATGAGACCTTGCTGATGCTAAGGCTGTCTACTGAGAAGAATGAAAACCATGAAATATAGAGTTTCTGAGTCATTAATAATAAATTTATTAATTAGATTAGCAAATAATCAATAAATTTATGGTCAGTGTTCTTTCTCCATAACCAAAGGCAAAACCATGGAGATTTCTGAAAGCTTAAAGTTACTTAGCTTAAATAGAGTAAATATTCTTCCTAAAGTCTTATTCACAGTCTTACATTTGTTTACAAAGCTGTGTTTTATTTTGTTTTGTTTCTTTTCACACCAGTAAAAATACAAAGGACAATTTAAGCCCTACCTGGACTAAATAATGAATTTCAAATGAGTGGGGTCAGATCCAAAATGATTAAGTTTTGAAAGGCATAAGATATCATTTTATAATGATATGAGATATACAAATATAAATAATATTATAAATAATATATAAATACAATAGCTGACATAATTCATTAAATCTGTAATCTAATAATAACACATCTAAGAGCCTTCTAACAGATCTTGCTGATTTCAGCCTTCCCCTCTTCATTCTTGATATACACATTGTATAAGGATGAAAACCTTTCTTTAAAAAAAAAAGCAAAATGTTGTTTTCCAGTCTTTCTTTTTTTTTAATTAAAGCTTTTTATTTTCAAAATATATACATTAATAGTTTTCAACATTCACCCTTATAAAACCTTGTGTTCTAATTTTTTCCTATCTTTTCTCTTCTCCCCTCCCCTAGACAGCAAGTGATCCAATATATGTTAAACATATACAATTCTTCTATACATATTTCCCATATCATTCTGCATTAAAAAAAAATCAGATTAAAAAAGAAAAATATGAGAAAGAAAACAAATTGCAAGCAAACAACTACAAAGAAAGTAAAAATACTATGCTGTGGTCCACCCTTAGTTCTCAATCCTCTCTCTAAGTGCAGCTGGCTTTCTTTATCATAAAACCATTGGAACTAGCCTGAATCATCTCATTTTTGATGAGAGCCATGTATTCAGATCTATATCTTTCTATCTAAATATATATATATATATATATATGAGAATATGTGCATATACATTTATAAGTATATATGTATATATACTTATAAGCATGCTAAATCTATATGTGTATATCTTTGTGTAAATTAATACAAATATATAAGAACATATATGTACATATATTTATATATGTTTGTATACATGGAATATCCCTCATTAGAATGCAATATCCTGAAGATAATGGCTTTCATGTCCCTCCCCCCTTCCTCCTTTGGGTTCTCTATAAACTTAGTACAGTGTCTTGTATACAGTGGGTATTTCATAAGTGCTTATCTAATTAAATTCCATTGAATATCTTTGATGGTGGTATTTTCTGGTTCTCATCTTGCACAATTTTTGTATGAAAACCTCCATTGAGGAGCTACCCAGTGCATCTTTCTCTTGTTTACTCTAATAAAACATCTTGAAAAATTTTGATGTAGAAAATATGCTGCCCAAGTCATTTTTTCTGAGTCAGAATGATCTTTCTTACAATATAATGTATCTAATGTTTCGAAAGATTCAACCAGGATGGATGACAGTATTAATCAAGATGTTCAGCCTCCTCCTGAATCAGAATGTACTACTTTGGTGACAGGTAAACCATATTGTTCTAAGCAAGTTTGTCTCATCTCTGGTAGACAGATGTTGCAACTGATTAAATTTGAAGGTGAAAGAATATATGTAATTTCATTATCTTCTCTGAGTGGGTGTAAGCAAAGATAATCTTATTTTCTCAAGTGGAAGAATTGCTGCAATAAGTAGGGGAAAATTGTTGAGCTGAGGGCAGTGCAGAGTGATAGATATTAATGACACCCCCTGGCTTGATGTTTGGCCACATCACTAACACCTCGTTTTAACATTATCTTAGTGTGTGTGTGTATGTGTGTATGTGTGTGTGAAAAATGCCTTAGAAATGCACAGTTTTATATAGTAAGTCCCCTTTGGGTATCTCTAAGACATGATGCATTAGTAAAACTGATGAGACAAAAATGAAGATATTCCATTAATGTTCAAGTATTCTCCACATCCCTCTGTCTCTCTCTCTGTCTCTCTCTGTCTTTCTTTGTCTGTCTCTCTGTCTCTCTCTGTCTCTGTGTGTGTGTGTGTTCCTCCTTTCTCTGCTTCTGTGTGTCTCTGTCTCAGTTTTTATTTCTCTATCTCTCTCTCCATGTTTTTCTCTGTCTGTCTGTTTCTCCCTCTCACCTCATTGAAAAATAAAAAAAAATTCTAGATGCAAATAAACAAGAAGCTTTAGTTTTTTATCCAAAATTTTAACTTACTACTCATTAAATGCATTTCCCCTTTTTCTTGTTTAAAATAGAACAGTTTTATCATTAAATATGAGAAAATCCTAAAGAAATCAAAAATCGGCATAACTCTAAAATATTCTTGACAGTAAATGAGAAATGTATCAGTACATTAAATGGTCATTTATAAGGCTGGATTATTTTTGCTTCTTTGTTCCATGCAACCCTCCAACCTTATCAGAAACAAAATTTAGAAGGACAAACAATATTATTTTTACTGAAACATGATATTTACATAAGAGTTTCCATGCAAGCTATACAAAATGGTCACAAGCTTTTCTTGATCTTTCTTTCAATTAGGTATGAAAACAATTTTTTTACTTATAATTTTGGTTTTTTTATTTAACTTTTAGGTCCAAGTCCTTCCTCTGTTCCCTCCTCTTCCCCCTCATTGAGAAGGCAAGTAATTTGACATAGATTATATCCTGCAGTATTCCAGCCTAAGATATTTTGAAAGAAGTTCAGGAAAGGGCTCGCTGAATTGATGAGGGAGAGCTGGGAGAGGGGGAAGGAAGGTGGCAATGCAGCACAGGACTATTGCAGGGACCCAGGACGGAATGGTCTTCATTCAGTGGAGAAATCTTCTTGGAGGCTGTTAGCAAAATCAGCAATACCTTTCAAGAAAAAAGATGGACATAAGTGAATAAGTGAATTTCATTTATGTTTGATGAAGAGAGTTGAATAGAAAAATTGATCTTTAAATACAGAACTTGAGATGAGTTTAAAAAGACAAAAAGGAAAGAAAAAAACCTTTTTAAAGGTTGAAAAGTTTACATCCCTATATGGAAAGATGATATGTTTAACTCTTAAAATGGTATCTTTGTTAGGGGTATACTTAGAGGATGTAGATATAATTGGCTTTATTGTGATGATATAAAAAAGAAACTAGGGGTAGAAAAAGGATTGTACTGGAAGAAGAAAGTGGAGGTAAAATGGGATAGATTACAACACATGAAGAAGGAAAAAAAGGCCTATTACAATTGAGGGAAAGAAGGGAGGATTAGCATTGTGAGAACCTTAATCTCATTGGATGTGGCTAAAAGACAGAATATCAAACATACTTAACTTTCACTAGAGAAACTTGTCTCACCTCCAGGGAAATAGAAGGGGAAAGGGGAAAGGAAAGGGAGAGGCTAATAGAAGGAAGAACAGAAGTAGAATGGGAAAGAGATAATAAAGGAGGAAGTAATATAAAAAGGAGGACTGATAGAGGGAGGTGGTTCGCAGAAACAAAATACTGGGAAGGAGGGAAAGGAAGAAAGGATAGAGAAAAGTATAACTTGGCAAAAATAAGATGGTGGGAAACATAGATATAATTTTAACTGAATGTGGAAGAAATGAAGTCTCCCATAAAATGAAAACAGATAGCAAACTGGATTAAAAGCTAGAATCCTTTAATATGTTGTTTACAAGAAATGCATTTAAAGCAGAGTGACATATATAGAGTGAAGATAAGAGACTGGAGCAGAATCTATTATGCTTTAGCTGAAGTTAAAAAAAAAATCAGGGATAATCATCTTGATCTCAGATAAAGCAAAAACAAAAATAGATCTAATTGAAAGAGATAAGGAAAGAAACTATATCTTGCTGAAGGGTACCAAAGATAATGAAGTAAAATCAATACTAAGCATATATGCAGCAAGTGATACAGCCTCCAAATTCCTAGAAGAGAAGTTAAGAGAGTTTTAAGAAGAATTGGACAGCAAAACTATACTGCTAATTGATCTCAACCTTTCTCTATCAGTACCTATAATGTCCAGACTAGCTCTTTGGAGGGCCTCAGGATCATTCAGATTCAGGATCAATCAAAATCCTTGGTCTTTAGGAGAAGTGAAGGAGGCAGGCAAATTGCTACATGCCTTGCAAAAGATAAATCCTGGACTCTGGAGTCTGGATCCTGAAGTTCTCTTTCCTCAGAATTCTGTATCAGAGAGGCTCTGATCCTTTATCTCCTTGCCTCTGATTACCTCATCACAACACATTCAACAAGCTGCAATCATGAGGAGAGCCATTACATCACCATATGTTTATAGAATCATCATCACACCTTGAGTAGGTAATTAGTCTTAAGTGCTCTGCTGTCTTAGATTCAAATATACCTTTTCAGAGTTCCATCCCTCTACAAAAACCATATAAATCAAACCACAAAATACAAATTTAAGGATGTAAATAGAATTTTTGAAAAGTTAGATATGATAGACCTTTGGAAAAAATTGATGGAAACAGAAAGAAATATACTTTCTTCTTGTGGGTACATGGAATGTACACAAAAAGTGACCATGTATTAGGGGCATAAAAACCTCAAAATCAAATACAGAAAGGCAGAAACAGTAAACACATTTTTTCAGATCATAATGCAATAAAAACTACATGTAATAAAAGGCCAGGAAAATGCAAATAAAAGTAAATTGGAAACTAATTTGATCCTAAAGATGGGGTGCAACAACAAATCATAAACACAACTGATAATTGCATCTAAGAGAATGACAATGAGACAACATACCAAAACTTATGGGATGCATCCAAAGCAGTTTTTAGGGGAAATTTTATATCTCTAGATGTTTACTTACATAAAACAGAGAAAGAAAATATTAATGAATTGGGAATGCAACTAAAAAAGAAAAAAAAGAACAAACTAAAAACTCCCAATTAAATTTGAAATTTTGAAAATAAAAGGGGAGATTACTATAATAGAAAGTAAGAAAAGTATTGAACTAGTAAACAAAACTAAAATGGGTTTTATGAAAAAACCAACAAAATAGATGAATCTTTAGTTAAATTGACTAGAAAAATGAAAAAAAGGAAGTCAAAAGGTTAATATCAAAAATGAAAAGGGAGAAATTTCCACCAATGAAGAGGAAATTAGAGTAATAATTAGAAGCTATTTTGCCCAACTGTATGCTAATAAATCTGTTACTCTAAGTGAAATGGATGAATATCTACAAAAATATAGATTGTTCTGATTAACAGAGAAAATAAATTATTTAAATAGTACAGTTTTAGTAAAAGAAATTGAACAAGCTATTAATCAACTCCCTAAAAAAAAATTTCCATGGCCAGATGGATTTATATCTGAATTCTATCAAGCATTTAAAGAACAATTAATTCCAGTACTATGCAAACTATTTGGAAATACAGAGAAAGAAGAAGTCTTTTTATGACACAGATATTTTGCTGATACCTAAACCACATAGGGTCAAAACAGAGAAAAAATTTATAGACCAATTTCTCTAATGAATACTGGTGCAAAAATCTTAAAATTTTATCAGAGGTTAAAGCAAGTTATTACCAGGATAATACACCATGACCAAATAAGATTTATATCAGGAATGCAGGGCTAGTTCAATATTAGGAAAACTGTTAGCATAATTGACTATCAATAATCAAACTAACAGAAATCATATGATTATTTCAATAAATGCAGAAAAAGTTTTCAACAAAATGTAATACCCATCCCAATTAAAAACACTAGAAAGCATAGGAATAAAAGGAGTTTTCCTTTAAATGATCAGTAGCATCTATAGAAAATCATCAGCAAATATCATATGGTGATAAACTAGAACCATTCCCACTAAGATTAGGGGTGAAACAAGGTTCTCCACTATCATCATTACAATTCAATATTGTATTACATATGTTACTATTATCAAGAAAGGAAGAAAAATTTAAAGGAATTTGAATAGGTAATGAGGAAATAAAGCTACCATTATTTGGAGATGATATTATGATACACTTAGGGAATACTAGAGAATTAATTTTAAAAAATACTAATAGAAAAAAAATTAACTTCAGCAAAGTTGCAGGATACAAAATAAATCCACGTAAAACATCTGCATTTCTATATGTTCCCAACAAAATCCAGCAGCAATAGATACAAAGAGAAATCTCAATTAAAATAACTGTAATATATAAAAATTTGGGAATATGCCTCACAAGACAAAGTCAGAAGCTATATTTCAAAATACTTTCCATACTAATAAAATCAAAACTATTCAACTGAAAAATATCAAGTATTTATGAGTAGGCTGAGCGAACATAATAAAAATGATAATTCTAGCTAAATTACTCTACTTATCCAGTGCCATATCAATCAAACTCCTAAGAAATTACATTTCAGAGATAGAAAAAAATAAGAAAATTCATCTGGAAGAACAAAGAGTCAAGAATTTCAAGGGAATTAATAAAAATGCAATTAACATTATTCTAAAAATGGAAATAAGAGTCCACATGATTAAAAAAAGGTTACTACCTGGAAAGGAACTGAAAACAAAGTGGAGGCCCATCTGTTGTTGAATGGCTGAGTAAGTTCTAGTATATTAATGTTCTGTAAAAATCCATCAGTAGGAGGATTTCAGAAAGTCCTGGAAAGACTTACGTGAACTGATGCTAACCAAGAGAACATCATATACAGCAACAAGATTATGTGAGCATCAGCTCTGAAAGACTTGATTCTTTACAACAATAAGGTGATTCCTTACCTTTTTCATCTGATTTTTCTTGTGCAGCATGATAAATGTGGAAATATATATATATATATATATATATATATATATATATATATATTTAATAGTCTTTTATTTACAGGTTATATGTATGGGTAACTTTATAGCATTGACAATTACCAAACCTCTTGTTCCAATTTTTCCCCTCTTTTCCCCCACCTCCTCCCCCAGATGGCAGGATGACCAGTAGATGTTAAATATATTAAAATATAAATTAGATACACAATAAGTATACATGACCAAATCGTTGTTTTGCTGTACAAAAAGAACCAGACTCTGAAATATTGTACAATTAGCTTGTGAAGGAAATCAAAAATGCAGGTGGGCAAAAATATAGGGATTGGGAATTCAATGTAATGGTTTTTAGTCATCTCCCAGAGTTCTTTCACTGGGCGTAGCTGGTTCAGTTCATTACTGCTCCATTGGAACTGATTTGGTTCATCTCATTGCTGAGGATGGTCAAGTCCATCAGAATTGGTCATCATATAGTATTGTTGTTGAAGTATATAATGATCTCTTGACCCTGCTCGTTTCACTAAGCATCAGTTCATGTAAGTCTCTCCAGGCCTTTCTGAAATTATCCTGTTGGTCATTTCCTACAGAACGATAATATTCCATAATATTCATATACTACAATTTATTCAGCCATTCTCCAATTGATGGGCATCCACTCAGTTTCTAGTTTTCAACCACTACAAAGAGGGCTGCCACAAACATTCGTGCACATACAGGTCCCTTTCTCTTCTTTATGATCTCTTTGGGATATAAGCCCAGTAGTAACACTGCTGGATCAAAGGGTATACACAATTGGATAACTTTTTGAGTATAGTTCCAAATTGCTCTCCAGAATGGTTGGATGTATTCACAGTTCCACCAACAATATATTAGTTTCCCTATTTTCTGTGGAAATATATTTATTTATTTATTTATTTATTTATTTTTTATTTAATAGCCTTTAATTTACAGGATATATACATGGGTAACTTTACAGCATTAACAATTGCCAAACCTCTTGTTCCAATTTTTCACCTCTTACCCCCCACCCTCCCTAAATGGCAGGATGACCAGTAGATGTTAAATATATTAAAATATAACTTAGATACACAATAAGTATACATGACCACAACATTATTTTGCTGTACAAAAAGAATCAGACTCTGAATTATTGTACAATTAGCTTGTGAAGGAAATCAAAGATGCAGGTGTGCATAAATATAGGGACTGGGAATTCAATGTAATGGTTTTTAGTCATCTCCCAGAGTTCTTTTTCTGGGTATAGCTAGTTCAGTTCATTACTGCTCCATTAGAAATGATTTGGTTGATCTCGTTGCTGAGGATAGCCTGATCTATCAGGTCATCATCTAGTATTGTTGTTGAAGTATATAATGATCTCCTGGTCCTGCTCATTTCACTTAGCATCAGTTCGTGTAAGTCTTTCCAGGCCTTTCTGAAATCATCCTGTTGGTCATTTCTTACAGAACAGTAATATTCCATAATTTTCATATACCACAATTTATTCAGCCATTCTCCAACTGATGGACATCCATTCAGTTTCCAGTTTCTAGCCACTACAAAAAGGGCTGCCACAAACATTCGTGCACATACAGGTCCCTTTCCCTTCTTTATAATCTCTTTGGGATATAATCCCAGTAGTAACACTGCTGGATCAAAGGGTATGCACAGTTGATAACTTTTTGAGCATAGTTCCAAACTACTCTCCAAAATGGTTGGATTCGTTCACAACTCCACCAACAATGAATCAATGTCCCAGTTTTCCCACATCCCCTCCAACAATATCATTATTTTTTCCTGTCATCTTAGCCAATCCTGCTAGGTGGGTAGTGGTATCTTAGAGTTGTCTTAATTTGCATTTCTCTGATTAATAATGACTTGGAGCATCTTTTCATATGACTAGAAATAGTTTCAATTTCTTCATCTGAGAATTGTCTGTTCATATCCTTTGACCATTTTTCAATTGGAGAATGGCTTGATTTTTTATAAATTAGAGTTAATTCTCTATATATTTTGGAAATGAGGCCTTTATCAGAACCTTTGACTGTAAAAATATTTTCCCAGTTTATTGCTTCCTTCTACATCTTGTCTGCATTAGTTTTGTTTGTACAAAAACTTTTCAGTTTGGTATAATCGAAATTTTCTATTTTGTGATCAGTAATGATCTCTAGTTCTGCTTTGGTCATAAAAACCTTCCCCTTCCACAGGTCTGAGAGGTAAACTATCCTATGTTCCTCTAATTTATTAATAATTTCATTCTTTATGCCTAGGTCATGAACCCATTTTGACCTTATCTTGGTGTACGGCGTTAAGTATGGATCAATGCCTAGTTTCTGCCATATTAGTTTCCAATTTTCCCAGCAATTTTTATCAAACAGTAAGTTCTTATCCCAAAAGCTGGGATCTTTGGGTTTGTCAAAGACTAGGTTGCTATATTTGTTGACTGTTTTATCCCTTGAACTTAATCTATTCCACTGATCAACTAATCTATTCCTTAGCCAATACCAAATAGTTTTGGTAACTGTTGCTCTATAGTATAGTTTTAGATCTGGTACAGCTAAGCCACCATCATTTGATTTTTTTTTCATTAATTCCCTTGAAATTCTTGACCTTTTGTTTTTCCATATGTGTGGAAATATATTTAGAAGAATTGCACATTTAATCTATATTTGATTGCTTGCTATCTAGGGAAGGGGGGAAGTAATGAGGAAGAGAGAAAATTTGGAAGACAAGGTTTTGCAAAGGTGAATGCTGAAAACTATCTTTGCATGTATTTGGAAAAAATATAAAACTATTATTATTTTTTTAAGTCACTACCTTACAACTACCTGATCATTCTCCTTAGACTATAATAGGGAAAATGAATAAAAGTGGAGACATGCAACTGTTTTTAAACAATTTCATAACAAGCCACACGTTACTTCTAGTCTCTCCTCTTGCATTAAACAGTGAATCAGGACAACATATAGATTTTCTAAAGTTCATTTAGTCACAAAGAATTGAATGTAGTATGCATTTATATTCTGTAATGTTTCAAAGACTGTCTATTGAATGCCAACAAAGGAAAGGAAGAGATTTTTGCACAAAAGGGAAGTGATGCTTACAGGATGTTGAGATTGAATTTCAGATTATTCATAGCAAAAACTCTAGTACATGCATGGGATTTTCCTATGGCTCAGGTTTCTTTAGTCTTTCACTGTTTTGTTTCACCTATTTGTTAATTGACTGTCTAGAACTGAAACACTTAAATCTAGACTGGAAGCAGAATAGCACAGTTTTGCTACATGGGAGCTTATTTATCTTTCAAAATACCTAAACATATCTTTTCAACTTGTCTACATTGGAGTAATACATTTTAGTCATAAAATATACTTAGGAACCAACACTGAATATTCTTCTGGAAGAAATAATTCAGGTTTCAAAGCCCCTCCTCCCAACAAACTACCCTGTAGACCCACAGCAACTACATGTTAATAAAATGCATTGCTTTCATCTGGTTCTACTTGGGAATTTATTTGCCCCAAAATACTTGGTTACCTAGACAGTTCTGAGACACAACCCAGTCATCTTGTTTGATGCAGAATCCAACCTCCAAAATTTATTTCTCCAATCTTTCTTTCTCTCTTTTATTGCTCGTTCTTTTTTGCAAATGTTTTTAAAAGATATAAAATGAATCAAAATCACTTATTATTTACCATGTTCCTTAGTCTCCAATTGGAGATGAAAAAGATAACAGAATTAGAAATGCAAAGAGCCTTAATAAGCAACTTTGTCCAACCTTCTTAATTTTACATATAGGAAAAGGGGAAATAAAGTTCAAAGAAGTAACTTGTCCAAGATTATACAAGGTAATTAAATAGAGTCATTGGGACTTGAACCCCGGTCCTCTGATTTCAAACTCACTATTTGTTTGATATATTATATGTAAAAAAAATTCTTTAATTCATCTTGTATCAAGACACAAAAATGAAAAGTGCTAGCCACATTTGAAAGGAATATAACCAAGATAAAAGTAGTAAAGTCAAATACTTCCCAACTTTTTGAAATAAGTTACAGAAAATTAGGAGTAGAAGCAACAAGGAAAGCTTCACTTTAAGAAAACACATGAAAATATAAATATGAAACAATTTTAAATTTGATATGATTATTCACATTAAACAAAGTATTCTAGTCTTTAGAGAAGGATTTCCTATGGTCTTCCTTTAAATATTGGATTCCATGATACACTGATAAGTTGGTAAACATCAGGTTTACATCAGGATAATCACTTTCAAAGTGCTTTTTCAAATTTTATCTCATTTTATCCACCCAAAAACCTTGGGATGTACATACTATTATTAGGCTTATTTTCAAGATGAGGACTCATAGAGGTTAGGTAACTTGTCCAGGATTATCCAACTGGGAGTACTGAGGTAGAATTTGCATTAGGTCTTCCCTAGTCTAATTCTAGGATTCTGTCCACTATGCCACCATAGGATTCTGTCCACTAGCTTGAAAAAGTGTTAAAAGCCATTGCCTACTAAACCTTAATATAAAATCCAAACTGTGTCTCTGAAATATATATCTTGACCCTTAAATCATAGAATTGTAGAAGCAGAAATAAATTTAAAGGTTGTTATTCTATCTTTCATTTTAAAATGAAAAAATTAAGAATCAAATTCCATTTATATCTGGATTCTATTGTAGGATTCTATTTTTATTAAAGTTAGGAGGTTTCTCCTCCTCCTCCTCATCCTCCTATCTCCTCTTCCTATCTCCTCCTCCTTCTCCTTCTCCTTTTGTTCTTCCATCTCCTCCTCCCCCTCCTTCTCCCTGTTTTCCTCCTTCCCTTCCTCTTCTTTCTCCTCCTCTTCTTCCTCTTCCTCCTTCTGCTTCACCTTTTCTTCCTTCTCTTTCTCTTCTTTCTCCTACTTCTTTCACTGATATGTTTTTAAAAAATATATTACACACATTTTCATATTACCTTCATTCCATGGTCTTTCTTGCCACAAGTTATCTTTGCTCCAATCATTTTCTTCAGTATACTTATTCTTTTTATTCTCTGGAACTTCACTGTCCTCCCATATCTAGAATTTTCAAAACTGGAAAATTCCAGCTGCTTTGATAATTGGAAGCTACTTGACTGTGATATCCAAAGTAGTAAGTCAAGGAAAAACATCTGAGGGAGATCTCTGTCCTTATGAGATACCTGACCCTCTTTTATATTGGAGGGCATTTATCCTTATCACACATGACAAATAAGGTATACCTATACCAAACTAATGATGAGATTGTGACATTAACTAATTTCTGGTCTTTGAGAGAACCTCCATAAACATCTATCACCATATTCATCTTGCTGTGGCCTAAAAATAACTTTTGTCCAAGACCACACTATATAGGGCAAAATTGTAAATAGTAAGTCACACATAGTTGACTTGCTATAAGTCAACCTATAGCAAGGTTACTACTTGCTATAGTAAGTAGCAACACTGTGATTTGAATCTAGGTTTCCAAATCCAGAATTTATTCCTATTGTCATAAAGCAAATAAGTAAACAAGAAATGACAAAAAACTACTACTGTAACAAATCCTGTGTCAAGACACAAACATGATAATGCTAATCATTTTGCTGTTGTTCAGAAAAGTTCTATAATCTGCCTCTGGTAACACAAATTCTATAAAGAATTTAGCTTAGACTGTATGACTCCTACTACAATTTCTGCTACTGTATGCTCCTGTAAAAATCTTCTTTTCTGAAAAATCAGTACCTACCACATCTGACTGTTTAAGAGAACATTCCAGGGTTAAGATATTCATGATTTATTTATGGCTTTTGTCCATGAAGGAATCCACCTACTTAAAAAACATTTGTTTAGACCATTCAAATTGGTTAAGTGTTCTTATTATGAAGACCACTTTCTTGATAGGGAGCAACTTTTCATTTTGCTTAATGAAAATTATTGATTTTTTAAAATACCAAGGTCAGTTGTATATTTAGGCAGATTAGTCAGTGTATTAAATATACATATTTTTGTAAGTTGAAGAATTTAGTGCAAATAAAGTCTTCCAAAAGAGAATGAAGAAAAAGATAGAGAACATTAAACTAAGAGAGAAATAGAGAGAGGGAGAGAGACACAGAGAGACAGAAACAGACACACAAAAAGAGAGAGATGAATTTTCTTCAGATAAGTTAATCCATGATTTACAAAAATTCAGTATATTCATAATTATCTGAGAATTAGATATGAAAAATAGAAGCTTCTTTATTTAGACCTTTCTACTTAAATAATGCAGCAATGGGGAGCAATTTCATGGGAATGTACAATTTAATATAATTGAGTAAGGGAATTAGAATGTTACATTCACTCTGCTATTAATGGCATGGTTCTTAAGATAGCTAAGGACATTATGTAAAAGCCAGGCAAAGATTTCCCAGAGAGCAAAAAGTGAAAACAGATATAATAGTAAATCTTAGGCACCAAGAACATGGATGGGAAAATAGGAAAAAGAAGTTTCATAAATTTGGGGAAAGTATGACCAAACAAAAGACATTATGAGGTAATCAAGATAGAAGTTAAATTAGCTTACAAATAAATATTGAAGGCTAAACATTTCTCCCAAATTGTTCTCCCTTAAGAGTTCTATTAACAAGGGATAATATCAACTTTCTTTGTCATGCAGTCAACAGCATTGTTTCCTTGGAGGGACACATAGCTGCCTTTCTGTAATGTGTTTGCAGAGTTTAAACTAAGGAAAAGAAAAAAACAACAACAAATTAAATTAAAGTTGGACAGCAATATATATATATATATAATCATAGAATTTCCCAAGTAAGAAGAGCCTTAGGTTATTCAGTCGAACCTCACCTCATCATTATGGGAATAGAAAACTGAGAAGAAGATAATATATTGAATGAGAATGGGATCCAAAATGATCTTGATTCTTTCACAATGGGGCTGAATCTAATAAAATGGCATTTAATGGAGTTTAAGGTAAAGTCATACACTTTGATTCAAAAATATTAATTACAAAAGCAAGGAGAAATAAAGTGTGATGATTTAGAGTCAGAGTATATAATTTTAAATTCAGTCTCTACTACTGAAGCTTATGTGACCTTAAGCAAGTGACTTCACCTATCTGAGTTTTCAGTTTCCTAGACAGGTGGACAAGAACTGGACCTAGAGTAAAGAAGATCTGAGTTCAAATTCAACCCTAGCCATTTATTGGCTTTATAACTATGGACAAATCACTTAAACTCTATATGCCTCCATTTCCTCATTTGTAAAATAAAGATTATAATAGCATAAAATTTGCATGATTACTGTCAGAATCAAATGAGCATGTATAAATTTAAATGTATATATAGATGCATATATATGTGTATAGTACATATATATGTAAAGATATATATGTAGTTTTGTAACCTTAAAGTATCATATAAATATTTATTATTATAAATTTTAATGAGGAAGTTGAACTAAATATTCTCAAAGGTTCTTTCCCCTCTAAATTATGTAATTCTTTAAATAGAGCATGAGGGAAATGTGGCAAGACAATATCATATGAAAACAACCTCCAAATTCTATGTATGTCAACAGGAGGAGGATATGATAGATATCTGACTACTTAAGACAGATTTAGGCTTTACCTCATTTAAATTTTAAAAATATTTCTTAAGAACCTACTATGTATAATGTGCTGTACTAAGTTATGGGAACACAGAAACAAAATGAAAAAGAAATTACATTTTCTAGGATGTTTAACCATTTGCAACTAAGGAAATTGAAATAAATTGAATTGATTATGAGACATCAGTGTGATCTGGCAGCCAAAAAAAAAATAATAACTGAGTGAATTTAGCCCAATTAGTAGAGTCATGGGCTCTAAATAGAGGGAACTGAAAATTTAGCTGAACTGATTCCTGGTCAGATCTTCTCTAGAGTAAGCTTAGTTCTGAGAGTTCTGTTTAAGCAAGATTTGAACAAACTGGAGCTTGTACAAAAGACATTCAGAATGGTGAGGAGCTTCAGAACCATTCTATATGATTAAATAAAGGAACTGGAGAAGTTTAACATAGAGAAGAGAAAACTAGATAACTTCTTTAAAAACTAGAAAATTTCTTCTGGAAGTAGAAATAGGAACTATGGATGAAAGTCAGAGAAGCCTGTTTTGGTTTCTTATGATAGGCTTTATGGCCCAATAGAAAAAAAAAAAAACAACAACATTATATTTTGGGTGCTGGAATACACAGGAGCCACCTGACAGTGGCTGCTGGAGATCCAATCCAAAATGGATCTCGTCTTGTGAAAGGAAAGTACCAGGAGACTGAGACGCAGTTGCTGTTCTCTGACCTCTCTGACTAAGAGGCAGTTGCATTGTCTGACCTGTCTCTTCCAGTCTGCAATGCCTATGTCAGCCAAGGTTGCCCTGCAACTCCTTCAGATACTATGATCCACAGCTGTGGAGGCTCTTGCAGAATTGATCCCTTAACACTTGAGTGCCACTCTATGAGCATTTATTGAATCATTGTCACTTCAAATTCTGCTTCTGCTGCTTACCATATTCATGACACTGAGCAAGTTGTTTAAACTGTACTGGCTCTTGGTAGTAGTATGGCAGAAATTAGGCATGGACCCACACTTAACACCATATACCAAGATAAGATCAAGATGGGTCCATGATTTAGGCATAAAGAATGAGATTATAAGTAAATTAGAGGAACATAGGATAGTTTATCTCTCAGACTTGTGGAAGAGGAAAAAATGTGTGACCAAAGATGAACTAGAGACCATTATTGATCACAAAATAGAAAATTTTGATTATATCAAATTAAAAAGCCTTTGTACAAACAAAACTAATGCAAACAAGATTAGAAGGGAAGCAACAAACTGGGAAAACATCTTCACAATTAAAGGTACTGATAAAAGTCTCATTTTCAAAATATATAGAGAATTGAGTCTAATTTATAAGAAATCAAGCCATTCTCCAATTGATAAATGGTCAAAGGATGGGAACAGACAATTTTCAGGTGATGAAAATGAAACTATTTCCACTCATATGAAAGAGTGTTCCAAATCACTATTGATCAGAGAAATGCAAATTAAAACAACTCTGAGATACCACTACACACCTCTCAGATTTGCTAAGATGACAGGAAAAAATAATGATGAATGTTGGAGGGGATGCGGGAAAACTGGGACACTGATGCATTGTTGGTGGAGTTGTGAAGGAATCCAACCATTCTGGAGAGCAATCTGGAATTATGCCCAAAAAGTTATCAAACTGTGCATACCCTTTGATCCAGCAGTGCTACTACTGGGCTTATACCCCAAAGAGATACTAAAAAAGAGAAAGGGACCTGTATATGCCAAAATGTTTGTGGCAGCCCTGTTTGTAGTGGCTAAAAACTGGAAAATGAATGGATGCCCATCAAATGGAGAATGGTTGGGTAAATTGTGGTATATGAACGTTATGGAATATTATAGTTCTGTAAGAAATGACCAGCAGGATGAATACAGAGAGTCTTGGAGAGACTTACATGAACTGATGCTAAGTGAAATGAGCAGAACCAGGAGATCATTATATACTTCAACAACGATACTGTATGAGGATGTATTCTGATGGAAGTGGATTTCTTCGACAAAGAGAAGATCTAACTCAGTTTCAATTGATCAATGATGCACAGAAGCAGCTATACCCAAAGAAAGAACACTGGGAAATGAATGTAAACTGTTTGCATTTTTTTTATCTTCCCAGGTTATTTTCACCTTCTGAATCCAATTCTTCCTGTGTAACAAGAGAACTGCACTCATATATTGTATCTAGGATATACCATAACATATTTAACATGTATAAGACTGCTTGCCATCTGGGGGATGGCGTGGAGTGAGGGAGGGGAAAAATTGGAACAGAAGTGAGTTCAAGGGATAATGTTGTAAAAAATTATCCTGGCATGGGTTCTGGAAATAAAAAGTTATTTTAAAATATTTTCTATATGTACCTATATGTATATATATATGCATAATATGATTAAGTACATATATCTATATATGCATAATATGATTAAGCACATATATCTATATTTATCAAGTAATCTACATGGCTTGCTCTCTCTTATTTGTACATAGCCATTTGCATTTTCTCTCTCCTATTAGATTGTGAGCCCTTTGAACACAAGGACTATTTTTACCTTTCTTCAGTGCTTAGCACAGTCACCGACATAAATCAGTGTTCAATGAATTATCTTGGCTTCTTTTGACAAAACATCACTCTCTGGTAGCAAGATGTCCATTCACTAGGGAATTACTGAATAAAATACAGTGGGAAATATTATTGTACTAAAAGAAATGTAGAATATGAAGTATTCAGGGAATCGTGGAGATTTTTTTTTTTTATGAACTGAAGTGTAGAGGGATAAAAGCAGAGTTGAAAACACAGTATAAACAATGACTATGACAAAGATGAAAATAATAACAAAAACTATTCTGTATCCTATACAATGATGAGGACCAAATTCAGATTCTGCTTAGAGTTGAGAAAATAGATCTTTTCTCTATTCATAGAGAGATAAAGGACAATTATATAGAATATTGTATATATTGTCAGATAGGTTAGTTGTTTTCTAAAACTACATTTTTCTTTCTTTTTAAATTTGCATATGAAATGGCTCATTTAGTAGGAAAGAATGATATATTTGGAAATAAAAGGCAATATAAAAAGATATCAATAAAATAAGACTATAAATAAAGGATATCCCAATAGATTCTCTGTGCCAAATAGAACTTTGTTTCCAGGAGCATAGAGGCAGAGGTAGGAAAGATTTTAGAAGTCAGCTAATCCAAATCCTCTCATTTTACAGATAAAGAAACTAAGACCCTTTAACTAGAAAAAAGCTTGCGTAGAATTGTATATACATTTTAACTCATTTGAACTTCATAATAACTCTATGAGATAGATACTATCAGTATCATCATTCTTTTTTTTCGAGTAAGCCAAGGCTCAGTGAAGTTAACTGATTTGAACATAGTTATATGAATAACAAATGTCTGAGATCAAATCAAAATCTAAGATTTCTAACTTCACACCCAGCACTCAATCCACTACAGGAAATGCATTTGCCTTAACATTGTTTTTAGTCCTACAAAACACTTTTCACACAAACTAAATCTGATCTAACCAACTGGAAAAATATTAAATGCTCTTGGATTGGGCAAGCAAATATAACAAAGATGAAAATACTACCTAAATTAATCTATTTATTTAGCGCTATACCAATCAGACTCCCAAAAAACTATTTTAATGACTTAGAAAAAATAACAACAAAGTTCATATGGAAAACAACAAAGTTCATAAAAGGTCAAGAATTTCAAGGGAATTAATGAAAAAAAATCAAATGAAGGTAGCCTAGCTGTACCAGATCTAAAATTATATTATAAAGCAGTGGTTACCAAAACCATTTGGTATTGGCTAAGAAATAGAATAGTTGATCAATGGAATAGGTTAGGTTCAAAGGACAAAATAGCCAATAACTTTAACACTCTTGTGTTTGACAAACCCAAAGACCCCAGTTTTTGGGATAAGAACTCACTATTTGACAATAATTTCTAGGAAAATTGGAAATTAATATGGCAGAAACTAGGCATAGCCCACACTTAACACCGTACACCAAGTAAGGTCAAAATGGGTCCATGACCTAGGGCTTAAAGAATGAGATTATAAATAAATTGGAAGAGCATAGGATAGTTTACCTCTCAGACCTGTGGAAGAAGGAATTTATGACTAAAGAAAAACTAGAGATCATTATTGATTACAAAATAGAAAATTTTGATTATATCAAATTGAAAAGTTTTGTACAAACAAAACTAATGCAGACAAGATTAGAAGGGAAGCAATAAACTGGGAAAACATTTTTGCAGTTAAAGGGTCTGATAAAGGCCTCATTTCCAAAATATATAGAGAATTGACTCCAATTTATAAGAAATCAAGACATTCTCCAATTGATAAATTGCCAAAGGATATGAACAGACAATTCTCAGATGAAGAAATTGAAACTATTTCTAGCCATATGAAAAGATGCTCCAAGTCATTATTAATCAGAGAAATACAAATTAAGACAACTTTAAGATACTACTACACACCTGTCAGACTGACTAGAATGAAAGGAAGAGATAATGTGGAATATTGGAGGGGATGTGGGAAACCAGGGACACTAATACACTATGGGTAGAATTGTGAATATATACAGCCTTTCTGGAGAGCAATTTGGAACTATGTTCAAAAAGTTATCAAACTGTGCATACCCTTTGATCCAGCCCAGTAGTAGCACTGGGCTTATACCCCAAAGAGATACTAAAGAAGGGAAAGGGACCTGTATGTGTCAAAATGTTTGTGGCAGCCCTGTTTGTAGTGGCTAGAAACTGGAAAATGAATGGATGTCCATCAATTGGAGAATGGTTGGGAAATTGTGGTATATGAATATTATGGAATATTATTGTTCTGTAAGAAATGACCAGCAGGATGAATACAGAGAGTCTTGGAGAGACTTACAAGAACTGATAATAAGTGAAATGAGCAGAACCAGGAGATCATTATATACTTCAACGATGATACTATATGAGGATGTGTTCTGATGGAAATGGATTTCTTCAACAAAGAGAAGATCTAACTCAGTTTCAATTGATCAATGATGGACAGAAGCAGCTACACCCAAAGAAAGAACACTGGGAAATGAATGTAAACTGTTTGCATTTTTGTTTTTCTTCCTGGGTTATTTTTACCTTCTGAATCCAATTCTTCCTGTGCGACAAGAGAACTGTTCAGTTCTGCACACATATATTGTATCTAGGATATACTGTGACATATTTAACATGTATAAGACTGCTTGACATCTGGGGGAGGGGGAGGATGGAGGGAGGGGAAAAGGCGGAACAAAGGTGAGTGCAAGGGATGATGTTGTAAAAAATTACTCAGGCATGGGTTCTGTCAATAAAAAGTTATACTTATTAAAAAAAACATTGTTTTTAGTCTCTAATTATAATTAGTTATGTGGACCTTAGGGGGAGCATTTAACTTTCTTCTTTGGGTTTCCAAGAATTGTTCAATTAAGTCTTCAAGGAACAATAAAATGTAAAACAAAATGTACTTGAGGAAAAGTATATTCCAAACTTCTGAGGTGTTTTGCTTTCCCTCTTCTGAGTCTCATTTTCCATGAAAAATTATGAGTATGCAAAAAAATAAACCTTTTCAAGAGTTTCAATTTCAATTTCAATTGTTTCCCAATGGTGTGTGAACCCCCAAGGAAAATAATTTTCTTTTAAAGGCTACAAGTCCCCTATGAAAACCTGCTGGATTCAAAATCCTTATCATGGGATAGCAAATATCAATTACTTTGTGATCTACTTCACTTTTCATGTCACAACAAATATCCTGAGAATGAAACAGATGAACAGCCAGAGATATGGACTCCTGATCAGGAGTAATTGGATAAAATTCAATGAGGAAATGTTTCCATTCTGCTCCACATTTCCTAGAACCCTGAAAGGTCTGATATATATATATATATATATATATCACAGGGAACTTTTTGCTTCCTAATGACACTAGGACCCCAGGTAACTATAATGATCAAAGCTAGTATTTGGAAAACAAGATCAAACCCCCCAAATTTTACTTGTCTCAGCTGAAGTGTTTGAGCTGCTCTTGTCCTCGATACATTGGGAAAAGTTCTATTTTAGAAAAGTGACTGAGTTAGAAAAGGTCACACCTCTTATTCCCCAGCTCCTAAGAAATAGAGTGGTTTGTACCGTCAGTCACCAAGCATTAAGCAAATGGACTTGCTTATAGCAGTCTTGCTATTAAAATGCCAAATAGAGGAAAAGCGGTATCATCTGGCAGCTTTCATTAATACACGGGAACACGGTTTGCATTAAAGATGTGCTACTTGCTTGTACTTCCAATTTAACAGGCCCATAGTTTAAAGGGGCATTATCTAGCACTGTGGGACTTATTACATGAAGCAATAGGCTTTTTCAAAGGAAGAATTGCCTCTAAAGTTAATGGGGATGGCACTATGACTGATGGAATATTACATGGCATTCTGTCCCCTAAGGATGGGAGAAGACATAGGGATGAAAGGATGTATCATGCCTTCTGGCTACCAGCCCTTTTACCTACACCCTACACTTCTATGCTTGTTTGAAACTGAGCTTAAATGAAACCTTTTACCCCCTGCAGTTATGCAGTGTTTTTTCACTTAAAAACTCCTCTGATGCTTCATTGAGTTCTCAAAGGCTCTTTAAGGCTATGCCAATTGGGACACCAGCTCTGGCAGGTCCTACAAACATGGAAAGGCTTCAAGTATCAGACCAGAGATGTTATCCAAAGACCAGTCTTAGTAAATGCAAATAGGCTCATCACCAGAAGGCTGACTTCCAGGTAGTAAACTCTTCTGCCTTGGCAACTCCTGAAAAAACATGATCTGTTACATTTATCAATGGAAAGAGTATCCACAAAAATAAAATATAAAATTTTCAAACTATGTTCTCCTTTGTTAGGACAAAAAGGAAGGAAACAGAACAGTACATTAGATTCATATATACTCAAACTCTATGTTGATATAGAAGGAGAGGTACATTTCAAATCAAGAAGCCAAACCTCAGATACACATACATTTTGTCACCCTGGAAAAGTGACTTTTCTTCTTTTTGTCTTGGTTTTTTCATTCACAAAAATGTCAAGTGTGTCCAAGGGCCTCTAAAGAAACTTCTAACTTTAAATCTCCTGTCCTGCATATGCCATTTTTTCCTCATATGACCTTGATCTTATCACAACCTCATGTGCTATTTCCTCATTTGTAAAATTAAGAGGTTGAACCAGATGGTCTATAATTCTATATTCTGATCAATTTAGGTTCCTCTCTTAAGTATACTATACCTGTCTGCAAAACCTTTGGAAGAAAATAAGGGAATAAGCATTTTTATGGCTGCTGATTAATGTCATCTGCTAAAAGCTTTTTATAATGTTTTTTCTTTTGATTCTCACAACTCTATAGTGAAAGTAAATTATTATAATAATTTTAGCACTGAAAGAACTGAGGCAGAGAGAGATTAAATGATTTGTCCAGAGTCACATAGCTAATTAATGAATGAAGCTGGATTTGAACTTAAGTGTTCCTAATTCTAGGCCCTGTGTTCTATTTAATTTACCATCAGCTGCCTCTGGAGGTTCTGAATTATGTAAACATGATATAAAATCAATGCTCTTTAATCACTATTCCTGAAATTTTAAATTCACTTTATGAAGAAGGCATGAGGAATTAATGTACACTCAATTTTTCTGATTAGGGTTATAATATGGAAATACTGGTCTACAAATGCCATCCTACTCCACACTCTATCCATGCTCCCTAAATCAGAGTTCACCCTAGGAATAAACCCTTACCTCTAGAGACCAAGACTCACAAACTGCCATAGATCTTCATGGGGTTATAGACACATTTATAAATAATGTCCACAAACTCAAACTCTAAATATCTACAGTCTAATAATTCTCTCTTCACATCCAAGATACTATATCTATCTCTATACTACTAGTCTACTTTCATGCTTAATAACTACTCCCATAATCTGACTTCATGAGCCCAAAGGCCAGTTTTCCAATCATATCTTCATCAATGTAGAATGTCCTGATTACTTTGTTGTTACAAAGAGAATAAATAATAACTATGAGCAAAACCTTTTCAGATCTTGTCTCACAGCTAATTATTGCTTCACAGTCAATCACAATAATATATAGGAAAGCAGGCAGCTAGGATATAGCCCTGGCATTTTGACTTTTATGTAAGCTACACATTTAAATAGAAGTAGCAATGCAACCCATTTTATTGCATAGGAAATACTATCCTGACTACACACAGAGGAACAGAATAGAAGGGATGGAGGAAAAGGAGCCAGGTGTGACCTTACAACTTGTCTGAAACATTCTTATGTGGTCTCAAAGACCATTCTCCTGTTTGCTGAGTTAATATTTTTGGTGGGATTCCTCCCTTCCACAAAGGGAAGCAGCAGGGTATGTCCTGTTTATGCTCACTCAGAAAATCTCACATGTAATGATTGTGTTATTGAAGCTATTCTGAGGCCTAAGTATTCTACATTTATAAGCATTTGAGTATCATATTGTGATGAATGTATGAAACAAGCTCATTAAGAGTTGTGCCTTCAAAAACCTGGTCTGAAATTATTCTCTCTCCTTTTAGAATGTACCTGTGTCAGAGATCTGGGAAATTTGGTGAATGTTTTCTTTTTTGTGACTTCCTATCTGAGAAAGAGAAGTTGGTTTTAAGTGAGAATGCTGAAAAGTACAATTCTTTGATACTTCTCAGAATCATAAAAATAGGAGACACACTTAATGCATCCATTCAGAGAGAAAAGAATCAACAGTCATTTTGTTTTCCTTTGTACTCCTAGAGCATATTACTTGTGTCTCCCTTATGCTGTTTTCTCATCTTCTTTTGCCCCATCATATCTTCTCTAATATTATTTTGATATGAATGTTCTATCCCTTCTTGGTTATAAGTTTCATGAGAGGAGAATCTGTATTTCATTTTTATATCCCATACATCTGACACAATGCATTCAATTATAAGTTCAATAGACATTTGTTCATATACTCAAGGTGAGGGACTATATGGCCATATGCAGAGGGCTCTAAACTAGAATAAGTGGAGATTGGAGGCCAGACTTAAAGTTGGAAAAAACCTAGGTTCAAATCTTGCCGGTATTGTCATATCCAATGGTGTGGAAATGGAAAAGTTGATTTACAACTCAGTTTCTACAACAAACTCTCTAGCTCCTTAAAAATGTCAATCTACATCAGAGAAGAGATTTTCCATACCATGAGTTAACGATCCTGATGAAATAACATCTTGATTTTTTTAAAAAAAGTAATAATGTGCAAGGCACTTAGAGGTAATAAGAATCTGATCGATTGGGTTGCCATGTGAATGGAGAGAAGACATTATTTGTTATAGAAAAAGGATCAATAAAACTTAGCTGCTGGTGGAGAGCAAAGGAGAAAATTACTCAGAACTGAGAAATATAGGCAATTCAAGAGGATGTCCTCAAAAGGAAAATTATATTTGGAGGAACAAGAGGGAGAAGGGAAAGATGTAGCTAATGAGTTTTATTTTATATATTTATTGAGTTTGAGATACAAATGCAGGTACAGATGTTGACAGGTAGTTAATGACAAGAGGCTTGAGTTCAGAACAGATATTAAGTTTGGATACATAGATTTCAAGTCTATATATTTTGCTGTGAAAAGATAGTAAAATGCACCTATGAAAGCAAGTAAGATCACAAAGGAGAGAAAAAAAACTTGTGATAGTCACAGAAGAAATGCATACCTGGGGGAGAAGGGACATAAGATGGACAATGATCCAGAAGAATAGTGGATATATAATATAAGAAGATTTGAGAAAGAAGTTACTAGTATAAGATGAGAAAAGAACATCCTTATGGTCAATCTGTCAATAGCTTCAGAGAGAAGAGGATAAAAAGGATGAAAATTGGAGAAAGACCATATAATTTGCCATCAAGCTCGTTTTTAACCTGTGAGAAATTTGTATCCTTAGAATGATGGGTTCAGAAGTTATGCTGCATGATAAGTGAGTAGGAATCCAATAAATGAAGGTGACTCTAGGATTATGACAATAAAAGAGAGGAGAATATAGTTTTTTTTTAGTTTTTTTTTTTTTATTAAATAACTTTTTATTGACAGAACCCATGCCAGGGTAATGTTTTACAACATTATCCCTCGCACTCATTTCTGTTCCGATTTTTCCTCTCCGTCCCTCCACCCTCTCCCCAAGATGGCAAGCAGTCCTATACATGTTAAATAGATTACAGTAGATCTTGGATACAATATATGTGTGCAGAACCGAACAGTTTTCTTGTTGCTCAGGGAGAATTGGATTTAGAAGGTATAAATAACCTGGGAAGAAGAACAAAAATGCAAGCAGTTTACATTCATTTCCTAGTGTTCTTTCTTTGGGTGTAGCTGCTTCTGTCCATCCTTGATCAATTGAACCTAAGTTAGATCTTGTCTTTGTTGAAGAAATCCACTTCCCTCAGAATACATCCTCATACAGTATCGTTGTTGAGGTATATAATGATTTGCTGGTTCTGCTCATTTCACTCAGCATCAGTTCATGTAAGTCTCGCCAATCCTCTCTGTATTCATCCTGCTGATCATTTCTTACAGAACAATAATATTCCATAACATTCATATACCACAATTTACTCAACCATTCTCCAGTTGATGGGCATCCATTCATTTTCCAGCTTCTGGCCACTACAAACAGGGCTGCCACAAACATTTTGGCACATACAGGTCCCTTTCCCTTTTTTTTTAGTATTTCTTTGGGGTATAAGCCCAGTAGAGACACTGCTGGATCAAAGGGTATGCACAGTTTGATAACTTTTTGGGCATAGTTCCAAATTGCTAGGAGAGATATAGTTTTAAAATAACTTGAGGAAATTCAAGGGCCAATGAAAGATTGTTTTTTGTCTATTTTTTGTTTGTCTATTGATTGTTTGTCTATTGTTTGCTTTTAGAATTAGGAGTATCTGGAATTTTTAGAGGGAACTAATGAATGAGGAAAGCCTGAAGGATAGGAAAAGAGGATGAAAAATGGGACAACCCCTGGAAAGAAAAAATGGGAAGTTACAGGATTATGAGGACAAAGAAGTATTAGTTTTAGCCAGAGAAACTACTATCTCTTCCTCCAAGAGGAAGAAGAAGATAGGTGAATGTGAATAGAGATTTTGAGGTATGCTGTTTGGGTGAGGAGGGATTTTTGTGAAGGATGGCTTCAATTTTCTCATTAAAATAACTGGTCATATGCTAAGAAGAAAGTGAGTGAAAAGATGAATTGGACTCTTGAGGAGAATAGAAAAGGGTTGGAACAGCTGCTGAGAAAAGTATGATCGAGAGCCAGTCTGGGGATAATTAAAGGTTGTGCTGAGCAGTGAGGGCCCACTTGCAATTAAATGATGTGAATTTGTAGTGGAAACAATCAGCATGGTTGGGTGACTTTTTCCAGAAGCATTCAGCAGCATAGGACTATGTTTAGTTTTTAAAGTCCTTCATAACCTGGCCCTAGATTATCTTTCCAGTTACAGATATTACTCTTCTTCCCACACTCTGTAATACATTCAAACTAACCTTTCTATTCCTCACTTACAACACTTCATTCATAGTCTTTGTATTTTTACACTGACCACCCCTCATATCTGGAATATTCTCTCTCCTCACTACAAATATAAAGAAAGAAACAATTCCTATTTGAATTAATCTTACACTTCGTAATATATGGGAGATAACAGGTACATGTAAAATACATAGAGCATAAATATAAAATTAATAAATACAAATATATTCAAAGCTGGTGAATCCAAGGGAGTTTTGAAAGGAAGGGTCCTAACATTTGGGAGTGGGATAGACATAGTTTCATGCAGAAAAAAAAAGGTATCTCTTAAAAATTAAAGGGATTCTGTATGGTAGTGCCTGAAATAATAGATGCTTAATAAATGCTCAATGACATTTTTTGATAAATACTTGGTGATTGATTGATTTTGGCAAAGGCTAGACTCTGCCTTAGGGATTGACCTCAGGGGATAGACTTCAGAAGAAGGAAGATGATTCAATGGTAGAGGAAAATACATGATTGAACTGTTTAACTAAAAGGTCAAATCTATAAGGATAAGAAAGTGGGATGAAAGGAAGATTATTGGACACATACATGTACATATGCATACATGTAAACATATACATATAATATATGAAGGCAGAAGTTTGGGGAAAAGTCAAGAATACTTTGTCATTTATTGAATTCTATGAGATGGAAGGGAGAAAGAAGAGTATTATGATCCTCAAATTATCAGAGTAAAAATTTTTAGCATAACTTCTCTCCTCCAAAAAGCAAAAAGAGAACCAAATCTATGGTTAATAAATGTTCAAGGAGATAAGAGAAATGTTTTCATACAAATATAAATTCTATCAAAGGAATATCAGAGAAATAAACTACTTGAGATTCTTTTTCCAACCTACTACCCATAGATCAACTCCTTGATATAAGTTCCATGAAAATAACCACAGAGGTTTGTGTTTCACGTATCTCATGGGGGAAGGTCCTATTATATGTCCATAATAATAAGGACTGAATCATCCTACTCCCATAATTAAGCATGTATATTTGATAATGACATGTCTTTGTTATCTAATGTGTTGTTAAATATAATGTAATCCCTCTCTCTCTCTCTCTCTCTCTCTCTCTCTATATACATATATATATATATATATATATATATATGTATGTGTATTTCAATTTTAATTGCTTCCTTGATTCATATGATTACATTTCGATATTGTGTATGGAGGGAGACTAATACTCAATAAATTTGTTCTAGCCTTTCATTTTCACTCATTGTCTTTGTGTTTTAAAAGTAATTCTTGTACACAAAAATTTCTGAAGGTTGTTTTTTTACCCATTATTCATTCTACCATTCTCTTTCACTTTATTTGAAAGATTAATTCAACCACACTTAAAATGATAATTGTTAGGTTTGTGTTTTCTTCTTTTGATTAATTTTGTATGTGTTCTTATTTTTCTCTCCATCTTTTAAGTCTGAATAAATATAATTGCATTAATTTAATCCCAGTCTTTTTCCAAAAGTTTCCTTTTTTTCCTCTTGGTTCCCACTTATCCCATGTAGTCTAGGTACTTTCTGTTCTTTTAAATTATCTTTTTCCTTCCTTCCTCCCTACTTCTCTCCTTCCTCCCTTCCTCTCTCCCTTCTTTCCTTCCTTCCCTCCTTCCTTACTTCCTTCCTCTTTCCTTTCTTCCTTTTCCCTTTCCTTCCTCCCTCTCTCTTCTTCCTCCCTCCCTCCTTCTCTTTCTTCCCTTCCTTCCTTCCTTCTTTAATTCCTTCCTTCCTTTCTTCCTTACTTCTTTCCTTCCTTTCTTCTTTCCTTCCTCTTTTCTTCCTTCCTTCTTTCTTTCCTTTCTTCCTTTTCCCCTTCCTCCCTCCTTCCCTTCCTTCCTCCTTTCCTTCGTTCCTTTTTTCCTTCCTTGTTCCTTCACTCCTCCTTCCCTCCCCTCTCTCTTTCTTTTCTTTTCTTTCTTCCTTATCTCCCTTTCTTATTTATTCTGCTACACCCCAAAATTTATTTTTGTTTTACTCCACTTTCTCTGCCCAAGTAAGAATACAATTCCGTTCTCTTCTACTGCTGGGCCCCAACTTCCTGAATAACATTATTTTGTGACACCTTTTTCAAAGAATTGCTACTTTACTCTGTATTTCTCTATATTTCAGTATCCGAATAGGTTGTTTTCAATTATCATTTTCCTTCCTGGTTTATGCACTTTGATGGTTCTTACTTTTTTCTACTTTGTCCCTCATATGGAGAAGCTCTATTGAAATAGAGAAGTTATGCTTCATCCTCCATTTTATTTGCATATTTTTATGTTCATGTATCTCATTCTCCCTATTGTCCCTCCATTCTCCCTATTTTTCTTGTGATGTGTGTGTATGCATACATACTTAAAAGGAAAGAGAGTGATTACTCTGTTGAACTTCATGTCTATAAATATCAGTTGGAAGAGGCAATGCAGTGTTTGCCTTTCAGTTCTAAACTATGAGGACTAATTCTTATTCCTTGCCTTCCCATTGTTGAAGTCTTCAGAGCTAACCACCCCAAGTGGCCAGTGAACCAGGCCCTACCTCTTCTGTGGAAGGAAAGAAATCCTAGACATTCCAGTCCTTGATTGCTAAAAGTTGGCACCCAAACATTATTCTGACATAATATTCATCATGCCATTCCATGGGGATATCAGTGTCTTCCTAGTTTTCTCTCTCCCTGGGCAAGATGAGTCTTTCCCTCCCATAGGTCACTGCTGGCTTCCCTCCACTTCTCTTATTTTTTTTTCTTACTGTACCTACCCCCAGAATTATCACTGTTGCCATGATTGTCCTTCCTTTGTGAATTATGCTTCTCAATTTCCTTATTTTTATTCTGTCCCGATGTTGCATGTGTAAAAGAGGTTTTGTCCTTAGTAATATTTTCTCTGTTCCCTATTACTTGTTCATTTCATCAGCTCCCTTGCATTCCGCTATCATCATCATTATGCAGGTCACTCAAAAATCTACATACATACATATTACATATACACACACACACACACACACACACACACTTACCATGTTTGTATTGAATTCAAATAGTGCATCTTTAGTCATTTGCTAGATATTTTCACAATGATATTCCATTACCATCTCAAACCTAATATATTCAAAACTAAACTCTTCATCATTTCCCCTAAATCTTTTCTTTCTCTTAATTTCCTTATCCTGTTTAGGATAGCACCATTTTTCTAAGTAATTTAACATTGGGTTAACTTAAGAGACTTGCTCAATTATTCCTTCTCATTCACAACTTATATACTGTAAGTACTTGATTCAATCTTTGCAATGTTGCTTACATTGTCCACTTCTACCCTCTCATAAAAGAACCATTCAAATTCAGGTATTTATCAGATGTTATCTGTATTAATGCAATAGTCTCCTAATTGGCCTTTCTATATTTAGTTTCTCTCCCTCTCTAATAAATTCTCCCATATAGCTTCTTCATTAGTATTCCTAAATCACAAATCGTATTATGTTATTCACTTATTCAAGAAGTTTCAATAGCTCCCTATTGATTCTAGGATAAAATACAAACTCTTCTGTTTGACATTTAAAGCCCTGTATAATCTGTACTCAGTTTATCTTTGCAGGCTAATTAAACATTAGTTTTTTTCCCCTACATCCTCTAAACTCTAGTGAAAGGGCCTAGAATGTAAAACATTCTATTTCTTACCCTTATTCATCATGCTTAGAATGCTCTTTCCTCACTGCCACCTTTTGGAATCTCTTATTTACTTCAGGGCTCAGGTTAAGTGTCTTTTCCTTTTAATGCCTTGTTATTAGCACTACTGCACCACAAATTGTTTTAGATTTTATGAAGTTTTTGTTGTACTTTTGTCATGTATCTCATATTTTATTTTTATTTTCTTAGATTTTTACTTTCAAAACATATGCATAGTTTCCACATTCACCCTTGCAAAACCCTGTGTTCCAATTTTTTTTTTCTCCTTCCCTTTACTCCAATCATCCCTTACATAGTAAGTAATCCAATATGTTAAATGTATGCAATTCTTTGATACATGTTTCCACAATTATCATGCTGCAAAAGGAAAAGCAGATCAAAAAGGGAAAAAAATGAGACAGAAAGTAAAAAGCAAGCAAACAATAAAAAAGATGAAAATACTATGTGATCCACATTAAGTCCCCACAGTTCTCTTTCTAGATATAGATGGCTCATTCCAAGTCTATTGGAATTGGCTCAGCTTACTGATGAAAAGACCCATGTCCATCAGAATAGATCATCATATAATCTTGCTGTTACTGTGCACAATGTTCTCTTTATTCTACTCACTTCACTTGGCATCAGTTCATGCAAGTCCCTCTTGGCCTCTGTGAAATCATCCTGTTGATCATTTCTTACAGAACAATAATATTCCATAACATTCATATATCATTAATTTGTTTAACCATTATCTAACAGATGGTTTCCAGTTCCTTGACACTTCAAAAAGGGTGGCTACAAACATCTCTGCACAGATAGGTCCTTTGCCCTTTTTAATGATTTCTTTGGGATATAGACTCAGAAGAGACTCTGTTTTACCAAAGAAATGCAAAGTTTTATAACCCTTTGAGCATAATTCTATATTGCTCTCCAGAATGTTGTATCAATTCACAACTCCACCAAGATTGTATTAGTGCATTGTTGGTGGAATTGTGAATACATCCAACCATTCTGGAGAGCAATTTGGAACTATGCTCAAAAAGTTATTAAACTGTGCATACCCTTTGATCCAACAGTGTTACTACTGGGCTTATATCACAAAGAGATCATAAAGAAGGGAAAGGAATCTCTATGTGCACGAATGTTTGTGGCAGCCCTCTTTGTAATGGCCAGAAACTGGAAACTGAGTGAATGTCCATCAATTGGAGAATGGCTGAATAAATTGTGGTATATGAATATTATGGAATATTATTGTTCGGTAAGAAATGACCAACAGGATGATTTTGGAAAGGCCTGGAGAGACTTACACGAACTGATGCTATTCTATATAGCAGGGCCAGGAGAGCATTATATACTTCAACAACAATACTATATGATGACCAATTCTGATGGACCTGGCCATCCTCAGCAATGAGATGAACCAAATCAGTTCCAATGGAGCAGTAATGAACTGAACCAGCTATACCCCGCAAAAGAACTCTGGGAGATGACTAAAAACCATTGCATTGAATTCCCAATCCCTATACTTTTGCCCACTTGCATTTTTGATTTCCTTGTCAGGCTAATTGTACATTATTTCAGAATCCGATTCTTTTTTGTACAGCAAAACAACGGTTTGTTCATGGATACTTATTGTGTATCTAATTTATACTTTAATATATTTAACATCTACTGGTCATCCTGCCATCTGGGGAAGGGGGTGGGGGGAAGAAGGGGAAAAATTGAAACAAGAGGTTTGGCAATTGTCAGTGCTGTAAAGTTACCCATACATATAACCTGTAAATAAAAGGCTATTCAAATAAAAAAAAAAAGGAGAGAGAGGAAAAAAAAAGAATGTGTTAGTATCCCAGGTTTTTCACATCCTGTCCAATATTTATCATTATCTTTTCCTTTCATCTTAGCCAATATGAGAAGTATGTAGTAGTACCTGAGAGTTTCTCTTAATTTGTATTTCTCTTATTAATAGAGATAGAGTGTAATTCATATGACTAGAAATGGTTTTATTTTCTAAAAAATTAATTTTAAAAAGCATTATTGTGAAACTCCAAAACTACAATCTCAAGGAAAAAACTGCCAGATAAAAACAATTCAAATATCAAGGAGCAACAGTTAGGATTGCCCAGGATCTGGAAGTTTCTACAATAAAAGATCAGAAGTCTTTTAATACCATATCCTGGAAGGATTCCAGTAAGAGTTCAGCATTATCTTTTAGAAGAGTCAATGGAGCTTCAATGAAGTAAGAGACTTTCAATCATTTCTATTAAAAAAACTAGAACTAAAAAGAAAATTTAACCTACAAATACAGGATTTAAGAAAAGCACAGAAAGCTAAATGGAAGAATATATATATATATATATATATATATATATATATATATATATATATATATATTATTTAAAGGTTAAACTGTTTACATCCCTAGATAGGAAAATGATATCTGCAATTGTTGAGAATTATATCTATCACTGAGGAAGACAGAGGGGGTATTACATGGACTGAGGGTATGGTTGTGATATTAAAGAAAAAGACATTAAGGAATGGAAAAAATCTGTTTTGGGGGGAGAAAGAAAAGGTGTAATGAGACAGCTAGTTCACATTAAGGGGGCTAAAGGACCTATTACAATTGAGGGGGGAAAAGGAGGGGGATAAGCATTGTCTGGAGCTTGATCTCATCAGTTTTGGCTCTAAAAGTGAATAAATTAATCATTCAGTTGGGTATACAAATTTATCTAACCCTGTAAAATAGGAAGAGAAAAAGGGAAAGAAAAGGGAGCGACAGAAGAGAAGTGAGAGCAGAAACACTAGAGAAAATCTTAAGAGAATGGGGCAAAGGATTGATAGAAGGCAAGATATTATAGGAAATGGGTTTAAAAAGCACTACTAAAAGAAGGAGACAGGAGTAGTAGGAGATAAGGTAATGGGTAGGGTGGGTAAAGAAAACTCATGACTAAGGACAGAGTGGAAAGAGAACAAAAATATATTCAGGGAGAAAACAGGATGAAGAGAAATACAGAGGTAGCAATTACAACTGTGAATGTGAATGGAATGAACTCTCCCATAAAACTAAGCAAATAGCAGAGTAGATTAAAAAACAGAATCCTACAATATGCTGTTTACAAGAAAAACATTTGACACAGAGAGACACATACAGAGTAAACACAAAAGCCTGGAACAGAATTTATTATGCTTCATCTGAAGTGAAAAAAAAATAGGTGGGTGGCAATCCTGTTGCCAAAGAAAGCAAAAGAAAAATAGATCTTATTAAAAGACAGAAGGAAGCAAAGTACATCTTGAGAAAAGGTACCATAAATAATGAAATCCTCATGATACTAAATGAGTATGCACCAAGAGGTGGGGCAGAAAAATTCCTAGAGAAGATTTTAAGCCAATTACAGGAAAAAATAGATAGCAAAACTCCTCTAGTGGGGGACCTCAACCTTCCCCTCTCAAAATCAGATAAATCTAACCACAAAATAAAGACAGAAACTAGAAAGGTTAATAGGATTTTAGAAAACCTAGATATGATAATCCTTTGGAGAGAATGGAATAGGGATAGAAAGGAATATACCTCTTTCTTGGCAGTACATGGCACCTACACAAAAATTGACCATGTATTAATGCATAAAAATCTCACAATCAAATGCAGAAAGGCAGAAATAGTTTTCTTTGATGATTTTATGAAAGATATTATCTAAGCTCTTTTTTTCACTGTATTTTTCAGATAGTCCAATAATTCTTAGATTGTCTCCCCTGGATGTATGTCCAGGTCAGTTGTTTTTATGATGAGGTATTTTACATTCTCTTCAATTTTTTCAGTTTTTTTTTTTATAATTTTGTTTGATTGATTCTTGATGTCTCATTGAGTCATTCACTTCCATTTGTACAATTCTAATTTTTTGTAAATTATTTTTTTAAGTTAACTTTTTTTACTTCATTTTGTATTTGATCAATTTAACTTTTAAATGAGTTGTTTTGTTGAGTGGACTTTTTTCCATTTCATTAATTCTAATTTTTTTCAGTGTGTTGTTTTCTGCCTCCATTTCATCAATTCTGCTTTTTCAAGGCATTGTTTTCTTTTCAGATTTTATCAAATCTATTTTAAGGAGTTTTCTTCAGATGATTTCTGTGATTCCTTTTGCAAACTCTCCTGCAAAGGTCTCACTTTCTTTCCCCATTTTTCTTTTAATTCTCTTTTAAGATCCTTTTGAATTCTTCCAAAAGAGCCTTTTGAGTTGTAGACCAACTCATATCATCCTTTGAGGGCACGTTTTGCCTTTAGTGTCCTCAGGGTTTGAGGTCTGTTCTTTCTTGTATCCATAATAGCTCTTTTTTGCTGTTTTGCTCATTTTTAAAGGTTAAGGTTTGCTCTTGGGGCAAAGAGGATATTGTTACAAGGTTCTTCTACAAGGAAGAGTGACTTCATGCCACCTTAGTGATGGTGCTGCTGACTTTCTTCTTGTGTTACTAGATTTGGTCAAGTCCCCCATTATGCTGGGGTTTAGAAGCTCACTATTTACCTTCTGTAGTTGAGTTGTAGGTCTCACAGTTAGTCTACTGATCCACTGGCTTCTGAATCAATACAGAAGAGCCAACACTGCTATATTTTATCTAAGAGCCTCTCAATAGATTCTCCTGGGGCAAAGAGGCCTCTCATCCTGGATTCCTGCACTGCCCTTTTGTTGGTCTGCCTCTCCCCACCCCTGCCTGATTAGGGGAGGAATCTTTCCTTAAGTTCTTCCAAAGTATTTTCTGCTGGAAATTTGTTATACTTCAAATATTTGTCAGTTCTCTCACTCCAAAACTCATTCAGAGGCTTAATCTACTGAAGAAAACCAGAAATAGCTCAAAGACTTGTCTACTCTCCTCCATCTCAGCTCTGTCCATTGTCTTGTATTTTAAAGGCAAGGTAGCATAATTAATAGAGAATTAGCTTTAGAGACTAGAAGATCTGTGTTTTAATCCCATCTCTGACACACATCAGTGTGATGCTGGTCTAGTCACTCTGTCTTCTAGTTCATTGCTATAAGATTGCAAACTATATAAAAGGTAACAAACTGTAATGGTAAGGAGAGCTGTGACATCTGAGAGTTCCCTATACCAATGAAATTCAGGTCTAGTTTCTATCCCTGTCCTATAACATATTAAATTATCTATATTCTATGTGATATTCTATTTTATCTAGACTATAAACTCTATGAATGCAGAATTTTTTTTTGTCCTGAGAGCCTAGCATAGTTCCTAGCATAAAGTAGGTACTTAATATATGCTTATGAGTTTGTCCAAAGATCAAAAAAATCATCCTGTTTTCTTTCCTCAGGACAGTTGTTATTGTATCTCTGTCTCCTTTGTATTTTACATTCCCTCATACTGTAAAAGCAAAGGAATTTATCATTATACAAACTTATATACACAAATGTATGTATATATGCACATATTCAAATCAAGATGTGCATATATAGAAAGTAATAAGTAGGTATTACATATAAACACATATGCACATATACGCACGTAAATATTTGTGTGTGTGCATATAAATATATAATTTATATATACATATATTTGTATGCATATGTATGTGTGTGTATATATATGCACATATATGTATGGGTATGGGTATTAGAATGAAAGTATAAAAGATCATAGTAGAGAGAGACGATGACAGTGACTGAGGATAGGCTGAGCTAAGCTAAATGGAGACTCAAGGATAGAAAAAAGTTATAGAAGATAATGGAAGAAAAGCAACTCTATATCAAAGGAACTATGGGAGAACGAAGAAGGAATTATCAATTAACTAGAGCTATCATACTCTGTGGTCCCATGATAATACAGTGCAGAGTGATTAGCAGGGGATTATCTATCCTAGAATACATTTTATTTGGGGAATCAGCATTGTAGACTCTTCCTAAGAAAGCAGAGCCTGATAAGAGGAATATCAACCAAGGATTCACACTATGTGGACTAAGCCAATTCTTTCCCTAAAAGGTATTGAAACTGACCTGGAGATGATTGATTTGGGAGATTAAGATTTACTGTTCATTTAGTTTCTTAGTTGCCAGTGGTAAAAAAAAAAAAAAAAAAAAAATCCAGGGCAAGAGATGCACTAACTGCTTTGTCAGGATTCACTAGCAGGCCATCATGGATAACACAAGGGAAAAGAAACTACTCGTTTCAATCAAAACTGTACCTTGATAAGATGAGTTCTTCCTCTTCCAAATGTCCTTTTTCTTGAAATAACTAAATGTGCTTCATGTTTTTTTATTTTAACTGTCAGATGTATTCCAAGTCTATTATTTTGTTCCATTCTTAAAGGTCTAATATAAAAAGTACTATAGAATGGTTGGATCAATTCATAACAAAAAAATTTAATAGTGTACCTATTTTCTCTCATTCTTTCCAACACTTATCATGTCTGAGAGTTATGAAATGGCAGGTCAGAGTTGTTCTACTTTGCCTTTCTCTTTTCAATAATGACTTGGAGAATCATTTTCTATAATAAATATTTCTATAAATAGGTTTGATTTGTTCCTCTAAACACTGTCCCTTTATTTCTTTATGCCATTCATCAATTGGGTAATGACTTTTATTTTTAAAGTTTTGACTCAGTCTTATACCCAACGTATATTTGAGGAATCAAATTTGGAGAATCTTGCTGCATAATTTTTTGTTATTACTTCATGTCCATGGTATCATTTAGCATAATGTAATTTATCAATGATTATCTATTTTATTTGTTTATATTTTGTTTTGATTGTCTAAGATAATGATTGTTACTCCTGCCTTTTTATGTCAGCTCAAAAAAACATTAGATTCTGCTGTAAGTCTTTTTTAAATTTATGTTTTTATGTTTTTTTCTGTTTTAAGTGTGCCTTTTATAGACAACATATTGTTGGATTCTAATTTCTAACCCAATATACTATCTATTTTCATTTTATAGGTGAGCTTATCCCATTTACATTCTCTATTATAATTATTGTTTTCCTTCCATCCCATTTTTTTCTATTTTTTAAAATTCTGGCTCTGGCTCTCTCTCTCTCTCTCTCTCTCTCTCTCTCTCTCTCTCTCTGTCTATCTCTCTGTCTCTCTGTCTCTCTATCTCATCCTGTCTCTTCTCAAAGTCTGTTTTGCTTCTAACCACTTTATACTGTAATCTGCCCCTTCCTTTTCTATTTCCCTGTTTGTTGATACATTTTTATACACAACTGAGTGTGTATATAATATGTATGTATATTTTTTCCTCTTTGAACCAATTCTGATGAACATCAGATTCAAGTATTGCCTATTATCTTCTCCCATTTTTCCCTCATTGTAAAACCTCTTCTTTGAACGCTTCTTATATATGAGAAAAATGTATCCCTTCTACATCTCTTTTTCCCCATCTTTCAGTGTATCCCTTTTTCTCATCCTTTCATATTTTTTGGATATTATTCACATAATCAACATTATGTTTATATAAATTTAGCTGCTCTAATTACTAAATTCTTAGGATTTACATGTGTCATCTTCCTATATATTAATATAAACAATTTAATGTAATTCAGTCCCTTTTGATTACTCTTTCCTGTTTTCCTTCTAACATTTCTCTTGAGTTTTATGCTTCAATATCAAATGTTCTACTCAGTTCAAATCTTTTCATCAGGAATGTTTAAAAGTTGTCTATTTCATTAAATATCCATTATCCCCTGAAGGATCAGACTCAGTTTTGCTGAGTAGGTTATTCCTGTTCATAATCTTAGATTTTTTTCCTTATATAATATCATATCCCAAAATCCTTAACAGGTAAGCCACAAAATATTCTTCACTTTCCTCTAGTTATGTGCAATAGTCTTTGATTTCACCTGTCCAGTCCATGGAAATCAGGCAAAAAAAGGTCTCACAAGAATGTTTCATTCATGATGCTATTTTTTTTCTCATAAGTCTTTTGTTTTTAATTGCCCAATTTTCCATAACTATGGTGATTTATAGAAAAACAGAAGCAAGTGTAAGAGTGTGTCCAGTTATAGAAAACTGATTCTCTTTCTGACCACACTTAAAGCAAATCAAAAGACAGCTGCATTTTCAACCACAAAGACAAAAAAAGAAAACACCCAGTGGTCCAGACCACATTTGCCACTCTATTGTGAAAGTACCTTGAGAGTTACACTAATGCTATTCTAACTTATACCCCTCTAACTCTGCATCCTATTGTTCTGTGAAAACAACTATGCTTATAGTTGGTAAAGGAAAAAATACAACTAGAGAAATCTTTGTCCAAAATGTTTGTCAAAAATCTAACCTGTATTAACAGGGTCTCAGACAGTTCTTCTGTATATATGCCAGATTTCATATGATTATAGATTTAAAACTAAAAGGAAATTAGGAAATCAATTGGCTTAATTTCCTCATTTTACAGATGGAGAAGCTGAAGTCCAGAAATAGCAAATTTCATTCTAAGGTTCACTTAAAAAGTAAAAGAGGAATGAAGGAAGAGAAGGAAATGAGTGAAAAGAAAGGGGAGGAAGAAAGAAAGGAAAGGAAAGGAAAGGAGTAAGGAAAGTTGGGAGGAGGAAGGAAGGAAGGAAAGAAGGAATGAAGGCAGGAAGGAAGGAACAAAGGAAGGAAGGCAGGAAGGAAGGAGGAAGGAAGGGAGAAAAGAAAGAGGGAGGAAGGGAGGAAGGAAAGAGGGAGGAAGGGAGGGAGGGAGGGAAGAAAAGAGGGAAGGAAGGAGGGAAGAATATATCAAGGATTTACTATGTTCCAGGAACTGTGATAAGTATTTTACAAATATTATCGCCTTTAATCCTGCATACCTAAGTGCCTCTACATAGCTATGTTTTGTTTTGTTTTATTTAGTCCATTTTTGAGCAGTATGAGCAGTAACTTATGTGTATTAGGTACTTATCTAACTCAAGTCAATCCAACTAACATTTGTTAACTCATGTTTTAAGCACAAAAGCTTTGAGATTATGATTATAATGGTGAATTTATTAAAACACCCTATCTTGATACATGTTCATTTCATTTAATTAGGCATATTTCAATTAAAATTGTTTTGAGGTCATACTTTTTAGTTCTGTTTAGTTGGGATAGTGAGTAAGGAGAAGAAAGAGACTTAAAAAAGTATTTTGCTTCCTTTAATTAAAGCTAAAGTATTTCTTGGGGAATTAGGGGATAAATGAGATAAAGTCTTAAAAATATCATCATAAGACCTATCTGTGCACTTAGTGGATTTGTGGCAAGTTCATTCCCATGTTTTTTAAAAGAAAAACACTAATATCAAAGAAATGACCATTAATTATGCAATATCTTTCCTATGTGTTGATGTGCATTTCTTTTAGTCCCTAAGTGGAGTACAACTCTGTGAAGTCTTCTATAGCACAAACAGAAGTGTTATAGAACACAGGAGTCCTGCTTCTTCCTCATCTTGATTTCTTTCTTCTAGTTCTAGAAAGTAAGAGAAAATGTTCTACTTCTCTTACACAAAAAGTATATCCATTTTCTTTCCCTATTCTTCCCCACCTACACCCTCAATTGCTTAAATCACAACTCCCCTCAAAAACCTCTACCCCCCCCCAAAAAAAAAAGAACATATTAGGCTACTTCGGTGAGCAAGACCTTTTATTATCACATTTCATCAATGTATAAGATCTTAGATCATTTGAGTTCCATGCCATTGGAGTGTGATCTTTAGTAAGTCACTTTATCAAAGATTTTAAAACTTTAAGAGATCTCAGGATTTTAAGAGTCAGTGTGGAGTCACTAACAAGTCATTGTCAAATGTCACAGAATTATTAAATAGCCTAGCCATGATTTGAAACCAAGTCCTCTGACTCCAAAGTGAAAGTTCTTTCCAATACAGAATTTCCTTTATAGTAATTCATTCAATGATATTCATTCTAAGATCTGTTATTTGTCTGTTACCTGAGGGTGGGAGGAAGAAGAAAGGGAGGAAGGAAGGCAGAGGTGAAGTATGTCTATTGTCAGAGTGTCAGTATACTAAATTTGGGAATTTTATCATTATTTTGGCCAAGAAATAATATTGTTTTCAGGAACATAAATCTTGAAAAACAATGTTTTATTTATTTATTTTTGCGAAGGCAATTGGGGTTAAATGACTTGCCCAGGGTCACACAACTTGGAAGTGTTAAGTGTCTGAGACCATATTTGAACTCAGGTCCTCCTGACTTCAGAGCTGGTGCTCTATTCACTGTGCCATCTAGCTGTCCCTTGAAAAGCAATTTAACAAGTCATAAAGGAAGAGAGTATAATCTTACTTTGTGGAAAGATTGCCCACTTTCATTCATTTGCTCATTGATTCATTAATTCAACAATAATTTGTATTGTTGTTATGTAATTACTACATATAAGTCCTGAAGGAATGTGTTGAGGAAAAGAGAAAAGAAGAAAAATGATTCAAGTCTTGCCCTAAGGGAACTTATAGTCTAATAAGGCATTCAAGATATGTACACAGATAACTATAATACAAGTTAAAAATTGATTAATGTCACTTTTAAAGACTAGGTGATGTGAACCTTTGTTTTTCTGTTCAGGAGAATTTGTCTACAGATGCAAATAGTTGATTGAATTGTGGGGTGATCACACCCCCAGATGACAATAACTAAGCTTAGGTTTTTCTGTTGGTAATGGAGGCTCTCTTTTCTAACCTATCCTGCTTCTCTGTCAGATGCACAGAAAAAGCCAAAGGAATTGTTTAAGAGGATCTAGGAGGGAGTGATCATTCTTGTATTGAGCAGTGTTGAGCAAAACAATTAAGGAAAGATTTATATAGAAGGTAGCACCTAAATTGGGTCTTGAAGGAGATAAAGAATGTCAATGTTCACAAATGTTGAGGGACTTCATTTGTGGCATGAGGGAATAGCATGTGCAAAGAATATGTAATCACATAAGCTGAAAATAGGAAGATTGAAACTAGTAAATACATTGAAGGAAAATACTTAGTTTTTCTGGAACATTTTTTCATACAAATAAAAAAACCACCATAATTATAGATGAACTTTAACTGACTTCTTCCTGGTATTTTTGCCCAACTCAGTAGATCAAAGGCCCTGCAATCATTTTGATACAGTCCCCAAAATAAATGTGTTTAAGATATCTTTCAAAGTACTTATGTTTAAAAAACCACTTCCTTCAGATGCTCCTTTGGTGAAAATAGAAGCAAACAACAACAAAAAAATAATCTTTTCTCCAACATTTGCTTTCATTTGTTTGTTTGTTTATGCTGAGTAGTTGTGTGAGAACCTGAGGCTGCTCATTTGGGATTCTTTGATCTTTAAATAACTAAAGAAGGAGCTCTGAACTTTTTTTCCTAGGACTTAAAACCATGAACAAAAACACTAACAAACTAGCTATCCTAGATTCAAAGAAATAGACCTAGAAAAGACATTAGAGGTCATCTAGTACAACTCATTTTACAGAGAAGGAAACTAAGGTACAGGGAGGCTCTGACTTACTCAAGACAACAAGAGAAGTAAATAATAATAGTGGGATTGGAACCCAAATTCTCTGACTCTAGAGCCACATTCTTTTATTATTCTTTACTATGCTGGTCAGCAAAATGAATAACAGATAACTCCATAGATATGCCACATGCCAATTAATAATTGCTCACTCTGGTGTTTTTGACAGTCATAAACTAAGCTTGTTGTCACTCAAGGTATATTTTCCTTCTATAATCTACAGTATTTAAGGTTTGGAAAGATATAAATTAAGAGTTGCTCAAAAAGAACCCAATGCTCAGGGGTCCATTTCAAATTTTCAACCCTAACTAGGGACCAATCAAAGGTTAGATGTTTTTTTTTTTAAGTCTGCTCAGCATCCAGGAGACTAGGGTACTAGTATAATGGGAATTCTGAAGGTGGTGCATGGAAATACATTAATCAATAAACATTTATTAACCACCTACTATATGATAAGTACTGTGCTAAACACTGGAAACACATTAAAACACTCCAGAGAGAAGTATTTCTGTATTTTTTGACCCAGGAAGTAGCTTTTTAAAAATATGCTGACATATAATAGTGCTAACATTCAAGTCATATTCTCTGAATATCACCCAGCTGAATATACCCATGGAATTTCCATGAAATTCCAAGGATAAGACTTTAGATTTGGAGAAATACTCAGTTATCATATAGTCTGCTCCCTTTGTATCACAGATGAGATCACATATATCAAAGAACTTATGGTTGCTTAGTAAGTTGAAGCTTTAATGGAGAACTTCCTCCTTTTCTCCTACTGTTGTCATTATCTACCTGGGAAGTATTGGGCAGGAAGTGATTGGTTCAATGATTGGCCTCAGACCTTCAGTCATTACAGTTTCTTGCTTACTTTGGGTCCCTGAAAATAAAGCAACAGGGCTCATTAGTTCTGGGGCCTTCAGTGACCTCACTCCAATGGGTACCTTCTAGTAGAATGACTATACCAGGAAAAAACCTTCAGAGAGGCCATTAAAAAAAAAAGAATGCTAAGAGATCCATGAATCAGAGCAATATGCTGTATTTTTTAATGAAAATGACAGTAACAGCGGCTCTGCTCTTATGAAAGGAAAATAAGTAAAATTTGCTTCATATTGTCCAGATGAAAATGATCAAAATAAGTGAGACTGGACTCTTAATTGGGGGTGAAAATGGTATACTTATAATGGAATCTTTGGGACTATACTGAAGGAATTTTAATAAGTCAGTTCAAAAGTTTTGTTCACCAATTTGAAGAGATTCTTTGTGAGAAGGAATATGTCCTAACTCTGAATAGTGTAGAACTTTGGCTAGGACCATGACACTGGAGATTTAGTGAAATAATAAATAGTATTGTTGCATCCAACTCGATCTGGTGTCTGATATTGATTTCTCTTGGGTGGACAGTGCGGCTACATCAGGGTTCATGATCTTCAGCTGTACCACTGACAGAAGTAGATGAAATCTTGTTGGTTAGCTGACTTCTCTCTTCCCTTTTGACTTGGAGGTCTGAAAGGTCAATCTCATTCTTGTTGTTTACCCCCGCCCCTTCCCCAATCTTGACTGAAACTGAGAAATTCAGTTTTATATGAAATGGAAATGCTTTCTGGTAGCTGAGAGAGAGAGGAAAGTAAAACCTTACTAACCATAATATTCAGGATGTGTTTGAATCTGGAGTAGGATCACTTAAGAACAGAGACATATGCAGACAGAGTTTTACCTAAGGTTCAGTAATTTAAAGAGAATGGTATTTTTTTAAGCATGTAAAAAAGAAGCTAAGTACCCAGCAAGCAAGGATACATAGTAATAGTAATAACAATAACAATAATAATAATAAAGGAAACTTTCAAATAAATGTTCCTTCCTCTAGACTACCTGACTCCCTAGCTCAGGAGCATTTACAGAATAATGACTTCCCTTTTCTGAAGTTTCTGCATATAGGAGACAAATGCTTCTTTTTAAGATTCCTGTTGTTTTTCTTAGGGTCGGTCATATTGCAAAGTCCCTCCCACTGTAGGGCCTTGTTTCACTAGTTCCTAGGTCTCTTCTTGGCTCACAGTCCCCACCTCTACCAAAAATATTCACACCATCCAAAGCTAAATTTATTTGTCCTATGAGAATCTTGTGGAATATTTGGCATAGGCACTAAAACTGCTAGTTGATATTTCCTACATAAATTTTAATAGCCCATTAGAAAGGAAAAACATCACTATTATAAATATTACTGAACTAGGAGTCAGAAGACTTGGTTCAGTTTCCAGCTCCAACACATACTAGCTCAGAGCTATGATCCTGAGATCTGAATTGTGTGATTTTTTGCAAATCATATAGACACCAATCCCCAATGTCTTCATGTGTACAGGAAGTACAATAATAAATATTACAGGGTAGTTAGTAGAAAGTGACTTTGGAAACCTTAAAATATTATATATTATTGCATTATTATATATATACTGCAATACAATCATTATTTTATATATCATATGTTTCACATGACTGGCCTTTCCAGTCTACCTTCCAGCTAAACTAGTTGACATGATCCTCTCTTTACATGACATTCCATCACCCAATGTTCTGCCTTTTATATAGAAAATCTCAAATGCCTAGAATTCCCCATCTCCCCAGTTCTTCATGGAATCTCTAAGTTTTAGAGTTTTAACTAGAGCGCTACCTTTCTCATAAGCTCTTTCTTTCACATTGCCCCATGCTATTTCATAGTGTCTGTCTCTTAAAATGTTTTTATTAATATTTGTATATATATATGTATATATGTATACATATATATATATATATATATATATATATATATAATTACTTCTCTTTATACATGCCATTTACCCAAGTATATGTAAATTCCTTGAGAACAGGAATGGGTTTACTTTTGTCTTTGCATTTCCAGTGCTTAGAACAGTACCTAGAGGATAATAATTTTTAATCCATGCTTGTTGAATTGAAATGTTAACTTATGTTATGAACACCAAGTTGGAACTGAAATTCTTCCCAGAAGAACTAGTGTCAAATCAATCTATTAGAAACGTGATGCAATGTTGCCATTTCATTTCCTTTTTTTGTTTGTTTTTTTCCTTATAATGCCTTCCCTTCAGTAGTCTCTTCTATAATGAAAAAAGCAATAGCAGCAACAGGTTGCCTATAATATAGGCTTGTTTTATTTTCAGTCTTTTTTATTATTTAACCTGCACCCACAGGGAGGTGAGCTGATACCCTATCGTGCAAGCCTTTTAGAACAGATAGACAAACTTATCTAATGGTCAAGGGAATTGTTCAGAATCACAACCATCTAGAAATTCCAGGTCAGGATTTGCTTGGGCTGGAAGATTTAATTTGCCAGACTGCTGGGTCTGTCAAAAGTTTCTGCAGTAACCACTTGGGTCCTCATAAAGCAGAAACAGCAGAGGAGGAAAATGAGATCCTGGATCAATTCCTCTGTTTGGAGACGTTAACTTATATATGTTGTGCACACACACACACACACACACATACACACACACCCCTAGTGTAATTGCTCTGACAGATTAACTAAGGAAACCTATGCTTTTGTTTATAAGAATCATAATGAAATGAATGAAGACATTATAGCCTTTATGTGTGGAGTAAAGTGACTTCTAATAAAGGAAATCCAATAGTGTCATAAATTGAATTAAACAGTGTTATGAACTGACTTGAAATGTATTGGACCCATAGATGCAAAAACATTTATTTATTACTTACTATGCTCAAGCCAGGCTAATTCTCTCATAAGATTATGCACCAACTTATAAGTAATTCGAAGAGATGCAAAGATTTCCGGCTAGACTCCAAGTGTCATTTAATGGAGTTATATCCCTAAATGCTCCAATGTGTTTATGAATTGGAGTCTTAGTGTTAAAATGTCCCCTTTGGAAACAGGCTGTGTGTGCTTCATGTATCCTATAGATCTGCATCCCATTAAAGACAGAGACCAGTGGAAACTGTCAAACTGCTCGTGTGTCCCTGTCGTCTGAGAAGATGATCTTGCACTTGCCTTGCAATCCCTTTTTAACCAGTCATTTGGAAAGACAGGGTAAGGTGCTTGGGGACTAGAGCTTGACAGAAGCTGGAAGAAACAGCTTAAGAGCAGACACCAGAGCATTTCACCTTTCTTGCTGATCTAACACAACCTATGGTAACCGTATCTCCCAGCCTTTCTGTGACATGTCTCACAGAGCTCAAAGCAGTTCCTTTTGGCCCCTCTCAATCCAAGAGGGAACAATACTGCAAATTAGTCTTTGGGGATGAAACTAAGCACATATATCCATAATATCTGATCAAAGCTTCTCAAAGTCAAGACAGAATCCTCTACATAGAGGTAGTATGAGTTATTATTACATTTATAAGTAGCTCTGCACTAAAACTGGGCAATCATGTCTTATAAGGTATAATAATATATACCCCTAAGACTCTTTGACCTTTTTCCTATTTCCTATATTTATATCAAAACTAAAATTGTTAGTTGACCCAAAGAACAAGTGACATAGAGCTAAAGAATAATCTCATAAATAAATTAATTAAGTGCATACCACAAGGAGATTATTACATTTCTACCATGATTCAAATAATCTTGCCCTTCAGCGTCCTGTGGATAATTTTTAAAGCATCCATTGATTCAATTAAATTCAATTCAACAAGCATTTAATGAGGGCCAGCTATGTGCAAGGCCCTCTGCTGGGCACTAGGGAAGCACAAATTAAATAAGCTTTTTCTCTTTTTTCTTTTCTTTTTTTTTCTCTTTGGCCTAAAAGAGTTGTTAGGTTAATAGAAGAGGGAGTCACATTTGTTTTAGGGGCAGGAAAACAGAATTGAGATCATAGATTAAATGATATTTTGGGATGATTTCCACATCTGGATCAGGGAAAATACAAGTATTTAAGTTCTTTTGTAACTTAAGTGATATTGTACCATTTTCATATTAATTCATCATTTTCAATATATGAGAAAATACAGAAGGAAATGACCAGAAAAGACTGAGAATTTTTGGCAAGTTCTTTCTAAAAAAGGAACATAAACCCACATGGTATATATGTCAATCCCCAAATGTCCAATGGGGCCCATAGAATTGAATTCTATCTTAATATTATCAAAGAATATATCTTAAGAGAGGAAATGAACAGAATTGGCTTTTTTTCCCTGTCTTTTTTTTTAAGAATTGTTTTGAGAGGCATGTTATATATTGGATACTATAAGATATTTGGTGTCAGGAAGATCTGCATAATTTGTCTGGAGTTTAATTTCCTCTTTTATGAAATGATCTCTAAGATCTCTTCCAAATTTTTATCTATGATCTCATAATTTATGTAATACCTTCATCCTGAGGCCTATAAATTTGAACATTCACCACTTACTTCAATGAATGCCTTGTCACTGGGGAAGATTGCCCCAATCTGAAGTGAGGATATATTTGAAACATAGTTATTTGAGTTATGCACCAGCAAAAAAAAGGATGTTATCTCAGGAAGGATCATTTTCTTTATTACTACAAACAACTACCCATGTCAACTAAATATGAAAGGGTAGAAGAAAGAAGAGATAGGAAGGGAGAGAGAGAAAAAAGTGAAGGAGAGGGAGAGACAGAGAAACAGAGAGAGAGAGAGACCCAAAGAGAGACAGAGAAAGATAAACAGAGACAAAGAAAGAAATCAGAGCTACAGAGACAGAGAGAGACAGGTGGGGCAGAGTGGATGGGGGAGAAGGGGGGAAGTGATAATAAAAAAATAGATTAAGGGAAGGCGAAGGGAAAGCAAGCAGGAAATAAACTGATCAAGACTTTGCATGAATGACATATTTAACATATATAGGACTGCTTGCCATCTAGGGGAGGGAGTGGAGGGAGAGAGAGGAAAAATCAGAACAGAAGTGAGTGCAAGAGATAATGTTGTAAAAATTTACCCTGGCATGGGTTCTGTCAATAAAAAAGTTATTATAATAAAAAAAGAAAGAAACAAAAAATAAAAACTTGAAAAAAATTTAAAAAATTTAAAAAAGACTTTTTATAAAGAATTTCTGGGGGGGAAAGAAAAAGTGCAAGACAAATCCTAGTTTAAAATAATTTATTATAAGAGTAGATTCATTGGCACTCAAATATTTATCTCAAATAGTTGGAACCTGAGAGCATAAAACCAAATCAGAAAATTGAGCAAATCATGAGCGTTGTGGTCTAGGAGTATTCTAGTAAGAGAAATGAGTCCTAGTATAGTTTGACTCCTGCTATTATCTAGCTGAGTGATCTTGGTAAAGTCACTTCTCCCATCCAGGACCTCAGTTTGCTCAATTTTATGATAAAAAGGTTGAACCAGATGATTTTTACAAAATGAACCAGAGAACTAATGTTGTATAGTTAATAGCACAGTTTACTTAGATTTAAGAAGAACTAGGTTCAAAACTTACTTCACTTTGACCAGTAGTATAGCATAGAGAGTCACAACTTCTCTGAGCCTTAGTTTCCTCATCTGTACAAGGATACTAATATTGGAAGAATTTCCCTCATAAGATTTTTGTGAAGACTGCATAAAATGTATGGAAAACACTTTATCAATTTTAAAGCACTGTGATTTATTCTTACTTTAGTAATCACTTTGTCCAGCTACCTGGACTTTCTCTTAACCATCCCTGTTAAGTGGAACCCTTGCTGTTGGTCAACACTTGCCAGGGTGGGAATTCGCCAAACAATACAAAATTCCATTTCAACTAAATAATTATCTACTTTAAATAGAAATCTTAATAATAACTAATAGTTATATAGTGTTTTACAGTTTAGAAAATGCTTTTGCAAATATCTCATTTTATCTTAACGAAAACCCTAAGAGGTAGGTGTTATTATTGTCCCCATTCTACAGATGGAGAAACTGAGGCAGGCTGGTCATGTGACTTGTTCAGGATCATATAGCTAACATACGTCTGATACCGGATTTGGTCTCAGCTCTTTCTGATACCAGATACTGTGTTCTACCCACTGGGTCACCTAACTGTATCAGGTTAATCAAGCAAAACAAAGCTTTGTTCTGGATGTCACATTTAGGAAAAACACTAATTATGTAATAAATATACCAAAAAGGACAGCAAGAATGGCAAAAAAACTTCAAAATCATATAAAATCACTTCAAAGAGAGAGAGATTTAGACTGAAGGAGAACTGGAGAGGGAAAATGCCCAGTAGCTGTCATCAAGTCTAGAAAGGTCACAGAAGAGACCTACCCTTGCATAAAAGAAGAGATTTAAGATCTTGAACAATTAAAGTTACTTGAATGTGGACTGGGATGCCCTAATGGAAATCTTCAAGCAAAGACTGCATGACCACTCATGCAGTATTTTGTAAAGGGAATTCTTTTTCAGGGACAGGTTAGACTAGATGGCCTCTCAGAGCCTTGACTATGCTGGGATTTGGGGATTCTGTTAGTAGTCAATCACAAAGGCAGGGTCTAGTTTGCATGCTAGTAGCTTTTGCAGAGGATAAAAATTGTAGCAATTCAAACATAACAATCTCATCAGGAAAGGTCAATTAGATTGGGATTAGGGATACAAGAAATAAAAGCCTCATTTAAAAAGAAAAACTTTCAGAAAAATGGATTTTCTGCCTTTATGCTTATGGAAAACTTTCCCCAAAGTCACAGAAGTATTTATAATTATAACAAGAAATGAAAGGGAGGCAGAGATGGAGGCCTGTTTTCATTGAAGAATCATGGGATAGGAAAGCTATGTTCCAAATGCCAAATCTACTATTCTTTATATTCCTCTTTTTGTCCCTTTGTCTATGTCTCTGTCTCTGTTTCTCTCTCTGTCTCTCTCTTTCTTTCTTTGTCTGCCTCCCTCTCTCTCTCTGTCTCTTTCTTTCTTTGTCTGCCTCCCTCTCTCTGTCTCTCTCTGTGTCTCTTTCTGTCTCTGTGTCTCTCTGTCTCTCTCTTTCTCTCTCCCTTCTTTTCTCCTCCTTTCCTCTTCTTTACTCCCTTCCTTCTGCTTTATCCCTACACCTCTTTAGAAGTAGACAGAAAAAAAAGATAAAATTAACATTGAGATATCCTTCATATTTCTATGAAGATAGAACAACTTGTAAGCTCAGACAACATAGCATAATGGACATGTTAATGAATTTGACTCTGTAAACTTATTTTTATTTTAAAGTCCTTGATTGTTCCAGTATTCCCTGCTTCCATAACAAAGTGTTAGAAGTTGATCAAGAAAGGCTCCCTACCAAATTAATAAGCTCAACAGAAAGTAACCTTTGTTTGGAACTTGATATGGTTCATATTGCTTCTTGTTAAGAGGGCAAAAGACAACTATTGGTTAACTCTAAGTAACTGGAGCTGCCCCAAAATTAATTGGTAGTTGAAAACTATCCCTTAATAAAACTCCTAGAATCTTGGTTTCAGACTACAGTTGACTCTAAAATCAATTGGCTTAGGTAAAACTTTTAAGAGGTTAGGTCATGTTAGAAGATGAAAGGAGAAAATAGACTACCTCAATCCTTTTGGTGATTCTTCCTCCTCCTTCTCAACCTTTTCCTCCTTTAGCTTCTCCTTCTCCTTGTACTTCTTGTTCTTGTTCTTCTTGTTATTCTTCTCCTCTTCCTTCTCTTTCTTCTCCTATATGTCTTTCTTCCCCTCCTTCTTCCCCTTCTATTCCTCAGCCCCTCTCCCCCTTCACAACCAATTTCTTTCCTTCTCTCTTTGTCTTCCATGAATGGATCCAGTATTCATAGGAAAGTATAGCACAATTCAAAAGTATCATTGGAGAAAAATTTTTGTTAGTCTGGCCCCTGAAAACCACTGGTACTGATGATAAAATTCATTGAATTTTAGAAAATTGCTCTCTAGGTTGCAGGAAGATTATATATTGTTAGTTACCCAAATGGTATGGCATGGACTCCATTGTATGTAATTTTTATGCTTTTAAAGTCAATGTTAGTTGTTGTGACCATGTTTGCATAGAGTAGAAGAAGCTAATTTCATATGGAAGATGCTGCAATTAGCCCCTTCTTCAGAAGAATGAAGACATGGAGAATTTGGGTCTTGGTATTACACAGCTATATATAACATGCTCCTGTAATACAGAGTGATAAAAATTACCACTTGTAATTTTTCCCTTAGCCTCATAGAAGGAAAAATAAAATACAAAGAAACCCTTTAAAACTTATAAAAAGTCAGGAGTAACTTCCTTGCTTTTCAATGATAAATGAATAATAAATTCTACTCAAAACATATCGTCTATGCTAAGTAGAGTTCATTTAAAAAGCTATTGAGTATGTTCATTTTGTAGAGCTTTCAGTACTCTCCCAGAGTATGCCATTAATTACCAGCCAGAATAAAGTACCAAAGTCATAACCTGATTCCTTAATGAGTTTCCCATAAATCTGGTCTATTCATTAGAGGTCAAATTGATAACCACTAAGAGTGAATATCAATGCTTTCTATAGTTCTAAAATAATATGATTATAACAACAAAATGGCATCTCCCTTCAAAATTTTAGAAAATTAACACTTCAAACACATATAACTGATAACTCACATAATAACTTAAAAAGCAATATGGGCATTTCATTAGAAAGTGACCCAATACACAGAAATTAATGGTTATAGAGGTTTTAAATATAAAAATAAAATCATTAGACATTAAATTGGATTTGTATTTATAGATTCTCTCTTCCTGGGAGGAAGAATTACTCCCTAGTAATTTTTTGTCTTATAGCAAATGACTCCAAATTTAAAAGCATTTATTCCCCATTGTCACTTAAACCTTTAATTTGTCAAATGCAAAATAGTCAAAGTGAAAAGGTATTTTCCAAAATAAAGGCATTGGCCTTCCAGGATATGAGACTGGGACTTAAGCTTGAGATGGGGAGAAGAGTAAGTTTTTCTCCTTTAAAGCAGCCATAAACTTTTAAAACGTAGAAGCCAAGAGTTAAGTGAAATTTGATTTTGTTGTAAATTAGATGAAATAGCTCCTCAGTATCCAATTATTTATCCAGCAAGAGAACAAACTTTAAAGGGATTTTTTTAAAATCCTTCCTCTTCATCCATGTTCTTTGACCAAGAGAAAATATATTTTAAGTTTGTTAAACAATGTAAACCTCTATGAAAAATAAAAGTTTTTTTTTTTTTTAATTTGAGGTACTTTCTGAATGTAAAGAAAACTGGTATTAGAGTCAGAAGAACTTGTTTTGAATGTTATATCACATGTTTTTATTTTGTGTCACTGGTCACCACTATTAAAAAGAAAGTAGACATATTTTACTAGTTTTGAAGTAAATATTAATGATTAATTTAATTCAAATTAACTTGTCTTTCAGTTTTGTTTCTCTTAATTATATCAATTGTATACATTGTTCTAGTCCTATTTATTCAAGACCATATTGCTTCATACAAATCTTCTCTAGACTTTCTGAATTCTTCAAATTTGACTTTATTATAACACTTTCCTTGTGGTGAACATGAATTCATATATTAGTGTTTGTTTAGCCAATGCCCAAATGATAGACACTTTGCTAATAGTTGTTAGCTAGCATAGAAAGTGCTGCTAAAAACTTAATCTCCTTCTTCTCCTTCTTCATCAGTATCATCATATATGTCCTTTCCCTCTGAAATTAACCTCCTCTGAAAGAAGGAATTTGTGGCCAAAGAAGAACTAGAGTGTAAAATGGATTTTTATTAAATTAAGTTTAAAAATGTTTGTACAAACAAAATCAATATAGACATGACTAGAAGAGAAGCAGAAAAATGGGGAGAAATTTCTACATCGAATGGTTCTAATAAAGGCCTCTTTTCTAAAATATATAGAGAATTGACTCAAATTTATAAGAATTTAAGCCATTCTCTAATTGACAAATGATCAAAAGATACAAACAGAAAATTTTCAGATAAAAATTAAAACCATTTCTAATCATATGAAAAATGCTTAAATCATTATTGATCAGAGAAATGCAAATTAAGACAATTCTGAGATACTACAATATATCACTCAGATGGACTAAGAAGACAGGAAAAGATAATGGTGAATGTTGGAAGGGATGGGGAAATACTAGGACACTTACGTATTTTGGTGAAGTTGTGAACTCATCCAACCATTCTGAAGAGCAATTTGTACTATGCCCAAAGGGCTATCAATCTGTACATATCCTTTCATCCTGCAGTGCCTCTGCTGGGCCTGTATCATAAAAAAGGGGAAAAGACTCACATACACAAAAATGTTTGTAGCAGCCTTTTTTATAGTGGCAAGAACCTGGAGCCTGAGTGGATACTCAACAATTGGAAAATGACTGAATATGTTGTGATTTATAAATGTTATGGAAAATTATTGTTCTTTAAGAAATGATCAACTGGATGATTTCAGGGAAGTTTGGATAGACTTATATGAACTGATGCTAAATGAAATGAGCAGAACAAAGAGAACATTGTACACAGCAACAGCAAGATTATATAATCAATTCTGATGGATATGGCTCTTTTCAGCAACAAGGTGATTCAGACTAGTTCCATTGGTCTTGTGATAAAGAAAGCAACCGGCACCTAGAGAGATGACTGTGGGGGCTGAGTGTGGATCACAACATAGTATTTTCACCTTTTTTATTGTTATTTGTTTGCATTTTGTTTTCTTTCTCATTTTTTTTCCTTTTTTGATTTTTTTGATTTTCTATCCAAAGTCTATTAAGCCTTTTATAATAGATCACCATATATACTGGCTGTTATTATGTATAATGTATTCCTGATTCTGCTTGTTTCACTCAGCATCAGTTCATGTAAATCTTTCCAGGCCTTTCCATAGTCAGCTTGTACATATGTTTTAAAGAACATTATATACCATTATTATCATGTACCATAACTTGTTCATATAATTTCTGTTGGTGTTATTGATATGGTTGATTATGGTAATAATTTTCCTGATATTGAATCAGCCCTGCATTCCTGGTATAAGTCCCACTTGGTTATAGTGTATTATCTTATTGATAAAGTGCTGTAATCTCTTTGCTAATATGTTATTTAACATTTTTGCATCAATATTCATTAGGGAGGTTGGACTGTAATTTTCTTTCTCTGGTTTGATCCTTCCTAGGTTTGGTATCAATGCCATATTTGTGTCACTGCAATTTTGACACTGTTCCTTCTTCCTATTTTTCCAAATAGTTTACATAGTATTGGAATTAATTGTCCTTTAAATGTTTAGTAGAATTCACTTGTAAATCCATCTAACTCTGTTGATTTTTTTTCCTTAGGGAGTTCATTAATGACTTGTTCAATTTCTTTTTCTAAAATGGGACTATTTAAGTATTTTATTTCCTCTTCTGTAAACCTGGCAAATCTATATTTTGGTAAATATTCACCCATTTCAGTTAAATCATCAGTGTTGCTGCCATTGAGTTTGGCAAAATAGCTCTTAATTTTTGCTTTAATTTCTTTCTCATTGCTGGTAAGTTTATACCTTTGATTCTTGATATTGGTGATTTGTTTTTTTCTTTCCTTTTCATGATCAAATTTACCAAAGATTTCTCTTTCTTAGTATTTTCATAAATCCATCTCTTAGTTTTGTATATTTGTACAATAGTTTTGTTAGACTATTTTATTAATCTCTCCTTTGAGTTTAAAATTTTCTAATTTGATATTTAATTTGGGGTTTTTAATTTGTTCTTTTTCTAGCTTTTTTAGTTGCACGCCTAATTCGTTGATCTTCTCTTTCTCTATTTTATTTATGTAGGCCATTTATGTTTTGGTATGTTGTCTTATTATTGCCATTCTCTTGGATGAAATCATTGATTATTTGAGTGATTTGTTGTTTGACCCACTCATTTTTTAAAATGAGATTATTTAATTTCAAATTGGTTTTTAATATATCTTTCTCTGGCTCTTTATTGAATATGATTTTTATTGTCTTGTGGTCTGAAAAGGAATAATTTATTATTTCTGTCTTTCTGCATTTGATTGTGAGTTTTTTATGCACTAATACATGGTCAGTTTTTGTGTAGGTGCCATGTACTGCCAAGAAAAAGGTGTATTCCTTTTAATACCTGTTCAATTTTCTCCAGAGATCTATCATATCCAGGTTTTCTGGGATCCTATTAGATTCCCCAGTTCTTTCTTGTTTATTTTGTGGTTAGACTTGTCTGATTCTGAGAGGGGAAGGTTGAGGTTCCCCACTAGAATAGTTTTGTTTTTTTCCTGTAACTGGCTTAAGATTCGGAATTTGTCTCCTGTATCACTTGGTGCAAACAAATTTAATATTATTACTACTTCATTGTTTACACTACCCTTTATCAAGATGTATTTTCCCTCCTCTCTTTTAATAAGATCTATTTTTACTTTTGCTTTCTCTGAGATCAGAATCCCCCCCTTAATTTTTTTTACTTCAGCTGAAGCATAATAAATTCTGTTCCAGTCTTTTACCTTTATTTTATATGAGTCTCTCTGTGTCAAATGTGTTTCTTGTAAACAACATATTTTAGGATTCTATTTTTTAATCCACTCTGCTATTTGCTTCCATTTCACGGGATACTTCATTCCATTCACATTAACAGGTCTGATTACCAACTGTGTATTCCCTCCTCCCTATTTTCTCCCGTGTGTGTGTGTGTGTGTGTGTGTGTGTGTGTGTGTGTGTATTTTTTTCTATTTCCACTGACTTTAGTTCTGTGGGGTTTTTTAAATTTTTTTTATCTCCCCATCCACTATGCTTCAACTCTTCTCTTAGTAGTGTTTTACCCCTCAATCCATTTCCTTACCTTTTTATCTTATCTTTTCCCTGGTTTTTTGCTCTCCCTTCTATTCTATCTCTCCCTTTTATTTTACTCTTTCTCCTTCTACTTCTTTATAGGCTTAGATAAATTTCTATACCCAACTGAATTATTAATTTATTCCCTCTTAAAGACAAAACTACTGAGATCAAGCTTCAGACAATGCTCATCCCCTTCCCTTCTTTCCCTCACTTGTAATCAGACCTTTGCACTTCTTCATGTGAACTAATTGTCCCATTATACTAACCCTTTCCTCATTTTCCAGTACAGACCTTTTCTCACCACTTAATGTATTTCTCTTTGATGTCATCACATCACAGACCATTCACAGCCAGACCATCAGTTCATGTGATGACCCTCTGCCTGCCCCAGTAACAGATACAGTTCTCAAGAGATAGTTATTGTTTTCTTATCTAGGGATATAAACAGTTTAACTTTTACATATATATTTTACCCTGTTCACCTTTTTATAGTTCTCTTGACTCCTGTGTTTGTAGATTAAATTTTCTATTTAGTTCTGTTTTTTTTTTCAATAGAAATTATTGAAAGTCTCTTACTTCATTGAAGCTCCATCTCTTCTTCTGAAAGTTGATGCTGTCTCACTGGGTAGTTAATTCTTTGTTTAACCCCAGATCTTTTTCATTCTGGAATATGGTATTCCAGGACCTCCAATCCTTTATTGTAGAATGTAGAGGGCTGAAACTCTGAAAAGGTATGCTTGAATCAGACAAGAGAGCACTTAAGGCTAATTATCTATTTGATGTGAGACAATGACTATTAGCATATGTTTGGATAAATGACTCTTCTCACTGTTGGGTGCTTGCTTAATTTTTGGTGTTAAGATAATCAGAGGCAAGGATTGGAGGGTAGAAAGAGAGGGGCTAGAGAGTCACTTGGCGACAGGACAAGGAGGAGAGAGAGTGGCTTTGGTCTTGAGAATCCAGGAGACATCTTTAGCAAGTCTAATGGCAATTTGTCTGTCTTTGTCACTTATCCCCATAAAGACCAAGGATTTTAATTTATCCTGACTCTGACTGACCCCGAGGTCTTCCAAGGAACAAGCCCATACTTCACAGTAGAAGCTGCCAGATCTTGATAATCCTGAATGTTGCTCCTTGATATTTGAATTATTTTTGTCTGGTAGCTTGCAAGATTTTTTTCCTTGAGATTATAGTTTTGGAGTTTCACAACAATGCTTCTTGGGGTTTTCCTTGTGGGATGTCTTTCTAGAGGTGATCAATGCACTCTTTTAATGAGTATTTCCTCCTCTGTTTCTAGAATATTGGGACAAATTTCCTTAATGTCCTCTTGTCGAATGTTATCCAGGGTCATTTTTTGGTCATGGCCTTTAGGTAGGACAATAATTTTTAAGTTATCTCTTCTGATGTATTTTCCAGGTCAACAGTTTGGCCAATGAGGTATTTCACATTTTTCTTCCATTTTTTTCATCCTTTTTATGTTTGACTGATTCTTGTCTCACAAAGTCATTAACTTCCATTTTTCCTGTGATCGTTTTTAATGTATGATTTTCTTCAGTTATCTTTTTATCACTTTTTCCAAGAAACCTCTTTGAGCTTAAGACCAATTTATCTCATTCTTTAAGATTTCTTCTGTGGATCTTTTCATCTTAGTTCATGCTCAGGTCTGCTGTGTTAGCATAATAGCTTTTTATAGTCAAGGTTTTTTTCTGTTTCTTGCTCATTTTCTTTCCTTTTCTTTTGCTATTTCCTCTTTTGTTATTTTTAAAATGAAACTCTGCTCCTGGAATAAAGGTTGCACTATCCCAAGCTTCCTGTGCATCTCTGAGCCTTGACTTAGAGCACAGGGCCCATTTGTGTTTTAGGGGGGAACTTTGCCTGCTTGGTTCAGGAAACAGCCTGGTTTCCCAGTTTGCTTTCTGAGCTGGGACTGGAAACTGCCCCCCTCCTTGATGTGCTCCTCTTCTGAGCCAGGCCTAAGGGTCTTAGTTGCTGATTTCTTGTGATTAAGACCCCTCACTGTTTTTTCCAGAGTGTATCTGACTTGGGCTAGACACGCTTTTCACCCACATGAGACTGACCTGTCTTGAAGTTTTTTCTGTCTATCCTGAGATGGAGATGGGTTTCATTCTGTCAGACTGTTCACAGGCTTCTTTTCATGTGTTTTTTGAGAGGAACAGGGAGAGTTTGAGCAGCCTCTTCACTTTACTCTGCCATCTTGAATCTACCTCAATTGGTTACCATCCTATTTCTTCTTAATGAGTTTTGTTTGTAATATTAACAAACTACTTGATTTTGTAATTTTATTTAAAATTCCACTGTGTTACTTAACATATTTTAATTGTTTTCTTGAATTTTTAATTTGAATCTTTTGATTGTTTTACTGTTTTTGCATCTCTAAGAAACCTATGATATATATAGAGTTTGCATCTCCTTGTTTATATCCATTCCCTAATTTATTTTTATATTCTCATTTCTAAAATTAGAATACCTAGAGATTTGAAAATAGCAACAAGAATGGATACTTTTGCTTTATCTCTTAACTAATTAGAAGGCTCCCTTTTTTTTTATTATACCTATGAAAGCTATTGGTTTATTCATTTGATAGTCTTTTTAAGAGAGGACACATCAGACACAATCATTCTGGAGAGAAATTTGAACTTATGCTCAAAAGTCTAAAACAACTATGCATATAGCCTTTGATCTAGCAGTTCACTACTGGGTCTGTATCCCAAAGAGTACATAAAAGAAGGAAATGGACATAAATGTACAAAATGTTTGTAGCAGCTTTATTTGGGATGGCAAAGAAATGGAAAGTGAGTGGATATCCAAAAGATATTGAAAAATGAATGGCTGAAGAAGTTGTAGTATATGAAAATGGAGGAATAGTATTGGTCTATAAAAAATGATGAACAGGCTGATTTTAGAAAAGCTTGGAAAGGAATACATGAACTGATGCTGAGCTAAGGAAGCAGAACAAGGAAAATATCAGACACAGCAACAGCAAGATTGTTGATGATCAACTATGATAGACTAAGCTCTTCTCAGCAATTCAGTGATTCGAGACAATTCAAATAAACTTTGGATGACAAATGACATCCCTCTCCATAGAGAGAACTATGGATACTGAATTTGAATTGAAAAACATAGTTTTCATCTTTCCCCCCCATTTCTCATAGTTTTTCCTTCTGATTTTTCTCTTCCAACATGATTTATATGGAAATATGTAAAAAATAAATGTACATGTATAACCTAAAAAATAAAATTTGAAATCAAAAAAGGCCAAGAATGGACAAGTTCATCTTATACATTTTAAAAAATATAGAGAGATTCATATTGAATTCTGACAACAGTTTTCATATATGTGTGTGTGTGTGTGTGTGTATGTGTGTGTGTGTGTGTATTTGTAAAACTGTGATTTTTTTGTAATTAATACAATAAATCTACAAATTTGATACATTCTTACATTTTGGGGGATAAATCATGCATAACAGTGAATGATTTAGTGAAAATATTTCTGTAGCCTTTTATTACGTTTTATTATTTCGTATTTATATTTATTAGGGATATCAGCCCATAGTTGTTTTTCTTTTCTGTATTTCTTTTCTCTTTGTTTTGGGTATCAGGGGAATATTGTGTCTTAGAAGTAGTTTGGTAAACTAAAAGATACTTATACAAACTTAATTAGATATTTATGGGTTTTCTACTAATATATATGTGAATGGAATTAATTTCATAATATGAAAGAATTTCCTTGTAAATCATCTTGGCCTGTTTCCCCATCCACTTTTAGGAATTAATTTGATTTACATTTTCTATTCTAGGCATGAGTTTGTTTACATTATTCTTGTCTTCTGTTACTCTCAGTATTTTATATGATTTAACAATTAATTAATTTGTCATATTTTATTTATACAGTCAGATAATTGAATGGATTAATTTCTCACAATTTCCTTATTAACTCTTTTCTTTTTTGTGAATTCCTATTTTTTTTTATTTTATTTTGATTTGGTTAATTTAATTTTCAGCTCCATTTCTGTCATTCTCTTTTGGTGATATTTTCATTCTCATATCACAAAAACTAATAATTTTCCATTTTAGTCTTATTTATTATCTTTAAAGTGTTTTGCTTTTTATTTTATTCTCTTTAATTTTTTTCTCTTTTTCTTCCATTTTGTGTTTATTATAAATGCTATTTCTAAAACTTTTGCTCCTTTAAATTTACCTAATTAAGTCATTGATCACTTTTTTCCTTCTTTAGAACATTTGGAAATATAAAATTCTCTCTATCAATTGTTTTAGCTACATAAATTTTGATATATAAAACTTATAATGTTCTTTGATATAAAAGTTTATTGTTTGGAGGGGAGATATTCTTTGAGCCATTTATTAATTAGAATTTGCCATCCATTTGAGTGTCAATCTCTTCTTTTTCTTATTAATTAACATGTCTATTGCATTATTGTTTGTAAGAAATACATTTAGTGGTTCACCTTTTTTCATCTATTCATTAGTTATTTATGCCCAGAAGTTAGATTTTTAAAGGTACTGTGAAATGCTAAAAAACAAACAAAAATTAATTGTGTAAGTATTTCTGTGTACTTGTATTTTGTCATATCCATTATCATATTTTCTTTGAAACCTTAACTTCTTTCTTGTTAATCTTTCCATTAGATTTGTCTAAGTCTATAAAAGGGTATTTTGAAAGTTACCAGAGCTGGTTAATTATCTAGCTCTAACTATACTTTAGTTAGCTTTGTAATGTACTTACATAATATGTCATGCAGTAAATATACATTTAATCTTGCTATTTTGTTAACTTTTGTACCAATCAATAGTTTGGTTTCTTTGCTAATTTCTTTGCTAATATTTCCTAACTAAATCTATTTTTATTGTTGTTTTCTATGAAACAGTATCCTTTTATGAGAGAATTTAGCTAAGATACAAGTTTATACTCCAACCCCACATTTTTAACTTTATGAATCTTTACGTTCTAAAGGATTGTTGCTGATGGTGCTGGTGGTACTGATACATATATTATGATTTTGTGATTCATAGTTTCTTCTTTGCTGTTTTAGGTCCCTGACAAGACAATTATATGAGAGAGTTTTTTTAATCCATTTTTAATATATTTTTTTCACATGGCACATTTTCTTTTCATAAGGATGATTTTATAGGAAGTTACTTTATTCTGGAACATTCGTGCCACCATCTCTACTTATTTGCATAATACTGCTTTTACTCCGCAGGTTCATTGCTGTCTTTCTGGACCTTACTTTCTTCATCTACTAAAAAAAAATTAGGTAATTGAAGTAGATGATTTTCATGTCCCTTGCAGTTTTGTTTTTTCTGACATTATATCATTTTAATAGTCTATCAGAGTCATGAATACAAATTCTAACATCTGGGTGAAGTACACAGGACTTGAGATGTGATGATATTCCTGCAGAGTTAAGATAGTTTGAAAAGAGATGACTTGGGATTCAAGAAACTGGGAAGCCAGGAAGTAACTAGCAAATTTCCTGTTGACAATAACAAAGTTCTGGGTGGATATACTTTTCATTAAAGGAGAGATTAGAAAATGATAGCACTGAGTTGACTATGTGGAATCATCAACCAATATGAAAATTGCTTTTGTTGATTATATCCCTGCTGATCTTAAAATTGTATATTGTGTAGATTTCCAGATCAGTTAGCTTATTGTAGTTAGACAACATATACAAATAGTCAGTAACCAGGAGAGGACATGAAAACTGAGAAGTAGTAGGCTGAGGGCAGAGGGGACTCAAGGTCATCGGTCCTAAGGAGGATGTTTATACCTAAAATTCTGATGAAACCTTCTAAATTACGCTATCTTCTTAATCTATTCTGTACTGGCCTTGAAAGACAAAGCCCTGTCTTTCTCTTTTTGGTACAGGTCCTCATCTCTAGCATCAAGAATTTCAGATGGCAATCATTCTGCATGATCTGGTTGCCAGGAACAATCAGAAAGTTGAAAGAAAGTCATTATATATAAACTGCTTGCCACACCTAGCAGTTGCAAAAGCCTGTTGGGATAGAGAGGCAATCTTTTATTTGGTAAAAGAGTTAATATTTTGGTTGGAAAAACGAAGTCAATTTCATTCCCTTCATGAGTGATAAATCAGTGAAATTCCTCCCAGGTTAAAAAAAAAGTCATTTTAATAAAAAATTACAGAAAGCATTACAGAATTGTGAAAGATTTATTACTTATTAATACATGCATATATACAAATACATTTATCATGTATGCATATATACAGAAGTATATATGTAAATATATGTGAATATATATAGTATGTATATATGTATACATATATATATTTCCATGCATAAATATATAACTAAGTGTATGTGTATGTGTGTGTGTGTGAGGAAGAGAGAGAGAGAGAGAGAGGAGAGAGAGAGAGAGAGAGAGACACACACACACAGAGGCAGAGACAGAGAGGGAGGAAAAGAGGGAGGGAGGGAGAGAAGGAGAGGGAGAGGGAGACAGGGAGAAGGAAGAAGAAAGAAAGAGGGATAGGGAGAGGGAGAGGTGGAGGGAGAGAGAAAGTGAAAGGGGAAGGGAGAAAAAGAGGGAAGGAAAGGGAGAGGGTGTATATGTCCCAACACGAGAAAGAAGAAAAGACAAATCTTTAAGGATGAATCAAAGAGTTTGGATTTGCAGTTTGCAAGCTGAGAATCTCAAATATCAATGCTTTACAGGCTGAACTTTGAAGATTTAACTCAAAATAGAACTTCACAAGATTTAATTTTTTATTAGATTTTTTTGATTCAGAAACTAATGAGAGAATTCAAATATTTTATAAAGGCAGGGTTTTCAAATTTCTTCCTTGAACTTCTTCCACAATATCTGCTCTCTATAAGTATCCTCAAAGGCTCTGAAAATGATGACTTACTTTAAAAATATATATAAAGAAAGGATATGATTGCCAGATGGGGTTGCTGGCTCTAATCACTAATATTATCTTAACCAAAAAAATTGAAATATCAAAAAAATTCCCAACATTTCTTATATAAAAGTATAAGAATATATTTTTTGTGGCCCAAAGAACCCATTTTTATCTACAGTATTTTAGCTGCTTCTATTTTTGATAGAAAATTTCCAATACTTCTATTTTGAAATCTTCAAAAGCAATAGGAAGGAAATTGGCATTAAGGGTGAGGAGGGAATGCAAGATTAAGCTCAAAAGTGCCCTGATGAAAAGAAATCAAACCTAAGGGATAAAAGACAGGAAAAGATTTCCCTTTGAAATAAGGATAGTAGAAATAAGTTGCTTTCAGGTAGGAATTTAATTAGAACTGTCCATCACACTAATTGCATAAGGTTAGTCAGCATGACTCAGCATAGCAGTATATTAGGATAGTGACTGTCCTGAACTTATTGATTACATTGAATTTTTGGCTTTCAAACTATATCACCTCTTTCCCAATCTAAGCAGTAACTATCGGTCTTCATTATTACTTTAACAGCAATAGAATATCACAAATTTTGCTCTGATATCAGGACATTAAAGTTAACTGAACATTTATAGTGTCCATATGGCCCCAAAAACAAGACATGCCTACTCACTTCAAAATTCTATCCTTAATGGCAAAATCGTATCCTTGTTCTTTAGCATTTCTTTCTAAAGTCATTTTCTCTACCTCAACCCTCCCCACTCTCCAACCCCATTGTCTCCATGGTATTTTATATTCTGTTACTCATTTTTGTCTGGTTCCTCTCCAGAAATCCATTTTTTCCTTCCCCCTTGCTTCCTTTTTTTCTCACCACATAAGTGAAGCACCTGAGGCCCTGGGGGCTACCTCATATCAGAATGTCTTCTTGTTTCTGTTTGGCTTTGATAGGATAAAAAAAACCCAAAACAATAAAAATGTTAATGGTACCATTCAGATGTTTTATCTCATAGGACTTCACAGAGGATAGGAGGGCAATAAAGGAGATAGGGAAGTTAAAGGAGAAAAAATAATTTAGAGCAAGCCAGGATAAGGAGACAGGTTTTTCAATAGACCCAAACCACCAGAGTTGAAGAGGACCTAATTAAATGGATAATATCAAGTTCAATAAACAAGGATTACAGAAGTCAAGTGATTTACCCCATTATAATTCAAATTAAATGAAGGAGACAATGGCATCTTCTAACCCAAAGATTATTAGAAACATGGTGGATGGTTTATAATGGGAAGTGAGTTAGCACATGTTACATCTTATTTCTAAGTATCTGATGCACAGTAAGGGTGGTACATTGGAAGTATAGTAGATTTACCTCCTCTTGATGGGGGAGAGGTGTAGGAGGGGAGGGGAAAACAAGGAAGGAAGGAAGATTATAAAGAGAAAGGTGTTGGAAAAGTGTCAGGCGCCCTAGATTAGTTTAGCTCTCCCTCTGCTGTTAACCTGCTATATGATTTGGGATAAAATTATTTTGCTCTCTGAGCCTCAATTTTCTCCTCTGCAGAAAGAGGAACTGGGGCTTTGTTAGCTCTGAGTTGTTTTCTGGCCCCAAAAAGCTAGTATTCTGAACATCATTCAGATACTGTCCTAAAAGTATAACAGTTCTTTGTCTGTGTTATGACTTCAAAAGGTCACTGTATTTCTTGGGAGAGTTGGCTGAAATAAGGTTCATTTTAGTTTATTTTGAAATATTTCAATATGTTAAATATCTGTGGCTTCATCCATATGTATATGAAAAGCAGATAACAACTTAACTTATTCTCTGTAGAGGTTCTGAACATGGGAGTTTGTATCTTTACACACACACACACACACACACACACAAACACATCATATTACACACACACATCATATTACACACACACATTTACATAATTTTTATTTATAATTTTATTTATAATATTTGTTTATTTATGTGCGTATCAATATAATAGCACTATTTCAATGCCACTATTTCTTTTACAATCCTTTGTATTTTTTCTTTTAGTTTAAAAACATTCTGAGAAGGGGTCTATAGATTTCTAGGAGACTGTTGGAGAAGTCCAGGACAGAAAAAAAATTGGTTAAGAACCTTATTTTAGCTAATGTTGTTCTGTTTTTGTTGTTGTTGTTGTTTGTTTGTTTGTTTTTTAATGTGTTACTGTGGTTAAAAAAAGTTAGAGGTAATTCAATATTCACAAGCCTACACAGCCTTAAATTTACCAATGATCATTTCTATCACTAGGCCTGTCCTAAGATTTGGCTTCCATTTAGTGTGACCTCTAAGGTTGTTTTCTGATAACATAGGACTCAAGAATCCAGGCTCATTTCCACAACCCAGCAAATCAATAGGGAACCTACTGAGTTAAGGGAGTCATTTTGTGAAATTGTCTAACCTCAATTAATTCAAGTTTACTATACATTTAAAAATGACTTAAACTTATTTGACAATTGGTAAATGAGTCATTTATCTGTTTATGGAGAAAACCATCAGTTGTTCGGGTTAATAGGAGATGGGTAAAATTTACATATATCTATTGCTATCTATGTCACTGATATTTACACATGGGAGGGGGGAAAACAAAATGAAATTATTTAATGAAAGTCTAAAAGCAACAGAATGTGTATTACTGTTCTGAGATTGTTATCTTCATTATAATCATCACTGATATTAGAATAGAAAAACTTTAGATTACACTATATTTCATCTTTCTAAAAGGATGGCACCTAATTTAATTTTTTAAAAATTGCTTGAATGAGGGATACTGCTAGTTGAAAGAAAATTGTACTTTTTCAATGGTACATGTAACAGAATCAACTGATGAAAAGTTTGAAATAAATAATTATATGTATATATATATGTATTTCTGTATATGAATGTACACACAAAAATTATTACCTACTTGATGAAGAAAAATTGAATTATGTGGGTTCTAATAACACAAGCAGAATTGCAAACATAAGAACAAAGTAATTGTTTTACAATTAAAGAATATCCAAAACCTACATTGTTAAAGTCATTTTAATAATAATATGTGCATTGAGTCATGTTTTTTTTTTCCAAATAGAAGCAATTCAAATAAGTAATTTAGTAATAGGAATAAACTATGAATTTAATTTATGCATTCATTAATTGTACAATTAAACAGAATACTAATTGACTGTAGAATTATAGCTAAATGGAACACTGCACCAGAGTAATTAGTTCTAGTTCTGTTTTTCATTGTGAACATAATTTTTGTTAGCCTCACCCTACCCAATTAGTTTTTGTTTGGTTTTATTGATACATAAATCATTCTAGCACAAAGATTTAATCCCTAGAATATGGGCGAATTGTTATACTTCTGCAGTAAAAGGTTATCCTTCTAAAGAAAGGACATCAGATTACACTAGCCAGGTATTTGGAGATGCTTTGTAGGTATGCAATTTCCAATAAATAATCTTCCACTGGAGGAAGAAAACAATATACTATAGGTCATGAGTGATCTTATAATTTTTTCCAAAGTGTGATATGATGAGAGAAATGAGCTTGAATGAAGTACTGATGGTTTTATCAAGCAACTTTCCAATTAGAGGAGCATGAGCATAAAGCATTACAGTTAGCAATTTTCCCAGTTGTCATTTTGGAATCACAGAAACTCCTTACTTAAAACAGCAATGATCACTTTCTAGCTCTGTAAATCAAAGAGAAGAAAACAGGGATGGGAAAGAAGAGGGAAGAAATTGATTGAGTCGATTTTTATGAAAACAAAGTTGTTCTATCTCTGATGAAATTCTAAGGGACACTGTGGGTCATAGATGTTATCCCTAACATAGTCCTCATGAGTTTAAGAATGTGTCTTCTGAATAGCTAGTTTCTTTTAAATATAAGAAAAAGCAATATGGCATAATGAAATGCATCCTGGGCTTGGAATCAGAAGAGATTTAGTTTCAGTTCCCACTAACACTAATTGTGTTAACCTCGTTTAGTTACTTCATCTCTTTGAAATGTACTTTCCCCATCTGTAAAGTGGTGATTATAAAGTACAGAGTGTTAATGAGGAAAGATGTCTGTAAAACTTAAAGCTTTGTAAAAATATTATTATTAATAATACCATATTTCTTCAACCTCTTTCAAGCTTTTTGCCCAAAGAATTTCTTTATAGTAATAAATATAAGGGGATTGTAGAAAGGTCATTGCAGAAAGTGCAAAGAAATTGCCTTTTATTATCCACCCAAGAAGCCATTTAAAGTTATCAGAATGGAATTGTGTCTGGATGAAACCAAGATGGTAAAGTAAAGGCAGAAACGTAGCTGAACTACCCCCAACATTCCCCTCCAAACAATTGAAAATAAAGCTTCAACTTGAATTCTTAAGTAGCAAAAACAAGAAAAGTTAAAATTGAGATCTTTTTTTCCAGCCCAGGACACCTTAGGAAATGTGCAGGAAAGGTCTGTAACACAAAGGTGGATACTGGCCCAGAATACAGAATACACTGGAGTACTATGAGCAGTAGGCCTTAGAGGAAGCTGAAGCAACTGTAATAGCAGTTTTGGAAGCTTTCAGATAATAAGAAAATGGAAGAACTACCCAGGAAGAGATTACAGAGAATGTTTTGTAAGTACTGGTGTCAGGCCCTGTTAAAACTATGTGCAGTTTGGGATTGAGAACAGAGTACTTGTGTCCAAAAGGGAGTGGAGCATCTGTTCACAGTTCTAGGGTAGAAAAGAGTTCTTTTGGTTCCTCAAAAGTAAGAAGGAGCCCTGGCCCAAGTTCAAAGGCATATAGGACTGCTAGCTGTGGCTGCTAGGGAACCAGATCCTTTCCTGGGTAAATATAGGAGCACAGGCCAGAACATTGATGACATCTCTTTATGGATCATAAGATTTTTACAGGCTTTCAGAACTAGCTGAAAACAACAACTAGAAAAATCTGGAGATTTGGACAGTTTCTTCTCAAACCTTGGAGAAAACTAAAAGTTAAAAATAAAGAAATAGACTGGGAAAATGAGCAAACAACAAACCTCAAAAGTTATTATGGTGATAGGGAAAATTAGGAAACAAGCTCAAAGTCTGGAAGAAAAAAAAATCTCAATTGATAATAAACTCAAAAAAAAAATACTTGGATGAAATTTTTAAAAAAGGATTCTTTTAATCAAATAAGATAGGTAGAAGAAATATTGAGGAAATAAATGAGAACAATGAAAGAAAATTATGTAGAGTCAACAACTTGGTAAAAGAGACACAAAAATAAATACTAAAGAAAATAACACAAAAAACCAAAAATAACCCAATAGTAAAATGGCACAAAAATCCACTGAAAGGAAATCCTTAAAAACAGAATTGACCACATGGAAGATAAAAATAAAAACAACAACAACAACAACAAAATCTCACCAAAGAAAACAACTCCTTAAAAAATAGAACTGTCCAAATGGAAAGGAAATAAAAAAGCTCACTGAAGAAAATCATTCTTTAAAAATTAAAATTAGCCATGTGGAAATTCATGACTCCATTAATCAACAAGAAACAATAAAAACAGAGTCAAAAATGGAAAACAGAGGAAATATAAAATCTCTCATTAGAAAATAAATGCCTTGGAAAATAGATCAAGAAAATTTAAGAATTATTTGACTAAATAGAATATTAATATTCTAATAAATCAAGATGAGCAGGCTGATTTCAGAAAAGCCTGGAAAGACTTACATGAACTAATACTAAGTGAAGTAACAGAACTAAGGAAACATTGTACATAGTAACAGCAAGATTGTGTGTTTATCAACTATGAAAAACTTAGTTCTTCTCAACAATATAGTGCCCCAAGACAATAATAATAATAGACTTTGGATGGAAAATTCCATTCATGTCCAGAGAAAGAACTGTGGAGACTGAATACAGATTGAAGTATACTATATTCATTTAGTGTTGTTTTGTTTAGTTTTTTTTTTTTTAATTTCTCCTGGTTTTTCCCTTTTCTTTTAATTTTTCATTTAATATAGAAACAATTAAATCCTATGCAATTGTGGCTTCATGATATTAGAATTGTTTTTCTGGCTATTTGAAATATTTTGTCTTTGACCTGAGAACTCTGGAACTTGGCTATAATATTTCTGGAAGTTTTCATTTTGAAATCTCAGGAGATGATTGGTGGATTCTTTCAATTTCTTTTTAACCTATGGTTCTAGGATATCAAGGTGGTTTCCTTTGAAAATTTCTAGAAATATGGCATTGGGATATAATATTCTAGAGAACAAAGAATCTAGAATTACCACCAAAAATAACTAATCAGCCCAAATGAATATAATCCAGGGGGGAAGTGAATATTTAATGAAACAGAAAAGTTTCATACAATCCTGATAAAAAGACCAGAGCTGAATAGAAATTTTCATTTTCAAATATGAGACTCAAAAAATGCATAAAAACATTTTTTAAAAAAATAAAGAAAAACTATAAGGAACTTAATTTCATTAAACTTTTTTTCCATCACTATAAGATAACATGATACTTGTAATTGCAAATAAGTTTTTCGTTAGTTTGGTTAGAAAGAGCAGACATAGAGCACATAGATGTGAGTCAACTTTGAAGAGATGATTTTAAAATGTTAATGAATGAAAAAGAGGGATGTGTTGGGAGAATGGGGGAAGGGAGAGTCTGAATGGAGAACATTTATATAAAAGTAGCATGAAAAGAAGAACTTTTGCAGTGGAGGGGAAAATGGGGCATGGTCATGGTGAGCAATGCAGTAATATGACACAGATCAGAATTGGGTCAGAGATTATAATGCACACATTCAATTGGGTACAGAAATGTATCTTACCCAACAAGGTAGTAGGAGGAGAAGGGGTTAGAAAAAGTTAATAAGATAGAAGGGAAGCCAAGATTAAGGGAGGCAGTGCTCATAAGCAAAACAAACTTTTAAAGAGGTACAAGGCAGGGAAGGAGGGAGAGATAGAGACAGAGACAGAAAGACAGAGACAGAGAGAAACATGGAAAGGACCTGTGTATACAAAAATAATTGTAGAAGTTCATCTTTTTGAGGGGTTAAGAAATGGAAAGTGAGTACATTCCCATTAGTGTTTAATTATTAAATAAACTATGGGATATGAGTCTTATGAAATAATATCATACTTTTAAAAAATGTAAGCTAAATAGTTTCACCAAAAAAATGGGAAAAACTGATGAAAAAAATTAAGTACAACTAGAAGAACATGTACATAGTAATAGCAATAGTATAACATTGATCAGTTGTGAATAACTTAGTTATTCTGATCAATATAATGATGCAAGACAATTTCAAAAGACATATGATGGAAATACTATTCATCTCCAGAGAAAGAACTAATGCAGATTGGAGTATAATTTCTTTCACTTTACTTTTCTTGGTTTTTTGTTTGTTTGTTTTATTTTGTTTTGTTTTTATATTATGACTAATACAGAAATATATTCTGCATGATTCCACATGTATAATTTGAAGTCACTTTTATTGTCTTTACAATTGATGAGGGAGTGAGGAAAGGCAGGAAAGAATTAGAAATTTAACATTTTAAAATAATGAATGTAATATGTATATATATTTTTTAAAATAAAGCCAACAGCATGGTTTACATTTTGAAAGATATAGCAAAATTTCTGCACTTGTATGAAAAAGCTTCTCTACAATACACTAAGAGAAAGGCAGAGATGGAAGTTGAAATATACCTGGTTGCTGAACAAAGATACTGACTAAATGGGGAAGGAGAAAAGTGAAGGTTAGGAAAAGACCAGGACATCTCCTGAACATGATTCTAAGGCTGGGTTACTTAAGGAACCAGGCTAATGAGCAATATTTTTCCTTATTGGCCTTGAAAGTAGAGAATTATAGTGTCTTCTAAAGATTAATATTGTACACAGGGAATATTCAGTGAAAACTGGGTACAGGGACAGTAGAAGTTTTTATTTTGTTTCATACCCTGAGCATCAGGGGATAAGTTTTGATCCTGAATATTTAAAGATTTTGATTTAATCTAGTAAATATTCCCCAAGCTAAATTTCAAGTTTGTTTTCTTTTGAGTCACCCAAGTTGGAAAGGAGATAATAAGATAAGTGTGGAAATAATCCAACTTGAGGGGAGTTATGAAATATTGAAGGCTACAGTTGGGGTCCTTTTCATTTCCTACCTCATTTAAATTAATTACTTTTGTTAAGTAAGAATTAGGTATAAAAAAGGTACATACAATTCCTTGAATCAATCAAAGGCACTTGAAGACACTTTCATGTCATAAGAAATTAATATAAAACTAAATGTTATTTGAGAATCAGAGAATTTGAGGTTATGGTAGTAGACAAGAAAGAATGAGGGAAGCAGAGCCGAGATGGCTGAGTAAAAGAAAACACTCTCCTGAGCTTTGCATCAAATACCTTCAAATACTTTTATATAATGAATCTAAACAAATTCTAGACAAATAGAATTTACAAAAGCGAGAGTGAAACAATTTTCTAGGCTAAGACAACTTAGAAGATTGGCAGGAAATATCTATGGTACCAGGATAAGAGTGGACCACAATAAAGTGAAGGGCACACCAGTACAACAAACCAGGAGCAGGCCTTAGGAGCCACTTAATCAGCAGTGATAATGGCTGCTTCTGAAGCTCTCAGCTTAGAGACTGTAAGGGGGTTGAACAACTGGTCAGAAGGAGATGATAAAAGTCTTTTTGCTAGCACTGAGGAATCTGTTGCTTTGTCAGATCCAGGCACCATCCCAGAGCAAGGAGGATTGTTAGCATATAAAAGTTTCCAGCCACAGGAGAGCAGACCCTTCTTATATTTCCGGGGCAGAAAAGAGTACTTGTAGTTACACATAGACAAAAAGCACAGCTCAGAATAGAAGTAAATGCCTCTCTTTACATCATATAATCTTAGAAGAACTGAAAACTGATAGATCCCTACAAGTATCTCTGGAAAGAATGGCATAAAACCCCTGAAACAAGTACAATGTACTCTCAATCTTAGAAGCAATGCTCTACTTTAACAGTTAAATGTTAAGAAATAGGGTGAGAAAATGAGTAAACAAGAAAAAAAATTGATTATATAAAGTTATTATGTTATCAAGGAAGAAAAAAAACACACTCAGAAGAAAATAATAGACTCAAAGCTCCTACATTCAAAGTGATCAGAAATATATGAATTGGCCTCAGGCCAGGGAAGAGCTCAAAAAACTCTCTAGTAAGAGAAATAGAGGAAATATCAGGAAGAGACATGAGAGTGATAGAAGAAAACCTTAAAAAAAACAAGTCAACTGCTTGGTAAAGGAAACAACAAAATACTGAAGAAAGTAACATTTTCATAAACAGACAATGGCAAATGGCAAAGGAAGTACAAAAGGCCAATGAGAAAAAAAAAAACTTCAAAAAGCACAACTGGTCAAATGGAAAGAGAGGCACAAAAATTCACATAAGAAAAAAAAAAACACTCCTTAAAAAATAGAAGTGGCCAAATGGAAAAGGAGGTACAAAAGCTCACTGAAGAAAATAATTCCTTAAAAATTAGAGTTGGAAAATAATGACTTATTTGAAATTAAGAAACAATAAAACAAAACCAAAAAAATAGAAGACAATGTGAAGTATCTCACTGGAAAAAACAACTGATTTGGAAAACAGATCCAAGAGTGATAATGTAAAACTCATTGGACTCCCTAAAACCATGATCAAAAAAAGTGCCCAAACATCATCTTTCAAGATATTATCAAAGAAAACTGCTCTGGTATTATAGAACCTGAGGATAAAATAGAAATTGAAAGAATCCATCAATCACCTCCTGAAAGAGATCCCCAAATGAAAACCCACAAAAGTATTATAGACAAATTCCAGAGCTTGCAGGTCAAAGAGAAAATATTGCAAACAGCCAGAAAGAAACAACTCAAGTGTTGTAGACCCACAATCAGCATGATACAAAATTTAACAGCTTCTACTTTAAATAAGAGCAGGGTTCATAAGATGATATTACAGAAGGCAAAGAAGCTAGGATTATTATCAAAAATCATCTACCCAAAAAACTGAGTATGAAATAGAAAATTTTAAAGCATTTTTAATGAAAAGACAAGACCTGAATCAAACATTTGACTTTCAAATACAAAATTCTAGAGAAACATAAAAAGGAAAACATGAAGTGGAAATCATAAGAGACATAGCAAGATAAAACTGTTCACAATACTACAGAGGAAGATGAAACTTGTAACTCATAAGATTTTTTTCATTATTAGTACAGTTAGAAGGATTATATAGAGATGGATGGTATAGATATGAGTTGAATGCAAAGGGATGATAATTTTAAAAATAAAATTAAGAGATAAAAGTGGAATGTAGTGGGAGAAAAGGAAAGCTGGAATGGAGTAAATTATCACATATAAAAGAGTCAAGAAAAAACTTTTACAATGGAGGGGAATAGGAGGGGAAAATAATGGGAAGTCAGTAAACTTGACTCATCTGAATTGGCACAAAGAAGGAATAACAGACATAGTCAATTGGGGAAAAAAAATGTTTATCTTGTCCCGGGGAAAATGGGAAGGGAAGGGAACAAGAAAAGGGAGTGTGATAGAAAGGAGGGCAGATTGGGGAGGAGGGTAATCAGAAGCAAAATATTTTTGAGGATGGACAGCATGAAAGGACAGAGAGAAAAGAATAAGTGGGGGAAATAAAGTTAGCATTAGTAAATTTGGGGAAAAAATCATTTTCTAGGATAAAAGCTTCATTTCTCAAACATAAATAATGAGTCAAATTTACAAAAAAAAGTGTTATGGTCAAAATGATAAATGATCAAAGATATCAACAGTTTTTAGATGAAGTAATTAAAGTCATCTCAGTCATATTTTCATTTGTTTTTAAAGTTTTTTTTTATTTTCAAAACATACACATAGATAGTTTTCAACATTCATCTTTGAAAAACCTTGTGTTCCAAATTTTTCTTCTTCCCTTCTTCCTCCCTTCTTTCTCCCTTCCTCCATCCCCCTCCCCTAGACACCAAGTAATCCAAAGTATGTTAAACATTCACAATTCTTCTATACATAGTTCCACAATTATCATGCTGCACAAGAAAAATCAGATCAAAAAGAGAAAAAATGAGAAAGAAAACAAAATAAAAGCAAAAACCATAAAAAATCATAATACTGTGTTGTAATCCATACTCAGTCCCCAGAATTCTCTCTCTGGTGCAGAAGGGTCTCTCCATCACAAGACTATTAAACCTGGCCTGAATCACCTTGCTGCTGAAAAGAGCCATGTTCATCAAAATAGATCATTGTATAATCTTGCTGTTGCTGTGTACAGTGTTCTCTTGATTCTACACATTTTGTTAGCATCAGTTCATGTAGGTTTCTCCAGGTCTTTCTGAAATAATCTTGCTGATCATTTCTTATAGAGTATTTCATAACATTCACATACCTTAACTCATTCAGCCATTCTCCAACTGATGAGCATCCATCCACTCAGTTTTCAATTCCTTGTCACAACAAAAAGGACTAATACAAACATTTTTGCACATGTGCATCCTTTTTTCCTTTTTTAATAATCTCTTTGGAATACAGGCACAGTAGAGACACTGCTGGAACAAAGGATATGCACAATTTGGTAGTCCTTTGGGCATAGTCTCATATTGTTTTCCAGAATCGGTTGAACCAGTTCACAATTCCACCAACAATGTGTCCGAGTTTTTCTACATTCCCTCTAACATTCATCATGATCTTTTCCTATCATCTTAGGCACTCTGAGAAGTATGTAATGGTACCTCAGAGTTGTCTTAATTTGCATTTCTCTGATCAATAGTGATTTGGAGCATTTTTCATATGACTAGAAATGGTTTTAATCTCTTCATCTGAAAATTGTCTGTTCATATCCTTTGACTATTTCTCAATTGGAGAATGATTTAGCTATATTTCCAAAAATGCTTAATTAATCAGAGAAATTCAAATTGAAACGATTCTGAGGTTTCATACATATTACTTTGGTTAATAGTGTAGGGGGGAAAATGATCAAATGTGCAAATATGGACAAAAACATTTATAGCAGTTCTTTTCTGGTGTCAATGGACATTTAGAGGAATACCCAAAAGTTGGGGAATAGCTGAAATAGTGAGAGGACTTTCATGGATTGTGTACAGAATGACAGCAGTACTGTAAGACTTTTGAATGGGAATGAATTAGCTATTCTCCGCAGTGTCATGATCCAGGATGGCTCTAAGGGTTTGTGATGAAAAATGCTATCCATACTCAGAAGAAGAATTGATGCTTTCTGAGTGCAGATTGAAGCAAACTTTAAAAAAATATATTTTTCTTGAGGGTTTTTATTTATTCTACATTTTTTTTCTTACCTAAAAGCCACTTGTGGCTACTAGACACCGAGAAGTCTATTCTGAGCTTGACCAATGTAGCTGCCCATTTCCACAAGGACATACATTGTCACTGATGCTTATCTATTTCTTTTTCCTTCTCCATTAACCACCTAAGGGGCAGAGGGGAAGGCAAAGGGGAAAACTAGCTATAATAGCCAGAATTCCTACATGAGTTTTCCCTCTAGTCTTGCCTCTATAGTCTAAATGCTTAAGATTTCTCAGAACTGTAATTTCACTTACATACATACATACATAAATACATAATGTGTGTATACACATATATTTTTTAGAATGCTTTTTCATCTTTTTCTTCAGTGGGTTAATATGAAAGAATAAAATAAAACTCCATAGCTTGACATTTAAAGCACTCCAAAGACTGACTTCAACTTATCCTAGTCAGATATCCTGTTAATCTTCTCCACTTGCATTATGTTTCAGTCAAACTCATTGAGCTTCTTCTTACTTCCAAGCATTGATACTGATCAGCCTATTATTTGGAATATTTTTCTTCCCACACTGTGTTGGTTGAGATTATTGTTTTTGTTTCTACAAAGCCCATGATAAATCTTTTTTCATATCACTGATATGACAAGAACCTTTCCTTTTTCAAATCTTCCTATAGAATATCACCTGGCTTTCTTCCTTATTATGCTCACACTTATCCTTATGTAATTCTGATCTCTCTCTCTCTCTCTCTCTCTCTCTCTCTGTGTGTGTGTGTGTGTGTGTGTGTGTGAAATTTCCTGTAGATAACTATAATCTCTTTGAAGGCAATAAATGTACCATTTTCACCACTGGATTCCCCAAATCTTAGCATAATACCTAAAACACAGAAAGTACTTATTAAATGTTTGTTCTAATGAAATGAAATGAAGTGGTTTTTTTTTTCCTTTCACAGGGACATTGTGCTGAAGGTAATAAAACTAAATTTCTCTTTAAATATTTTATAAATTCAATGTTCCTTAATGAACTAAACAGCCTCACAATTAGGTCAAATCCCTGAGGGTTTATTCTTTGTAGAAATTGTGCAGTGCTTTCAATGATCCCATGCTGCTTGTTGCTGTGAAAGCCTGTGTTTTTAACACCTATGTTCTCTTGGGGGTACTATGTTGTTGAAAATCACAGAACATCATGATCCCCAAAGAATTAAAATTGAAAGTGACCCCAAAAGCAATGAAAAGATGCATGGTGGGTGTAAACGCATTGCTTACATGTTGTTTTTTTCTCACTGCCAACACCTTATTTCAGATCTTCATTACCACCTGCTTAGACTATTGTTATAATCTCCTAAAATAGCCTACTTCCTCCACTCTTTTGCGCCTCCAATCTGCCTTTCATTCTAATGCCAAAATAACTTCTCTTCTTCTTATCTTTTTCTTCAGATGTCTGCTCTACTCACAAATCTTCAGTAATTCACTCTGGCTTGTAAAATGAAATTCAAACTTATTCTTATGGCATTCAAAGATCTCTAAAATGTGCTATCACCCTCTTATTCCAAATTTTTCTCATTTCATCTATAGTCCAATGAACTGTTCTCTAGCTACTGGACATTAATTAGGCTTTCCTGTCTCTGTAATTTGCTCCTACTATTAAGTTCAGTTCAGTTCAGTAAGAATTTTTATCAAGTAAATTGTCTTACAAATCTATCTAGTAAGGAGTCTCTAACATAATCAATTCCTTGGTGGAAAGGATTGTCTCATTTTTTTCTTTGCATCTCCTTCACTGTATCACTATGACTAAGGCAAAGTTGGCTTTTAATAAGTGCCCATTTATTTTATTGACAAGATAGTATGATACTATGGGATACAAAATCCAAAATGAGATTTTACCTACCCTGAACAAGCTAAAATTTAACAGATGTGGTATAACATAAATACTGATAAGTAAATACCATATTATACAAACTAATTTTATTATGGAAAGAATACCTCCCACTTGGGTAATCTAGAAAGGTCAGGAGTTAGCAGTTGAACTAAACTGTGACTTTTTGTAAATTACTCTTCTCAATTCCCATGCTATTCTCCTCTCCTATTTTTACTTACTGAGTTTCTACATAAACTTTAAAGTGCCACCTTCTATGCAATCTTGGGTTTCTCATATCGGTAACAAACTTTTAGAGAAACTCATATAACTTTTAAACTTTGTTTTTCTAAGCACTCATCAAGTATCTCTGTTTATGTTCATGTCTTATCCATTAATATATGCTAAAACCCATGAAGAAAATAATAATCTTTATCTCAACATTTAGATTTATGTCATTGTCTACCACAATGTCCAATACTTACTAAAGTCCTTAATAAATGCCTGCTGACTGATTGACTATAAATTCTCTTCTTAATTCTCTTCAACCTAGCTTCTAATTTCATCATTCCATCAAAATTGCTTTCTCCAAAATTACCAATGATCTTTTAATTAACAAGTCTAATAGGCTTTTCTCAATTTTCATCACTCTTGATCTTTTTGCAGCCTTAAACACTGTTGATCACTATCTACTCTTTGATACTCTTATCTTTAGATTTTTAGTACAGTGTTCTCTCTTGGTTTTTCTTCCTATATCTGTGGATTTTCATCCAATTCAAATCCTCTCACACTCCCATGTATCTCTGTTATGAACCTTCTATTCTTCTCCCTCTGTTTTATTCTACTTATTAACCACATCAGCTACAATGGAATAAATTAACATCTCCACATTGATTATTGTCAAATCTATTTACCCAACCTTAACATTATTACTAACCTCCAGCCTCACATCTCCAATTTCCTATTAGATATCTGGAACTGGATGTCCCTTAAACATCTTAAACTCCACCTATCCAAAAGTGAGCTTATTGTTTTTTCTTCCCAAATTCTCACTTCTTCCAAATTTCTCTATTACTTTTGAGAACAATTCAGTGTTTAATTCGGTGACATTGACCTCCTTTTTGTTCTTCAAATAAGACAATCCGCATATTAGCTATTAGAACGTTTACTGTCTGTTCTCCATGCCTGGAATTCTTTATATCTCTTGCAAACCCCACACTCTCATTACTAGATAAATCAAACCACAAAATAAACAAGAAAGAAGCTAAAGAGGTAAATAGAATACTAGAAAAGTTAGGTATGATAGATCTTTGTAGAAAACTGAATGGAGGCAGAAGTAGTAAATGCATTCTTTTAAGATCATAAAAACTACATTCAATAAAAAGCCAGGGGAAAATAGACCAAAAAGTAATTGGAAAGTAAATAAACATCCTAATTTCTGAATTATTAAAAATTACTTTGCCCAACTTTAGGTCAATAAATTTGACAATCTAAGTGAAATGGAGGAATACCTTCAAAAATATTCATTGCCCATATTAACAGAAGAGGAAAAAAATTACTTAAATATCCCCATTTTAGAAAAAGAAATAGAATAAGCTATTAATCAACTCCCTAAAAAAGATTCCCAGGACGAGATGGATTTAAATGTGAATTCTACCAACATTTAAAGAACAATTAACTCCCATACTATATAAACTATTTGAAAAAATAGGGAATGAAGGACTCCTACCAAATTCCTTTTATGACACAATCATGGTAGTACCTAAACTAGGTAGGATGAAAACCGAAAAAGAAAATTATAGACCAATCTCCCTAATGAATATTAATGCAAAAATCTTAAATAAAATATTAGCAAAGAGACTACAGAAAATCATCCCCAGGATAATACACTGTTACCAAGTAGGATTTATACCAGGAATGCAGGACTGTTTCAATATTAGGAAAACTATTAGCATAAATGACTATAGCCTAATTGATTATATCAGTAACCAAATTATCAAAAAACATATAATTATCTCAATAGATACAGAAAAAGCATTTGATAAAATGCAACATACATTATTAATAAAAATACTAGAGTAATATATGGACTTTTCCTTAAAACAGTCAGTAGCATCTATTTAAAACCATCAGCAAGTATCATATGTAATAGGGATAAACTTGAGCCATTCCCAATAAAAGCCGGGGTGAAACAAGATTGCCCACGATCACTATAACTATTCAATATTGTATTAGAAATGCTAGCTTTCACAATAAGAGAAGAAAAAATTAAATGAATTGAAGTAGGTAATGAGGAAACCAAATTATTATTCTTTGCAGATGATACAATGGTATACATAGAGAATCTTAGAAAATCAAATTAAAAAACTATTAGAAATAATTCACAATTTTAGCAAAGTTTAGAAAAATCCATATAAATCATCAGCATTTTTATATATCACTAACAAAATCCAACAGCAAGAGATACAAAGAGAAATTCCATTTAAAATAATTGTCGATAGTATAAAATATTTGGGAATCCATCTGTCAAGGGAAAGTCAGGAACTATATGAGCAAAACTACAAAACACTTTCCACACAAATAAAGTCAGATCTAAACAATTGGAAAAATGTTAAGTGCTCTTGGATAGGTCGAGCAAATATAATAGAGATGACTATACTTCCTAAAAAATCTATTTTTAGTGCTATACCAATCAAATTCCCAAGAAACTATTTTTAATGACATAAAAAATAACAACAAAATTCATCTGGAAAAACAAAAGGTCAAGAATTTCAAAGAAATCAGTGAAAAGAAAAGTAAATGAAGGTGGGCTAGCTGTACCAGATCTAAAACTATATTATAAAGCAGTGGTCATCAAAACAATTTGGTACTGTCTAAGAAAGAGAGAAGTTGATCATTGAAACAGGTTTGGCTCACAGAACAAAACAGTCAATAATTATAGCAATCTAGTGTTTGACAAACCCAAGACCCCAGCCTTTGGGATAAGAATTCACTCTTTGACAAAACTGCTGGGAAAATTGGAAACTAGTATGGCAGAAAATAGGCACAGACTCACACCTAACACTATATACCAAGATGAGATCAAAATGGGCTCATGATCTAGGCATAAAGAATGATGCTATAAACAAATTAGAAGAACCCAAGATAGTTTACTTCTCAGATTTGTGGAGGAGGAAGGAATTTGTGACCAAAGAAGAACCAAAGACCATTATTGATCACAAAATAGATAATTATGATTATATTAAGTTGAAAAGTTTTTTATAAACAAAACTAATGCTTACAAGATTAGAAGGGAAGCAATAAACTGGTAAAATACTTTTACATCCAAAGGATCTGCTAAAGGCCTCATTTTAAAAATATAGAGAGAATAGATTCCAATTTATAATAGTTCAAGCCATTCTCCAATTGATAAATGGTCAAAGGATATGAACAGACAATTTTTAGATGAAGAAATTAAAACTACATGTAATCACATGAAAAGGTGCTCCAAATCATTATTGATCAGAGAAATGCAAATTAAGACAACTCTGAGATAACCCTTACACACCTGTCAGATTGCCTAAGATAACAGGAAAATATAACAATAAATGTTGGAGGGGATGTGGGAAAACTGGGACCCTGATGCATTGTTGGTGGAATTGTGAATGGATCTATCCATTCTGGAGAGCAGTTTGGAACTATGCTCAAAAAGTTATCAACTGTGCATACCCTTTGACCCAGCAGTGTTACTATTGGACATATCCCGAAGAGATCTTAAAGGAGGGGAAGGGATCCACATGTGCAAAAATGTTTGTGGCAGGTCTCTTTGTAGTGGCTAGAAATGGAAAATTGAACGGATGCTCATCAATTGGAGAATGCCTGATTAAATTATGGTATGTGAATGCTATGGAATATTATTGTTCTGTAAGAAACAACTAGTAGAATGATTTCAGAGATGCCTGGAGAGACTTAAATGAACCAATGCTAAGTGAAATGAGCAGAACCAGGAGATCATTATACATGACAACAACAAGACTGTACGATGATCAGTTCTGATGGAGGTGGCTCTCTTCAACAATGGGAGGATTCAAACCAGTTCCACTTGTTCAGTGATGAAGAGAGCCATCTACACCCAGAGAGAGAACTGTGGGAGCAGAGTGTGGAACACAACATAGCATTCTCAGTCTCTGTTGTTATTTGCTTGCACTTTGTTCTCTTTCTCAATTTTTTTTTCTTTTCCTTCTTCACAAAAAAAAAAAACCATGTGCAGCAAGATAACTGTATACCAATGTTTACACATATTGAATTTAACATATATTATAACATATGTAATGTATTGGACATGCATTGGGGAGAGAGTGGGGGGAAGGTGGGGAAAATTTGGAACAAAAGGTTTTTGCAAGGGAAATTACCCTTGCATATACTTTACAAATAAATAAATGAAAGAAAGATTGGATTTGAGGAGGGATTTTTTATTATTATTAAAGCTTTTTGCTTTCAAAACATGCATAGATAATTTTTCAACATTGACCCTTGCAAAACCTTGTGTTCTAGTTTTGCCTCCCTTCTTTCCATCCTATTCCCTAGATGGCACAAGTAATCCAAAACATATTAAATATGGTAAAATATGTTAAATTCAATATATACATACATATTCATACAATTATCTTGCTGCACAAGAAAAATCATATCAAAAAGCATCTCAGTAGATGGCTCCCCTTCCCAACATCTTGTTCCAGCTCCCTGCACATCAGTCTGGGCTCAGAAGCCTCTGCTCCTTCCCTATTGAAACATACCTTTTCTGAAGCTCTTCTTTCTGGAAATTTGTTGTACTTTAAATATTTGTGGGTTCTGTTGCTCCAAAACCAGTTCAGAGGCTGTATCTCCTGTTAATATGAGGGAAGCTCAGAGGAGCTCACAGAGAGACATGTCTACTCTCTGCCATCTTGGCTCCATCCCTTTAGGAGGGTTTAAAAGAAACCAGGAGGTAGAGAAGAAAACTCTGGATAATTACAATAGTTAGTGAAAATGTAGAGTGAGGAGATAGTATATATTGCTGAGAAAAAACCACCAATCTACTCTTATTATATATCCCAGGATCCATGGAAGAAAACAAGGTATAGTGAAACTGAAAAGGTAGACAGAGCCAAGTTACAAAGAGTTTTAGGTGCCAGATTTTATATTTGGTCATAGTGGTGATTTTTTTTAATAGCCTTTTATTTACAGGTTATATGCATGGGTAACTTTACAGCGTTAACAATTGCCAAATCTCTTGTTCCAATTTTTCACCTCTTACCCCCCACCCCCTCCCCAAGATGGCAGGATGACCAATAGATGTTAAATACATTAAAATATAAATTAGATACACAATAAGTATACATGACCAAAACATTATTTTGCTGTATAAAAAGAATCAGACTCTGAAATATTGTACAATTAGTTTGTGAAGGAAATAAAAAATGCAGGTGGGCATAAATATAGGGATTGGGAATTCATTGTAATGGTTTTTAGTCATCTCCCAGAGTTCTTTCTCTGGGCATAGCTGGTTCAGTTCATTACTGCTCCATTGGAAATGATTTGGTTGATCTCTTTGCTGAGGATGGCCAGGTCCATCAGAACTGGTCATCATATAGTATTGTTTTTGAAGTATATAATGATCTCCTGGTCCTACTCATTTCACTCAGCATCAGTTCGTGTAAGTCTCTCCAGGCCTTTCTGAAATTATCCTGTTGGTCATTTCTTACAGAACAATAATATTCCATAATATTCATATACCACAATTTATTCAGCCATTCTCCAACCGATGGACATCCATTCAGTTTCCAGTTTTTAGCCACTACAAAAAGGGCTGCCACAAACATTCGTGCACAGGTCCCTTTCCCTTCTTTATGATCTCTTTGGGATATAATCCCAGTAGTAACACTGCTGGATCAAAGGGTATGCACAGTTTGATAACTTTTTGAGCATAGTTCCAAACTACTCTCCAAAATGGTTGGATTCGTTCACAACTCCAAACAATGCATCAATGTCCAGTTTTCGCATCCCTCAACAATCATCATTATTTTTCCTGTCATCTTAGCCAATCTGACAGGTGTGTAGTGGTATCTTAGAGTTGTCTTAATTTGCATTTCTCTGATTAATAATGACTTGGAGCATCTTTTCATATGACTAGAAATAGTTTCAATTTCTTCATCTGAGAATTGTCTGTTCATATCCTTTGACCATTTTACAATTGGAGAATGGCTTGATTTTTTATAAATTAGAGTTAATTCTCTATATATTTTGGAAATGAGGCCTTTGTCAGACCCTTTAAGTGTAAAAATATTTTCCCAGTTTATTGCTTCCCTTCTAATCTTGTCTGCATTAGTTTTGTTTGTACAAAAACTTTTCAGTTTGGTATAATCGAAATTTTCTATTTTATGATCAGTAATGATCTCTAGTTCTGCTTTGGTCATAAAGTCCTTCCCTTCCACAGGTCTGAGAGGTAAACTATCCTGTGTTCCTCTAATTTATTAATAATTTCATTCTTTATGCCTAGGTCATGAACCCATTTTGACCTTATCTTGGTGTACGGTGTTAAGTGTGGATCAATGCCTAGTTTCTGCCATATTAGTTTTCAATTTTCCCAGCAATTTTTATTAAACAGTAAGTTCTTATCCCAAAAGCTGGGGTCTTTGGGTTTGTCAAAGACTAGGTTGCTATATTTGTTGACTATTTTATCCCTGGAACCTAACCTATTCCACTGATCAAAAATCTATTCCTTAGCCAATACCAAATGGTTTTGGTAACTGCTGCTCTATAATATAATTTTAGATCTGGTACAGCTAAGCCACCTTCATTTGATTTTCTTTTCATTAATTCCCTTGAAATTCTTGACCTTTTGCCCCTCCATATGAATTTTGTTGTTATTTTTTTCTAGGTCATTAAAATAGTTTTTTTGGGAGTCTGATTGGTATAGCATTAAATAAATAGATTAGTTTAGGTAATATTGTCATCTTTATTATATTTGCTTGCCCTATCCAAGAGTATTTAATATTTTTTCAATTGGTTAGATCAGACTAATTTTGTGAAAAGTGGTCTGTAATTTTGCTCATAAAGTTTCTGATTTTCCTTGGCAGATAGATTCCTAAATATTTTATATTATCAGTAGTTACTTTAAATGGAATTTCTCTTTGTAACTCTGACTGTTGATTTTGTTAGTGATATATAAAATGCTGATGACTTATGTGGTTTATTTATAACCAGAAACTTTGCTAAGAGTTGTGGATTATTTCTATAACTTTTAGTAGAATCTCTGGGGTTCTCTAAATATACCATCATGTCGTCGGCAAAGAGTGATAATTTGGTTTCCTCATTGCCTATTCTTATTCCTTTAATCTCTTTCTCAGCTTTTATTGCCAAAGCTAGCGTTTCTAATACAATGTTAAATTGTAACGGTGATAGTGGGCAACCTTTTTTCACTCTAGATCTTATTGGGAATGGTTGCAGTTTGTCTCCATTACATATGATGCTTACCGATGGTTTTAAATAGATGTCACTGATTATTTTAAGGAAAGTCCATTTATTCTTATACTCAAGTGTTTTTAATAGGAATGGATGTTGGATTTTATCAAATGCTTTTCTGCATTTATTGAGATGATCATATGGTTTTTGTTAATTTGGTTGTTAATATGCAATTATATTGATAGTTTTCCTAATATTAGACCAGCCCTGCATTCCTGTATAAATCCTACTTGATCATAGTGTATTATCCTGAAGATGATTTTCTGTAGTCTTTGCTAATATCTTATTTAAGATTTTAGCATCAATATTCATTAGGAGATTGGTCTATAATTTTCTTTCTCTGTTTTCAACCTATCTGGTTTAGGTATCAGTACCATGTCTGTGTCATAGAAGGATTGGTAGGACTCCTTCATTCCCTATTTTTCAAATAATTTATATAGCATTGGGGCCAATTGTTCTTTAAATGTTTGGTAAATTACATGTAATCCATCTGGTCCTGGGGATTTTTCTTAGGGAGTTGTTTAATTGCCTGTTCTATCTTTTTCTGAAATGGACTATTCAAGCAATTTACTTCCTCCTCTGTTAGTCTGGGAAGTCTATATTTTTGGAGGTAGTCATCCATTTCACTTAGGTTATCAAATTTATTGCCATAAAGTTGAGCAAAATAACTCCTTATTATTTCTCTGATTTCCTCTTCATTGGTGGAAAGTTCTCCCTTTTCATTTTTAAGGCTACTAATTTCATTTTCCTCCCTCCTTTTTCTAATTAGATTTACCAAAGGCTTATCTATTTTATTGGCTTTTTCATAGAACCAACTGTTAGTTTTATGAATTAGTTCAATAGATTTTTTACTTTCAATATTTTTAATTTCTCCCTTTAATTTTAGAATTTCCAATTTAGTATTTGATTGGGGGTTTTTAATTTGGTCTTTTTTTAGTTTTTTTAGTTGCAAGCCCAATTCATTAATCTTTTCTTTCTCTGTTTTATTTAAGTAGCCTCTGGATATAAAATTCCCTCTTATTACCGCTTTACTGCATCCATAAATTTTGGTATGACGTCTCATCATTGTCATTATCTTGGGTGAAATTATTAATTGTATCTATAATTTGCTGCTTCACCCAATCATTCTTTAAGATGAGATTGTTTAGTTTTCAAATACTTTTTGGTCTATATCCCCCTAACTTTTTGTTGAATGTAGTTTTTATTGCATCATGATCTGAAAAGAAAGCATTTACTATTTCTGCTTTCTTGCATTTAATTTTGAGGTCTTTATGTCCAATAATGGTCAATTTTTGAATAGGTTCCATGAACTGCTGAGAAGAAAGTATATTCCTTTCTATCTCCATTCAATTTTCTCCAAAGATCTAATACCTAATTTTTCTAATATTCTATTTACTTCTTTAATTTTTTCTTATTTGTTTTGTGTTTTGATTTGTCTAATTCTGAGAGTGCAAGGTTGAGATCTCCCACTATTACAGTTTTGTTGTTTATTTCTTCTTGCAACTCTCTTAACTTCTCCTTTAGGAAGTTGGATGCCATACCATTTGGTACATATATGTCTAATATTGATATTGTTTCGTTGTTTATGCTGCCCTTTAGCAGGATGTAGTTACCTTCCTTATCTCTTTTAATTAGATCAATTTTTGCTTTTGCTTGATCTGAGATAAGGATGGCTACCCCTGCTTTTTTTACTTCACCTGAAGCATAATAAATTTTGCTCCAGCCTTTTACCTTTACTCTATATGTATCTCCCTGCTTTAAATGTGTTTCTTGTAAACAACATATTGTAGGGTTCTGACTTTTGATCCAGTCTGCTATCTGCCTCCTCTTTATGGGGGAGTTCATCCCATTCACATTTACAGTTAGAATTACTAAATCTGTATTTCCTGCCATCCTAATAACCCCAGATTATGCTTTACTTTTTCTTGCCTCCCCCAACCCTCTTTCCCCTTTTTGAACTTATGTACCCCACTTGTATCACGATGCTTACCCTCTTTATAATCCCTCCCTCCCCTCCTTTGAATCTTTTCCCCTTCCTTCCCTTATTACTCTTTTTTTTCCTTTTCCTCTCCCCCGTTTTTAATGAGGTGAGAGAGAATTTTCTCTAAAACAAATGTCAATTATTTTTGATTTGAGCCAACTCTGATGAGAGTAAGATTCACACAATGTTCCTCCCCCTCTCTAAATTCCCTCAGATATGATAAGTTTCCTTTGCCTCTTCGTGGGATGTGGTTTCCCTCTTTTTATCCCTCCTTCCCACCTTATTCTGCCATCATCCCTTTTCCATATCTACTTCCCTTTTTATGTTATATCAGTACAATCAAATTATACATTTTTTTTGTATATCCACAACAGAAATACAATTCTCAAGAGTTATTTTTACCTTTTCTGCATCTCTTGAGTTCTATGGTTGGAGATCAAATTTTTTGTTTAGTTCTGGTTTTATCTTCAGAAACAAATGGAATTCATTTGTGTCATTAAATGTCCATCTTCTTCCCTGGAAGAAAATGCTCAGTTTAGTTGAGTAGTTTATTCTTGGCTGCATCCCAAGTTCTTGTGCCTTTCGGAATATCATATTCCAGGCCCCTTGTTCCTTTAATGTGGAGGCAGCCAGATCTTGAGTGATCCTTATTGTGGCACCTCAGTATCTAAATTGTTTTTGTTTTTTGGTTTTTTTTGGCTGCTTGTAAAATTTTTTCCTTAATCTGATAGTTCTGAAATTTGGCCACAATATTCCTTGGGGTTTTTATTTTAGGGTTTCTTTCAGAAGGTGTTTGATGAATTCTTTCAATGTCTATTTTACCTTCTGATTCTATTAAATCTGGGCAATTCTCTTTGATGATTTCTTGTAAAATAGTATCTAGGCTCTTTTTTTTCATCATAGTTTTCAGAAAGTCCAATAATCCTCAGATTATCTCTCCTAGATCTATTTCTAAGTCTGTCGTTTTTGCAAGTAGATAATTCATGGTTTTTTCCAATTTGTCATTTTTTTGTTTTTGCTTGACTGATTCTTGCTGTCTCAATGAATCATTAGTTTCTATTTGTTCAGTTCTAATTTTTAAAGAATTACTTTCTTCATTAGCTTTTTTTTACTTCTTTCTGTATATGTCCAATTGAGTTTTTAAATGTATTGTTTTGGTCTGTGGAATTTTTTTCCATTTCATTAATTATTTTTTTTTTAGTGAATTATTTTCTTTTTCTAATTCACAGATCCTACTTTCTTGCAAGTTCTTTGCTTTTCCAATTCCCAAATCCTACTTTCTTGTGAGTTCTTTGTCTTTTCCAATTCACAAATCCTACTTTCTAGTGAATTCTTTATTTTTTCCAATTCACAATTCTTACTTTCCTGAGAGTTTTTTTACTTTTTCCAATTCGTATTTCAGGAAGTTGTTGCTCTCTTGTAAGGCTTCTCTTTCCTTTCCCCATTTATCTTCTAACTCTCTTTTGAGTCTTTTAATGGTCTCTTCTATGAGAGCATCATATAAAAGAGGACAGTCTGGTGCATTTTTGCTATTTGCTGTCTCTTCAGGTTTGCTTAGCTGCTCTTTTTCTGCATAGAAGCTGTCGATTATTCTTTTCATCTTTTTATTCATGTTTTAAAGCCTTTAGGGTATGCCTCCTAGGCAAGGGGGTTACCAGCTTCCTCTGCAGAGCAGGGAGAGATGTAAATCGGTTTCCGGCTCAGAGGTATGGGAGTGTGAGAGTTTTCCCTTCCCCCAACAGGAGGTGGATTCAGCACTGGCCGAGCTATCTAAGTGCCCAGTAGGACTGTGTGGGTTAGCGATTGCTCTAGGCTAGAGACTAAGGAGTGAAAGTGTCACTGCCCCAGGCCAGAGCCTCTTGTGGGGCTGTGGGTATTAGCAGGTGACCTAAACCACCGATTCTACAGGAATTCTGCCCAGCAGTCTCTGCTCCAACATCTCTGCCCCAAAGTCTCTGCCCGACAAATTGGCCCTGCGAAAGTTCTATGGCCCCAAGCCGAGCCCCCCACTGCTCAGATTAAAGGGTAACCTTGGCTGTGCTCTCCTGCCCTGTAGGTTCGCAACTGCCCCAAGGAAAAGCCCCGTACTGCGGGTTGGGGCTGCGAGCTTGTGCTGAGATCTGTGCTTTCACTTTCGGTTTGAGGCTCTCCTTGGAACCTAATTTCTCTCCCAGTCTACGCTGATCTCCCCCCTAGCCCTGGAACCAACCTTTTTTGGCAAGACTGCAGATTTTCTTCGGCTGGTGAGTTGTTCTACTTCTTATCTTTATGAATTGTAGCAGTCAAGTCTATTTTTGAGGCTTGATATAATATTGATAAAGAGGGTAAAAGAAGAGCTTAGAAAGTCGCGTGTGCCTTCTCTGCCATCTTGGCTCCGCCCCTTTCCCCCAGACAATTCTCAGATGAAGAAATTAAAACTATTTCTAGTCATATGAAAATATGCTCCAAATCATTATTAATCGGAGAAATCCAAATGAAGACAACTCTGAAATACCACTACACACATATCAGATTGGCTAGAATGACAGGGAAAGATAATGCGGAATGTTGGAGGGGATGTGGGAAAACAGGGACACTGATACATTGTTGGTGGAACTGTGAATACATCCAACCATTCTGGAGAGCAATCTGGAACCATGCTCAAAAAGCTATCAAACTGTGCATACCCTTTGAACCAGCAGTGCTACTACTGGGCTTATACCCCAAAGAGATACTAAAGAAGGGAAAGGGAACTATATATGCCAAAATGTTTGTGGCAGCCCTGTTTGTAGTAGCTAGAAACTGGAAACTGATGGATGTCCATCAGTTGGAGAATGGTTGAGTGAATTGTGGTATATAAATGTTATGGAATATTATTGTTCTGTAAGAAATGACCAGCGGAATGAATACAGAGAGGATTTGAGAGACTTACATGAACTGATGCTAAGTGAAATGAGCAGAACCAGGAGATCATTATATACCTCAACAACGATACTGTATGAGGATATAATCTGATGGAAGTGGATTTCTTCGACAAAGAGAAGATCTAACTCAGTTTCAATTGATCAAGGATGGACAGAAGCAACTACACCCAGAGAAAGAACACTAGGAAATGAATGTAAGCTGCTTGCATTTTTGTTTTTCTTCCTGGGTTATTTATGCCTTCTGAATCCAATTCTCCCTGTGTAACAAGAGAACTGTTTGGTTCTGCACACATATATTGTATCTAGGATATACTGTAACCTATTTAACATGTATAGGACTGCTTGCCATCTCGGGGAGGGGATGGAGGGAGGGAGGGGAAAAATCAGAACAGAAGTGAGTGCAAGGTATCAGGTTGTAAAAAATTACCCTGACATGGGCTTTGTCAATAAAAACATTTTTAAAAATTAAAATAAATAAAATAAAAATAGAAATAAATTATTTTAATAAAACAAAAAAAAATGAGGGTCTAGTTGACATTACCCAGCATAAAATTTTAGTTCATCTGGTCAGAACAATTTTTTCTCACTTCATTCAGTACAATGAGTAAAAGTAAAAGCAAGGGATGCAGGAGGAAATTCAAGGAGGAGATTTGGGAAGGCCAGGTCAACAATAGATTAAGGGGACTTCAGAGAAGAGGACAATGTAGAATTGAACCTGCTTATCAAGGAGACAAGATTAGGGTTGTAAAAGAGGGCCATGTGCAGGGGCCATAGCCTGATAAAGAAATGAGGGGTCAAAAGATTAGAGTTCATCAAGACAATGAAAAATAGAAAGAGTTGCAAGCCTGAGAATTGAAATGACAACAAATTGGAATTAGATAATTGAATTTCAAAATTCACAAACATGTTAAGTGACAATTCTGGATGACAGCAAGATGAAAGGTATGACCATTTTCTGTATACAACTAAGGTGGAATGAAGGAATAGGTGAGAAATGAATAAGTTGTTGTTAAACATTTGAGGGAGTAAAAATACATATGTTGCAGTCTCCTAAAATGAACATGGGAGTTGAAAAAGAGAGAAATTCTGTGAGCCAGGCCTTGAACTCTCTCAAGAAAAAAGATTGATAGACAATAGCTACCAGAATTTTTATTATATGGTAGGATGAATTGAGCAAAACTCAAAAGAAGAAATTCTATTTAGAGATAGTGGCTGGCATTAAGTGTGGTAGTAGCAATAGGGAGCAAAGAGTACTCTAACTCTTGTACTTCAACCAGTGAATCAGAGAAATGAGTGAAAATGAAACCAGTCCTGTGGAAAGGGTGGCCAGAAAGATATTGTCATCAGAACACATCCATGTCTCAGAAAGAACCAGATTATGGAATAATTGGGAAAGGAAAGGACATTCAGTATTGCACTGGTGAAAAAACAAAAAACAAATTAAACCGAGAAATGATTTCTAATGTATCAGGTATATCTTTTATGGAGAATTTACAGAAGGATAAGATAAAGAATTAAACAGACTGAGAATCATGAATGAATTTAAGTCCACTGTCATGTAAGAAAGTTGACATTGGGGTCATACATTTTCATAAAAATTTTGACATAGAAAGATTAAGTATTTATAGAGCATCTTATTATATGCCAGGACCTTTTGTAAATGCTTTACAAATATTAACCTATTTGATCCTCACAAGAATTTTGTGAGATATGTTCTGTCACCCCCATTTTTGCAGTTGAGTAAAGTGAGGTAAACAGAGGTTAAATGACTTAACCAGTATGATACAGCCAGTAAGAATGCCTGAAGTTAGTTTTGAAGCTAACTCCAGGCTTAGTGTTCTATGTCCATGACAAGAGAGCACAAACTCTGGAAGGTCCTACCAAACTGGAAAATATTCAAAGATGGACTTGGCAATGGCCATAGTCAAAGAACTACTGATAAAGTGATGGTTACAGTAGTGGCCTAGTGGAAATATTAGAAAAGTGTTGAAAAAACATCATAAAGATCACTTCAACAATAAAATCTTAAAGTGATCAATCAGGAGCTTCACTGGGGAGATAAGTATCAATAAATAGCTGAATATTAATCATATATCAATCAATCAATAAGCGTATTAAATATTTGCTCTATACTATAATTTTAAAAAAGAACATGCACACAGGGTCTTACAAAATAACAGAGAATATGAAAGGTAATAGAGGAAAATGCATAACTCAGATTTACATTATATAATTAAATCATAATACATTTGAAATTATCTCTGGGATCCTCAGAGCAAGGTACTTTAGAGATTAGAAAAGGACTGGTGAGGAAAGTATCTGTCTCTCTTTTGATACCTAGTTAACAAACTAAATGTACCAAAATTAGGATCAAACCTTTTTCTTAAATAATATCTCTAAATTCATAATATAACACAAAGATTCTGACATAATGGCTGGATGACTCTGAACAAATCATTTATTCTCTCAAAGCTCTCAATGCTCACTAAAATTCTAAGTTAAAAAGGCAGTATTGAGTTGCATTGGTAAACTGTTTTCTTATACAGGAATTCCCCATATATATGAAATCATTTCTGACTCCCCTCTCCCCCAGCTCTCTTCAAAGTATTCCTTTTGTGTCATTTCCCTTAAAAGTTACCTATTCCACATATAAAAAAGAGGGTGTAATGAAATAAAAACAGAACATTCAGACAAAGAAGTAGGTGCAATGACTGCATCCCAAACTGTGGGAAAACAGATGTTACTTTTATGAGACCTTGTACAGTCTTTGCATTCACCAAAATATTCACTGTTTATTTCATCCTCAGATGTGATCTCATTTAACATTAAAATGGAAAAAATAAAAGGTACTTCAGTAGATGAGGGATGCTCAAAGGCAGAAATCAATCTTACTGCTGATATAGAGAGCTATGTGGAACTCAGTTAGTATTTTGCATTATTTAAACCGGACAAAGGCTAAATTCCCTTCAAAGCTAATTGATCTTATAGATGCAGGAAAGGAAACTGAAAGAGGATAGGGAACTTGAAAGAATATAACTATCTTAAAGGTTATTATGGCTACAGGAAAAGTGGAAATTACCTCAAATGTAATAAGTAACATAGATTTACCATAATATTGCTTATGTGACAGGGTTTCCAAAGAATATTTCTTATAATTATGACTGTAGGAAACATTCCTTTTTTATGCAAAAGAAATCAAATGATTTTTTTTTAAATCTCTGAGTACAAGCTATGTTCTACCAAAAATATAGAAAGGAGAACAATCCCAGGGGAAAAAATATGTTATAACATGAACACAGTATACAAAACAAATGGATCTTCTCCTAATATTTAATATATTTATATATCGGGCAGGGGATAAACTATATGCCACCGAATTAAACATGTTTTTAATTGTCATTTTTAGCGGTGTCATGAAAAGGTGATAAAGTTTGAATACCTGAATTCTAAAAGAAAAACCAAGATGCAGACATGCAGTAATGAAATAAATGATCTATTTTGACATCTATTTCTATGGGAAATTGATAAAAAAAATAAAGTTCTACTTTTTCCCATAAAATTCTTCCCACATTGCATAAATAATTAAATTTCCCAGTCTAAATGAAAGTTTTCTTTTATTACAAGAAGTCACAATACATAGACAGCCAATAACTTTTCATCTATCTTTCTAAATAATTAATATAAGCCAAAATATAATTAAAGAAAAATAAATTTTGTTGTACCTGCTTATCTATATTATCCTTACATCAAAACCACTGTGCATACGACATTGCATACTCTTTGATCCAGTAATGTCTCTGCAGGGTCTGCAACCCAAAGAGATCAAAAAAGAGGGAAAAGGACACTCATATGCAAAAATATTTGTAACAGCTCTTTCTGTAGGATCAAAGAACTGAAAATTGGATCAATGTCCATAAGTTGGGGGTTGATTGATAAGTTATGGTTTGTGAATGTAATGGAACATTATTGTCCTGTAAGAAATGACAGGCTGATTTCAGAAGAACCTGGAAAGACTTAAGTGAACTGATGCTAAGTGAAGTGAGCAGTACCAAGAGTACATTATCCACAGCAACAAGATTATATGATGATCAAGTGGATGGACTTGGTTCTTTTCAACAATGAGGTGATTCAAGGGAATTCCAATAGAATTACAATGGAAAGAGCCATCCACCACCAAAGAGAGAACTCTGGAGACTAAATGTAGATGAAAGCATGGTATTTTTCACTTTTTGTTGCTTGTTCATTTGTTTTTTCTTTCTTTCTCATGTTTTTTCCCTTTTGATCTTATTTTTCTTGAGCAGCATCATGAATATGAGAATATGTTTAGAAGAATTGAATATCTTTAACATATCAGATTGCTTGCTGTCTAGGGGAGGAGGAGGAAGGAAGAGGAGGCAAAAATTTTGGAATATAATTTATAGTTAAGTAACTTTCAGCATAAACTGCTGAGAAGAATAAGATATGGAGTGAATCAAGGAAGGATTGCTTTTCAGCATTGAGGATGCAATTAATATCATATAATTTGAATTTGTAGTAGACTTAATTAGCAAAATTATATTGTATTCTCTACTACGTTCAGCAGCTTAAAAGTGAGAAAAGAAATGTCTCTTAAAAGGGGTGATTCAGGATTGTTAGGGGATGAGACAAAAGTCAAGAGTATAGTTATTGCAAAATAAAGGAAAGTGTATGGTGAGGGATTAATTTCGGGGTCAAAACTCCAAAAGATATCAAGTGAAAACAGAACAAGTCTGAGTCCTAGACATTCAGGAAGAAGAGAACAGAGAGAAAGAAGAGGAGGTCCATGATGAATAAAAAAGGAGGGGGGGGGAAAGATTACAATTAGCAAAGAGAATTTTAGATTTAAAGATTTTGAAAGTATTATAATCATAAATGATGATTAAGGTGAAGTATAATGCATGAACACATTTCCCACAAGACTGAATTGACATGTCTTAGGCATGATCTAAAAGATCTTTTTTTTTTCTTTAGCTTATCTTCCTTCAGCCACCATTGAAGTTACTCACAGAAAATCTTACAGGGTCCCTATCTTTATAGACGTAGTAAAGATAAATAAGGATAAGGTCTCCATCTCTTTAGAAGTAATCAGAATAATAACTTTAAGTATCTGATTTTTTATTTTTTCCCAACTATATTTCTTTATGAGGCAGTATTTTTTATATATTTCAACGAAATCAATATATTACAGTAGATTGAGTGCAGAAGCAGAGAAGAGCTTCTGTTGTCTTCTGTTAAGTGAAGCATTAGAGACCTGAAAAAAATATATAAAGGAATGCTTTTATACATTTTGAAAATAGAATTAATTTTCATAAACTGTTATGGTAAAACGTAATGATATTACCAGTATTTAAGTGAATTAATAGAGATTTTTAAAAAACATATTTCTTATTAACTTTGCATATGGTATCTATCATTAGCTATAACTCATACACACAGCCCCAAAAATTTGAGTCCTCAATAAATTTTAAGCATATGTAGTCTTGACATGAAAAAGTTTGAGAACTCAATCTAAATGAAGGGAGGTTGTTAATAGTATAATAACTGAGGTTTCAGTGGACACAGTAGAAAGAGAAGACAGTAAGAAAGGGACTAGAGAGGAAGAGGGTTGTACTGAATAGGAATGTGAGTATGAGACTGAAGAGCAGAGAATATGATATTTTGCCTCTGCAGATGGTGGTTCTGAATTGCAAAAATTAAGGAGCAGAGGTTATGTACATGCTAGCCACCTGCAGAATCACAGAATCATCACATTAGAAGGGAACCTGGTAGTAATGAGCAATAATTCCTACATGAATCATTAATTTCCTCTGCAACAATTAATGCAATTGAACAAACATTAATAAGTACAAGTGTGCTAAGCATTATGCTAAGTGCAAAACAGAAACCAAAATGAAATAGCCCTTATACTCTGAAAAGTTTGAATTCTCAGTTTCTGGCTTAACCATTTTAGTGATGAGGAAATCATTACTGAAAAGACAGCTCATTCCATTTTCAGAGAGCTGTAACAAAAATCCTTTTTGTTTTGTTTTGAATTTTTATCTGTTATTTTTCTTCTAACTTTCATGAAGTGGGTTAAACTCTGGCTTCTGAACTAATAAAATGTCTACTTTTTCCTAGTAATATCTCTCAAGTTATCTGAAGAAAGAAAATATGGAAGTTTGTTTCAGTTTGTCCTTAATAAAGGGATGGAGCAAGCACTCAGGATTTTAATTGAATTGCTAGGTAGATAAGAAATTAAGGTGAGAGAGGACATTTAAGGGGCAGAAGGGAAAAAAAAAACATTTATTAAGCATCTATCATATGCCAGGCACTGTGCTAAGCGCTTTACAAATATTATCTCATTTGATGCTCACAACTCTATGAGACAGTTTCTGTCATTATCCACATTTTACAATTGAGTGAATTGAGGCAAATAGAAGTAAAATGATATATTCAGGGTTATACAGCTGGTAAGTATCAGTAATAGAATTATAAGTCAGATCTGCCTCCAGTCCCAGAACCTTATCCACTGTACAACCTAGTTACCTAGGAAGTGAAAATAAACAGATTTGATAAGGGGGGAGGCAGAATATTTATAATAATTAAAGCAGGTCAATAAATTGTCTCTAAGAATAGTAAGCTCCCTTTGTTGGGGATATTGTAGAAGGAATTTGGTTGGTTTGTTTGTCCTCTGAGATCTCTTCTGACTCTGATATATTCTGATTTTATGGCCTCACTGTGAACAAATCACATTTCATGCTTTTGAATGAACTGTTAGCTTAAAATTCTACATTATTTTCAGCCAAAATGAGGCCTAAAGAGAAACAGGTATTTCTCAAAATATTATACTGTTCTTAATAAGCTGTTCACTTTCCTTGTCTTTTGAGACAAGTCAATCAATAATACATCCTTTAGAATCATTTAATAAGAACAATTCATCCTGCAAACTGTTATTGAGTGCCCTCTGTGTGCGTGCCACTATTCTGGGTTCCGAGTGCTTGTGGCAATTATGAAGTGATATCTCAGATTGCTTAACAGAACCGCCAAGTGAAGTGTTATAATAAATAAGTGGCTCCATATTGATTTTACCAAAGGTTTGATGATAATTTTTAATGTAACCCAATAGCCTACCGTGTGCATTGAACACCATGTGCATATTGCAACAATACAAATAAAATACAAGTGAAATGTTCAGAGGCATAGTTCAACCTCTAAACATTTCACTTGTCTTTTTTTTTAATTCATCAGGCTATAAGACTGTGTTAAGAAGCCACATGTCAAGGTATCTGTTTATTGGCTCTAACATCTGCATCAAATCTATACATTACTGACCTACTTCAGCAAAGAATAGCTTTACAATCAATACTTATATGGAAGTCTGGGACCAGTTATTGATCTGATTTTTTTTTTGTTGGTGGGAGGAGGGGGAAGTAAGTAGATATTTAGCTGAAACCAAGTTGGGTCATGAAAATTGAGTCTCTTCCCTTTCATTATTAACCCTCCTTAGGATTCAAAGAGGTTAGAGACCTAATTATAATCTCTACCCCCATGTTAGACATTAATTCTGATTACAGAGTCAATAATTCAGTTTATATGTATTCAAAAAGTATTTAAGGATTTTCTTTTTAAAAATCAGTTTTGGTTTTGAATGAGAATTGTAGATTTCTTTAATTGGAGATACTGAAAGTTTCTGTGCAGTCCTAAACTAAATTTTTCCAGTCTGTCCTTCCAAAGACATAAGGAGGGATAATTATAAATAACTTTATTTCAGTAGGCCATAGGATAGTAGTGGAGAAGGTCAATAGGCTTTCAGTAGTTGGTGAAATGAACCTGTCTTCTCACCTTATGTCCCCCAAGTTTTAGATTCTCAGAAGGTGGTGTGATAAAGGAAGAACTAGCAGAAGGAGAAGGAAGAGGTAGGAAGAAATCAGAAAAGAGTATTATTAATGATTAACACACCTAATTGTTCCCTTTTCACCAAGAGAAGTCTGTGATCATATTAAGGAATGATGTTCAATTTCATCAAATTGGCACTAGCCAAAGTCAATAATTTTTTGCTATTATACTCCAAACTAACAGTTTTGTGTGTGTGTGTGTGTGTGTGTGTGTGTGTGTGTGTGACTTAAGTTCCTGGATTTCTCATAGTTCAAGATATCCTATATGAGGAAACATCTTATATTGTAAACCTGAGCAGCCTCAGGTTTACTCACCTAACTACTCTATTGTATCTTATCAATAAAAAATAAGTCCATAAGCAGCTCTTTGGGATGTAGCAAAAAGTCAGAAATTGAGGAAAGGCCAATTAATTGAGAAACAACTTAACAAGTTCTATATATTATTATGATAGAATAATATTGTGCTATAAGAAATGATAAGCAGAATGTTTTAAAAAAACTGGAAAGAATTTCATGAACTGATTCAATGAAAAGTGAGCAGAATGAGAGTATTGTACATAATAATAGCAGTACTGTACAATGATCAACTACGAAGACTTAACTTTTCTGTTTCATATAATAACTCAAGACAATTCCAAAGGGTTTTTAATGCAAGATATTATCCATTTCCAGTGAAAGAACTGATGAATTTGGAATGCATATTGAAGCATACTTTTTAAATTTTGTTTTTTGTTTTGTCTATGTATTCTTCCACAACATAGCTAATAAGAAAATGTTTTGCATGATTGTACATGTATTATATATATTAAATTATTTGCCTTTTCAAGGAGGAAGGTAGCGAGAAAATTTGGAATTCAACATTTTTTAAAATGTTAAAAATTTTTACATGTAATTGGAAAAAGATAACATGAAATTTATTTTTTTTTAAGAAAAAGCCCTTATTTAGATTGACTTTAATTCATGGAAATTAGGGAAATGTCAAGTTAGAATCCAATATGAAAGACTAAGACTAAGGATGATGAATCAGGCTTTAGCAGTGCTGGCAGGTTAATTTGTATGCTTATGGTTCAACATTCTGCAGATATTTCCTAAAAAAAAGTGTCTATTATACAAAAGAAAAAAAATTAAATCAACCCTGCCCTCAAGGAGCTTATATTTAGTATGGGGAAATCAGAGATGAATCAATATAAAACATATAGAAAGTAAACAAATGTTTATCCCACCTATTGGGACCTCTACCTCTCCCATGCATGTGTGTTAGTGAGAAGGACTTTATTCTTATCCAATACCACAAACAACAAACATGTAAGTGATTACATTCTTTGGTATTCTGTGGTATTCATTATATTAGATACTAGAGCTACAAAGGCGAAATGAAAAGAAGTCCCTGACCTCAAGAAGTCCCAATTATACTGAGGGCATATATGAGGGTACAACATATAGAATAGGTATATGACTTGAACACATGGTAATCTGATCAAGAAGAGAGTTTTAATAACTAAGGTGATTAAGGACGTTTTACTGCACATGTCATATGAAACTAGTCTTCAATGAAGACAGAGATTCTCAAAGGTAGAAGAAAAGAATGCATTCTAAGCATGGAAAAGAAGAGCTTGTTCAAAGATAACTAGGTGAGGTCTGAGAAATTTCTAAAGAATTAATCTTTTTATTTAAAAACAAAAACATGACATAGGGTACATGATAGATGGACAAATTAAATTATATTTTATCTTTTATAGACTGAAACTCATAAGTATTAAAATAATTCCTGAGGTCTTCAATTATAGACTATGTGGTATACTGAATAGAGTGCTAGACTTGGAATCAGTAAGAATTCAATTCAAATCCTGCCTTCGAAACTTACTGTGTGATCCTGGGCAAATCATGCAATCTCTGCCAAATTTAGTCTCTCGTCTATAAAACGGGGAGAATAATAGCACTTATCTTTCAGAATTGTTATAAGGACCAACTGAGAATATATATTTATCTATTTACATATATATATTATACACATATATAATATTTTTCAAATTTCCAAGGATCATATAAATGTTATTATTATTTCTATTATCTCTCTTCAATTTATCAGATAAGGAAATCGATGTCTATACAGGCTCAATAAATTTTCCCAAGTTATGGAGTTGGTTCAAGGTTTGTTCAAGAACATTATAACAGAATGTT